>NC_051333.1:1788019-2151691 GCF_015220235.1 Choloepus didactylus | reverse complement strand
TACTTCAGCCTTCCTTCCCTCTCTCCCTCCCTCCCTCCTTCCTTCCTTCCTTCCAGCATGTAAAGGAGGTTCTTAAGGACCAAGTCCTTTACAGATTTCTGGGGACTCTAATGACTGAGCAGACTTCAAGTAGGTAATGGTTTTTGTGAGGGAGACAGCCATCAAAAACAAGGACCATTCACCCATGGTAGTATTGCACAGGAACCTCTAGGGCTGTGTTGGTGTGGAAGGTGGGGTTCCTATCCCGGCCTAGGGGACGGGTGCACTTGCAGGAGGTTTCCTGCAGGAGATGGCACCTCCACTTAGTCTTAAGGATAGGATAGAATAAGTCAATTGAACGGAAACGGGGGAAAGCATTCCAGGATGAGGGACACCGTGTGCAATGGCCCAGAGGTATAAGATAGTAGGGCAAGATCCAAGAAATGGCAAGCAGTCAATCATTCATTCATTCCTCAAATACTTATGTGCATAGCAGGCCCTGTGCTAGTTACTGGGGGCTTAGAGGAGAACAAAACACACAAGGCCCCTGAACTCACGAAACTCACATGATTGGGGCAGAAGGACAGAAAAGAAACGAGTAGCAAGCTCCAAACAGGAACCAAATCAGGGCAATATCATTGAGGGGGGGGGGTGCAGTGAGCTGCCTTACCTGGGGAGGTAGGATTTGGACTGAGAGATCAGTGAGTAGAAGGATCCTGCCTTGGAAGTCACTTGGGGACAACTGTTGAGAGCAAAGCGAACATGCCAGAGACCCTGAGGTCAAAGGGCAGTGGGAGTCTTCGAGGAACCAGAAGCAAACCCATGTGATTTGAGAGGAACAGAGAGCATCTAGATCACACAGGGGCCTTTAGACCATGACAAGCACTTGGCTTTTATTCTGAGTTTGGTGTTGAGCCATCTCTACCTTTCATATGTGGAGAGTGAATTGGATCAGGGCAGGAGCAGAGACAGAGAGACGGAGGAGCTCATCACAGTGGTTGGGGAAGGAGCGTTGGAGATGACAGTGGAGATGAGGAGACGTGGATGGTGTTGGGATCTAACCGACAAGTAGAGCTGCTTCTGGAGGGGGAGTGGGGGGAAGGGAAATGCAAGGACTGAGGGGAGAGCCCCAGGCTTTGGTTCGAGCCCTCGGGTAGACCAGTAGTTCTCCCCCAGGAGTGACTTTGCCCCCAGGGGACATTCCAGAATGGCTGAGACGTGTTTGGTTTTCACAGTGCTGGGGAGGGGAGGAACTACTGGGTATACAGTGGGTAGAAGCCAGAGATGCTGCCAAACGTTCTCTAGTACACAGGACAGCCCCCCCCACCAACAGAATGACCCAGCTCAAGATGTCGATAGTCCTGAGCTGAGAAACCCCAGGCTAGAGGGTGGTGTCATGGAGACTGGGACAACTGGCTGGAGGATGAGGCAGAATGTGGGAGCAGTGGGAGCTGAGGTTGACTAGACCAGTAAGGCCACAGCACTGCACAACAGGGAAAGAAAGGAGGAGGAAAGAGGGGCAGAGGAAGGGGGGATGGGAACCAACCTGCCTCACCTCAGCTGTTTCTTCCCTGTTCCCGGTTCACCCCTTCGTCACCCTCCAAGTGCTACTGCCGGTACTGTGATCCGGAATTGGACATCAGGTGTGTCGTGGCCGGGAAGGGGGCTCTGTCCACCCCTGGGGGGGCTTCACCCCAATTCGTGGTCTGGCTTTGTGGGGAGCTGCCAGGCATCTCAGGTGGTTCCAGAAAACTCTAATTGGAGCCACAGAATTGTTCGAAAAGTCATCGCCTCTAAGTCTCAAGACTCTGCCCGACAAAGCCAATGAAGAGTGTTACAAATGCTGGAATCGTGGCGAGATGGACAAATTCATTACTTAATTCACTCAATACAATTTTTAAAATTTCTTTATTGTGGTAAAATACACATAGTATAAAACTTACCATTACTGACATTTAATATACTCAGAATGAGCAACCACCATCTCTATCTAATTCCAGAAAATTTTCGTCACCCCGAAAGCAAACCCCTTACCCGTTAAGCAGCCACTCCCCATTTCCTCCACACTCTCAGCCCCCGGAAATCACTAATCTACTTTCTGTCTCTATGATTTGCTTATTGGGGATATTTCATACAAATGAATTCACAAAACTTGCGACCCTTTTGTCTGGCTTCTTTCGCTTAGCATATTGTTTTCAGGGTTCATCCATGTTGTAGCATGCATCAGAACTGCGTTCCTTTTTGTGAGAGAATAATGTTCCGTTGTACAGATAGACCACATTTTGTTCATCCAGTCTTCTGTTGATGGATTTGGGTTGTTTCCACCTTTTGGCTATTGTGAAGAGTGCTGCTATGGACATGTGCGTACAAGTTTTTGTTTGAACACGTTTTCAGTTCTTTTGGGTTACAACCAGGAGTGGAATTTCTGAGTCAAATAGTGATTCTATGTTTAACTTATTGAACCCACTCAACACATTTTTATGGAGCTACTACTTTATGCTGAATCCTAGATTCAACAGTGATCAGGAAAGGCGTGATTCCTGCCTCCTGAGGGTTGCATTCTAGTGGAGGGAGAGAGAAATGAAACCAATGCGTAGATGATGCTTAGAGCTAAGAGAAGCACAGCCTGCTAGGAAAGAGTGAACGAAAGAGCCCTAACTTGAATTAGCAGGTCAGCAAGAAAAACCTCCCTGGGGAGGTGACATTAAAGCAAAGACGCATGGAATGAGGGGTCATTGGACAGACAGAAAAGGGGCAAAAGAGACTTCAGGTGGGCTTCCGACTTGTGCAAGGGCCCTGGGGTGTAAAGTAGCCCTCAGGCACCTGGAAGAAGGAAGGAGGCTGGAGAAGAGGGAAGGAGGGGTGGGCACCGTGGGAGGAGGTGAAGGGATACGCACGAGCAGACCGCGCTGGGCCTTGAATGCCACGGCGAGCATTTCCGACTTGCTCCTAAGGGCCACGGGAAGCCAAAGAAAGGTTTTTAATGGAAGAGGGACATGGTGCAGTGATTTGAAGTAAAACTGAAGAGGCCAATTAGGAGGCTACTCAGTCTTTATGACAGATGATGATGACTCAGAAAGGCCGATGTCTGGGGATGGAGAGGAAGAGGTGGGGACAGCTGTGGGATTTCGCTTACCAGGATGACCTCAAACAGCGTCCTCTCTGGCTTCTCCACACCCGCTCTCGCCCTCCCTGCATTTCACCCTCTCCCCAGCAGTCAGAATGTTCTTTTAAAAATGTAAACTCCACCATGTGGAGCTTAAGTCCATTGTTTAAACCCTCACTGAAAACCCATCAGTGGGATCTCACCAACTATATCAGTGATTTTCAAACTTAAAAAATAAATAAAACCATAATGCTTTTCTAACAAAAGCTTACATGGAATCTTAACATACTAAAGATTTCAAAGTAGCTTTTTATCATCATAAATACTTTTCATAAGTTTAACTGTATAATATTTACTTATTAGGAAGCCAATCAAGATTTGCAAGCAGAGGATACAGATGGCCTTTGCCATCTTATATTAGTCTTTATTACCCAATTTCTTTCTGGGTTTTCTGTTCATTGTCCCACATGGAGAAAATCTTCATCTACACAGATAAGTAGTTGCATGTGGTAACGGTTATAGAACAGCTTGTCTTGTAGTCTCAGGAAGCTTTTCAGTTAATAGAGATTCTTCTAAGGTCTTCATGAAAAATAGCGAGAAGGTGGCGTTGGTTTCCAATGACCAAAAAACTTGCTTGCATGTGCTGTATTTTATCACCACTTTGAGAAACAGCTTCATTTTTGAAACAAGACTGAAAATAAGCATTTGTGGAATTCCTGAAGGATCCCAGGGCTCCACGGAGCACGATGTGAAAGCACCTGCTCCATGTATGGCGTGGATGGCCTCCTCGGGCTCGCAGGTCCTGGCCCCTTCCTGAGCCTCCAGCCGTCTCTCCACATCTCTTTTCCCCTCCGTCCCCACCCACAGTCTGTTCTCTGTCCGTATGGAACCATTTGTGACTCCTGCGAGCCCCACAGCCCCGGCTCCTCTGGGCCCCTGCACATGCTGGGGCCTCTGTCCCCGTGGCCTCCACGGGCCTCCTCAGTCCTCAGGACTCGGCCGAGCACGGCGGCAGGTGGGCAGCCGACACCAGCTCATCCTGTTATACCTGCACGAAGTGAATGGCTCTTCTCGCTCTCCTCAGCCATATTTCTGAGCACCAGTCACGCCATATTTTAATTTCTGTATGATGGTGTCTGTCTGACCTGCTAGGCCAGGGGTCAGCAACTTCCTCTGCAGAGCCAGACAGTGGTTGTGGTTTGTGGGCCATTCTGTGTCAGTCGCAGCTACTCAGCTCGGCCCCTGCAGTGGAAACAGCCACAGGGAATAGATAAGTACTGGGCTGTGTACATCAACTGACGAATGGATAAAATATGACAGAGCCATACGATGGAGCACTACTCAGCCGTTAGAAGGAATGAAATTCTGATACACGCTACAACATGGATGTGTCTGTGGTGAGTGCTATAGCCTGACGGGGTGGTGTGAGAGAGGGACTGGAGGGGACGGCTCCTTTCCACGGGTGGTCAGAGGCACCCTCCAGCGGGGGATGCTCGTGCTGAAAGGTGAAGAGGAGCCAGCACGGCGAGCTCTGAGAAGCACGTTCCAGGTGGTGGAGCAGCCTGGCAGGCTGGAGGCGCAAATGAGGGGAGTATAGGCAGAGAGGGGGGTGTGGTCTGAGGTGACGCGGGGAGGGGGGCTTGGGGCAGGTCATGCAGAGCCCTGCAGGTGCCAGGGCAGGCAGTCTGAGAACGAATGAATTCATAACCAAATGCACGGATACATTTCTCTCTTCTTCCTTCTCTTTCTTAGAAATGACCCCTGCTGTTCTTTTTAGTGACCCTGCTCCATCTCAGCTCAACCTTTGAAAGTCCTCCTTCTCCCAGGTATTCTCATTCCCAAGGAAACTGCTCTGTCCCCTGCGCTGCTGATTTAGCGGGTAATGAATCGGGTCCTTTGAGGGATAACACCTGTGCCCAGGGTCATGGGCGAGCGTCTCCTGCACCATGAGAAGATGGGCCCAGAGAGCAGCAGACAGATCGTCTGTAGGGATTTCCCCCACCAAATTCTCTTGCAGACCCTTTCTGACCCTTCCCCAATGTTTCTAGAATAAACTGTACACTTGTTGAAATGGCTGAAGGGTCCGTACTTTCAGTCACTCAATGTTGAGGATTAACAATGCGTAGGGTGACAGGGTTGCTGAGAATTTTCAGGTATGATATCACTTAGTGCTGGCAATAGCACTATGAAGGGGATTTTATTGTGCTTCACACTTCACAGGTGAAGAAACTATGCCTCAGAGGGGTTGATAACTTGCTCAGGGTCACACAACAGAGGTGAAATTTAACTCAGGTTTGACTCATTCTAAAGCCCCAGTTGGTTTGGTTTAAGGTGACTTGCACAGAGTTTTGGGGACTCCCCTCTGAGGATACAGGGGTCTGAAGATTTAGCTGCTCCAAGAGTAAGCTGTGTCCCAGCTCTCCAGCTGCTTATATTGGAGGATGTCCAGTATCCTGGTGGAAAACTTGGGCTCTAGAGACAGGTTTCTTGGGTTCAAATCCCAGTTCCACCTTTACTCGGTTTGCAACCTTGGGGAAGTTATTCATCTCTCATTGCTTCATTTTATCACCTATAAACCTGGGCTATTAATTATAGAGTAGAAATCCTCTTATTTTATCTTGCTAAACATAAAAGTGAAGTGATAGAAGAGAAGAACTAAAGCACATTAGGAAGCAGTCTGCTAGCCATGCACATTCAGTGAGTTCTGGACATCAGGTGGTATGTTTTACAGAGAGTGCAGGAAACATCACTTAGCCCAGAGATCAATTAAATGTAGGATTTATTTAATATTCTACTGAACCTACCTCATAGGGTTATTTTAAGGCTTAAATAAAATTTTAATGTGTAAAAGATATAAGCAATTATTAATGAGATGGTTTATATCATCCTTTTGGTATTATATTTGAAATCTGGTGTATATTTTTCACTTAAAGCACATTGCAATCAAATGTTCATTTTTTTTCCTGAAATATTTGATCTGTGATTAGATTTCACAAAACTTAAAGTTAGGAAAAAGTAAAAGAAGTGAAAAGAAGAATCTATGTAAGTGCAACAAATGTGGGAAGTTCTTCATTCAGGATCACCCTTCATTCATCATAAGCAGATCCACGCTGAGGAGAAACCCTACAAATGCCAAGAATGCGGGAAAGCTTCCTCCTGGAGCCCCTTGCTCACCAAGCACCAGGGACTCCACAAAGGAGAGGAATCTTGTGAACGGGACATCTGTGGGGGGCCTTCTGTGGAGCTCTGGGTTCCCTTCTCAAACACCAGCAACATCACCCAGGGGAGAGGCCTGATGGAAATGCTGTAATGAGTACGAGGGAGTTAGGAGTGGACCAAGGAAAAAGATATGACCAGAATATGGCAATGTTGTAAAAGAAGCTATTTTGACAGGTTGCAGGGAGGGGAAATCCCTCACAGCATGAGACCTTCCAAAGGCTATGGTGCAGGGAAACACCACAGGGGAATAAGGACAAGGAAAACTCCCAAGGAGAAGAGAGCTGGGAGAGGGAGCTTACACATCTAGGAGATGTCCAGAGTCAGCCCAGCAAGGAGTCTCTGGGTCAGAGAGCTTTGACGGCAATAGCAACTTGGGGTCTCATAACTACAGGGTTTATCTTATCTATGGCTAGCAGATATTTGGCACAGATTTGCAGAGTATGCAAACCAGATCAACTCTAAATGGCTAAAACTTGCTTAGTTGGGCTACTTTTAAAGCAATTGCATGTGTAGGAATTTGAATTTGGCACCAGCAGACTTTGGGCGAATGGTCCCAGGCTGCTTTGAACAAATAGATGCCACACAGGACCAATACACAGTGACCAACTTTCACTCATTTGTATAACATGTACCAAGTGTGAGAAAGTCTTCAGCATACTGCTCAATGAGAAACCTTATCAATGCAAGGCACGTGGGAAAGCCTTCCACCAGAGCTTAGCCCTGATTCAACATCTGAGGATTCACTCTAGAGAAAAACTTCGGTAAGGGAAACGAGTGTGAGAAAGTCTTCAGAAGCAATTGAATTCCTAACTGCTTACATGTAATGAACTTCTAGGAAAGTGCTTTGTTCATAATAGCCCTTTAAATATTTGTTGAATGAAGAAATCAATGAAACATGATTGAATGAATGAACTCAATTCAGATAGTTAAGACACCACACCGAAATTACTCCAAAAATACAATGCAGCTGAGGAATCCAGCAAACAGTGGGGGCAGTGTGGTAGGGGTTATAATCAGATCGAGGCCAGGCTCTGTGTGTATCTAGCTTGTCTTCAAACTACTCTCAGCAGTAAATTCCAGCCACTAGGAAATCCAAGACTCACTGCCCTCTTCTTCTCTCTCTCCTCTGGATGAGTTAAGATCAAAAGCAAGGATATTTCCTTGGAGGTCAAGGTGATATAAGGAGGAAGGATGTCTCCAAGTCCCATAGAAATGGCCTGTCTTTGACTCCCCTTCATAACTCTAACTGCAGATTCACACATGCCCTTTCTCTGTAGCTCTCTCTGTCTCTCTCTGTCTCTCTCTCCACCCCCCTTTCTTGGGATTAAGATTTTTGGACATGTCTCTCTGCTCTGAAGTGGCTGACCCAGGAGAGGGGCCAAGTGGGCTGAACTCAAGAAGATTTTGGCAGTAAGGATTCTGCTCTCTAGCTCACATGTCCCATCCGAAGGAGGGCAGTTGCTGCTTAGCATTAGTTTATTGTTGCCTCATCAGAAAACAGTCCCAAGTTTGCTAGACTTTTTGTTTGGTTTTGTTTTTAACGGAAGGCAGTCATTTCTATATGCACTCTTCTGAATTTTATGTTGACTACTCTAATAGTAAAAATAGGCAAGACTGTGGTAGCCAGTCTCTCCTGAAATCTCAGTGGTGCAACACAATAAAAATGTATTTTCTTACTCCAAGAAAAATGACTTTTCTTATTATAATCATATTTTTGCCTGGTTATGGATACCTGGACTAGATTCTTACAGCTAGGCAGACTCCATTGCAATAACTACAGAAGTCCTGCACAGCCTCATTCATCCTGGACCTCACTGTAGTTTCCAGTTGGCTCTAAGGGTGGGTGAGAGAGCCTAAAGGTTTGCTGCTAGATGGGAAAGGGTCCTGGGATGTGCTCACCACACTGACCAAGAGAGACTCCAAAGAGAGACCACTAAGTGTCACGGTCCCATGAACCCTCCTTCCCCTTGTTGGAGTGCACTGGGGGCACCATGGCAGAGCACTCCCCTTAGTCTGTGGATGCCATACAGAAGAAGAAAAGAACTCAGAGCAAGTGCCTTCTCATTCTTTGATTCACTCACCATGTCCAGTGCTTAGAATATACATCTGCAACATTAGAGGGTGCCAAATTACTCAAAATAGCACCAGCTACAAAGAAGAAAGATGAGAATGGGTGGGATGGACACCAAAACCCAGCCCTATTTCATGCCTCCCAGAACATGATCTGAGCTGAGGGACTTGCTTCTAACCCCAGTGCAGCGTTACCAACATGTTCCATATATTTGCACATTTAATATGCACATGTAGACTGCGAGGTACGTTTTACTAACTTTATTTCACTGAGAGGACAGAAAGACATAACATGCCAAGAGTCCTGTGCTTAGGAAGGGTCCAAGCTGGGATTTGAACTCAACTGTAACACATGTGCACCTTTTTCTTCTGTGCCAGGCACCCTGGAAGTAACTGGGACTCTACATTGGACTCAGGTCATTTAAACCTTAACCCGTTCTTGTCTGTGGAGCCAAAGGCAAGGAGATGCCATTTAAAGCTGTAAAAAAAATAACGGAAGGTTCTCCATGGAATGAGTTTCATAGTGGATGATGGTGCCTGCAGCCTACCTGCTTCCCATGTAGAATGCTGGTCTGAGAAACCCAGACCTTCACTACTGGTAACAAGAAGATGGCCTGAAATTTAGATGGGATGTCTGAGGACCGGAAGCCGTTGAGGATCATCAGAAGAAACCTCAGGGCTCTGAGTCAGACGGGCTGGGAATGGTCACTGCTTCTGCCACCGACTGCCTTTTTACAATGCTAGACACTTGTACCCTTATCATGGACGAAGCAAAGCCTCCCCCAAACCAACACAAGACGAGCCAGTCAAGCAGGAGCCCCTCCTGTCCCCCACCACTGCCCCCCACCAGCTCTTCCCGCGAACTGACCCCACAGCTCTCCCCCAGGCACCTGAACCCCCTTTCCCCCCAAAAGGCCCCCTCTTTCTTCTCAACTCTATACCAGATGGTATCAGTCCCTGTGCCTGGGTGGGAGGGATCCTCAAAGCCCCGAGAAGGTCTGATGGCCATGTAGGGCCCAGCTACCTGTCCCCCCGGTGCCACTTCCCGCAGAAGGACAGTTGTTACTCCAGAGGGCTGTGGAGTCTCAACCGCTTCTCCCTCCCGTGGTTGCAGGGCCCTGAGTCACCGTGTGAGTCGGGGCTCATTACCACTTCATGCAACTTAAAAATAAAATATTCTCCAGCTAGTTGTTTGCAGACTGTGGTCCCAGAAGCCCCTGTACCTTCTGGGAGCTTGTTAGAAATGCAAATTCCCAGGCTCCACACCAGACCCCCTGAGCCGGAAACCCTGGGGTGGGGCTCAACAGCCTGTTGAACAAGCCCTCCAGGTGATTCTGAAGCACTCTGAAGTTTGAGAATGGAGCAGGCAGGCAAAGAGCAAAATTAAGACGATCAGGAAAACTTCCTGATATGGGTATCCTTTATTGGGGTGGAGGTGGGCAGTTGTCTGGTTTCTCCAGGGTTTTCTTTGTGGGTTCTGCCCACTTGGGCTACTTAGAGATGCAAAGTGTCAGGTGAGGTGTCTGGGAGCCCCACAGAGCTGTGAGAGTCACAAGATTCTTTTCTGGTTCTTTGAGGCTCATGGAAATTGGCAAAAACGATACCGATCAGAAGTGGCGGACTCTAAAATGACCAATTCCTGAGACGCCGGGGTTTCAAAGAGAGAAAGAGTTTTATTGCTAGGTGCAAAACAGGAGAGCAGCCCAAAAATCTGTCTCCCCAAACTGTAGTAATTCTGATAGTTTTATAGTATCAACAGATGGGCAGGTTTTAGGATAATGAGCACAGTGGCCCCAGAAGATGTAATTAGAGGTGATTTAATTATTGAGCACGCACAGATTGACTATATGCTTACAGAACATGTGTAAGAAAATGTTGGCCTTAATATGATGATGGGCATGATTTCTAGAATTATTATGAGGTATAGGTGACTTGTAGATTAAAGTCTAAGCTACTGCACATGTCAGGTGGGCCCATTTTGGTTAGATTCAGCTTCAGTTATCAAGATAACTTTGGACTTGGGGTGGGTTAGTTCTGGGCTGACCCAAGGCCCTTCATTTATAAACATTAGGGGCTGTCTTTAGTGATCAAAAGACTCTAAAGTTGAAAAACAGGATAAGGGGATCCAAGTGGGGGGTCAGTCACAGGGTTTTTACAATCACAAGATAAAGGCTAGATGGTTATACAATCATTGTCACAGATTCAAGGTCGCTGGATTACAGTTCAGAGATTTCAGTTATTTCAAAGTATTTCTCTCTGTCTACTCTAATACACCAGAAAGTAAAAAGAGAAATATCTATATAATGATTCAGTCATCATAATCATCCCCTAAATCCTAACTTGATGGTTACAAAACCACTAAATTACATCTCAGTCTGGTGCTTAGCAGTTGAGAGCTTTGCATCGATGTTACTGCATTTATTTGCCCATCAGAGTTGCCTGGGGTGTCTATCCTGGAGTCCATCCAGTTGGTAGGAGGTGATGCTGGGCCGGATTTTTGAAGATCCCCACGACGTTCGTCTGGGGCATCAGTCCGGGAAGCGTCTCACTCACACTCCTCCAGGCCCCAGTGGCTGCCCTGGGGGAGGGGTGTCTGGGGGGAGGGGTTCCTGCCCCTCACAGCCTCCCTGGGAAGCATGGAGGCAGGAGCCAGGGGTCCAGCAGACAAATGAATAAGCAATGAAAAGCATGGAAAGTGCTACGATGAGGAAAAGCAAAGGGTCTCAGAGGACCCTCAGCCAGGACAGATGGGGTGTGGGGGTGGGAGGTGGGACAGGGGTTATTCCAGGGGTGGCTCCTGGGGAGGTGCACAGAGAGGGAGAGCAGAGATGGGGTAAAGATGGGTGATGGGCTAGGAGGAGGGGTCGGAGTAGCTCCATCCAGATTTGGAAGCCTGGGCCTGCCGTGGCGGCCTGGAGGTTTGGGAGATTCTCCTGAGGGGCTGCAGCCTGGGGCATCTCAGCACTGCCCAGGGACACCAGCCAAGGGGCCAGTGGGAATGCTGTCGCTCACTCCCTGCCCCCCAAGTCTTACTCACATTGACCTTGTGGCTGCCCCGCGGCCGCCTTCTAACTTGCCAAGGGTCCCTAAAAGCTAACAGACACCGACAGGACCAGCCAACCAGCAGGAAGCCAGAGGGGAGGTGTTTGCCGCTCTCTGTGATCATCCCTGCAGTTGTCTTCCTCACTTCTTCCCACATCCCATGGCCTGGAACACCCGCTGCACGGGGGAACAAGAAACGGAGCCTTGATTCCAAGTGGCCACAGATCCGCTGAACATCAGGGTTCCGACACCGTGGGGGAAAGGAGCCTGGCTGGGGAGCAGCTAGCTGAACTGCTGTCTCACACATCGATAATATTCATGATCTTTTGCCTTTCCTTATAAACTTTAGAGTCAGTGTGCTGATATCTGCAAACAGCTTCCTGGGATTTTTAATTGGGGGTGTGCTGAATTTATAGCTCATGTTGGGAAGGATTGACATCTTAATATTGAATCCTCCAATCCATGAACACAAATATTGCTCCATTTATTTAGATCTTCTTTGATTTCTTTCATCACATTCCAGCAGCTTTCCACATAAAGATCCTGTGCATATTTTGTTAGATTCATACCCAATTATTTCATTTTTGTTACTCTTGTAAATGTTTCTTTTTTAAAATCAAATTTCAATTCTTCATTGCTAGTGTATGGGCAGCAGTTGACTTTTCTATATTAACTCAGCTGCACCCTGTTACACGTGGGGCCGCTGTCACATGCTCTTTCTGAGTCCCAGTCCCCTCTGCTGCCAGATAGAGGGATAACCCCTATTTCTGTGGACCTGTGTGAGGACCCCAGCATGCCGCAGGGAGAGCGCCTTGCACCTGGCGGGAGCTCAGCGGAGGTGAGCGCGGCTGCAGCGTGGGAAAGCCCGCGCGCTCTGAGCGGTTGCACAGAGTGGGCCACGGCGCCCCCCCGGTGGCCGCAGCCGCAGTGGCCCGGTGGGAGGTCCCGGAGCGCGCCCCAGCCCCGGGTTCCCAAACCCGCCTGACTGTGGGGCAGAAAACGCGGGTGCGAGAGGCCCGCCACAGACCCCCAGCAGAGTATTAGCATGTGGGGGCGCGGGCCCAGAACTCCCCTAACTTCTGAGTTTTCAAAAAAAATCCCAGTTCGTCTGGGAAAACTCAATTTTTAGACATTTTTGAACGAATGGAGGCTGTTTTTTAAATGCTCTGTGGCCACACTCATCTTGAGGTGGGCTGGAGGCAGTGGCCCATCAGTTTGGGACTTCTACACCGAATGGTCCTATCATAACTCTTTTGTATGGACCCTTATTCCTTTCCTTGGTGACTTTTTATTAAGTGCCTGTAATGTACCCTGTGCTTTCCCTGCACTATCTATCCCTCATGTCATTTTCCCTGCAACTTAAAGACAATTATTGTTATCTTAACTTTAGAATCATTACTCCTAATAAAAGCTAATATTTATTGAACTCTAGGCATGCGTCAGGTTTTATTCTAGGTATTGCATATAATTGACCTCATCTGTTCACACCAAGACTTCATGTTGTCATCTTCATTTTGCAGGTGAGGATAGAGGCACAGAGAGGTTGAGTGCCTTCCCCGGGGTCACACAGCTTTATGGTCTTTTACTCTTGAGTTCACCACGGGCGGTACCCCACATGTTCACACATAAATCCCACATGCCAGGCACCTCTAAATATTTGAGTTTGGCACTGCTGCTATAGACCCTCAAAAGTGACAGACAATCATACAATAATTTTGGTTTTTTTGTTTTTTGTTTTTTTGTTTTGTTTTGTTTTGTTTGCCTGAAATGGACCGTAGCTAAGACTAGACCAACTCCCTAATTTGACAGATGAAAAAAAATGAATCCCATACTAGTTATCTGGGCAAAATCACATCATTTGTTTAAGAAAAAGATTTTAAAAATATGGAAGAAAATGTAATTCTTGGTATAGATTAGTATGACTTTAGATGAAATGGAACAATTCCTTAAAAGACACAAACTGTGGGGGCATGGAAGGTTTCCTGGCTTGGCAAAGTAGTCAGGGAGGCCCCCTCCTAAAAGGTTAAGACAAGGCCAGGGCTGTGTGTGCCCGAAGGCAGGCAACTAAGATAAGGGAGGATGCTGGGTTTCTGGGTGCCTCTGCTCCCCACCCTGCTGGAAGAGATTGCACTCAAGGTTATTATGACCCTGAAGTTTGTTCCCCAAAGCTGTAAACATGTGAGCCTTGTGATTTTAGAAAAAACGCAGTTCCCTTGTGAAACGCGAAAACAATTACATAGTACAAAGAATGCTTATGCTATACAACTTTGTACTAAAAAGAAATAAAGAACTTCTTGCAGGAACAGAGAGACAGAGTCGGCTCCCTTCGTTCACACAAACTACCACAACTCACTCAAAAAAGAAATAGGTAGCCTGAGCAGTCCTAAATCTATGAAAGAAATAGAATTTGTAGTTAGAAAGGTCTCTCAAGAGAGAAAAACACAGGCCCTGATACTTTCACTGGCAAATTGTATCAAACATCCAAGGAAGAAATAATATCAATTCTATACACATTTCCCGAAAATAGGAGAGAAAGAAACGCATATATTACAACCAAGTGGGATTTATCGCAGCAGTGCTGGCTCAACATTTGAAAATCACTCATTGTATTTACCACATTAACAGACTATAAAAGAAAAGTCATACGATCATCTCAATAGATGCAGAAAAGCATTTAACAACATTTGTCACCACCCCCTTAATACAAAAACTCTCAGATAATTATAAACAATGAGTGAGGAGATTCTGTAATCTGGTAATGAAGAAAAACTGATTGCTTTCCCCCTAAGATTGGGAAGGACCAGATCTTCATGGTTTAAAAGTTCCCTCTGGCCACCCTTTGGGTCCTGAATCTGGCACTGGACTTTTTTTTTTTAATTCAGTTTTATTGAGATATATTAACATACTCTGCAGTCATCCATGGTGTACAATCAGCTGTTCACAGTACCATCATATAGTTGTGCATTCATCATCCCAATCAATCTTTGAACATTCTCCTTACTCTAAAAAGAATGAAAACAAAAATAAAAGTAAAAAAGAACACCCAAAGCATTCCATCCCCCCATCCCACCCTATTTTTCATTTAGTTTTTGTCACCATTTTTCTACTCATCCATCCATACACTGGATAAAGGGAGTGTGAGCCACAAGGTTTTCACAATCACACAGTCACACACCATGTAAGCTACATAGTTATACAATTTTCTCCAAGAATCAAGGCTACTGGGTTGCAGTTCAACAGTATCAGGTATTTTCTTCTACCTATTCCAATACACTAAAAACTAAAAAGGGATATCTATATAGTACATAAGAATAACTTCCAGGGTGACCTCTCAACTCCACTTGAAATTCTCAGCCACTGAAACTTTATTTTGTTTTATTTCCCTTCCCCCTTTTGGTCAAGAAGATTTTGTCAATCCCATAATGCCAGGTCCAGGTTCATCCTCAGGAGTCATGCCCCACATTGCCAGGGAGATATACACTCCTGGGAGTCATGTCCCACTTAGGGGGCATTGCAGTGAGTTTACCTGCAGAGTTGGCTTAGAGAGAGAGGCCACATCTGAGCAACAAAAGAGGTTCTCAGGGGGAGACTCTCAGGCACACTTACAATAGGCTTAGCCTCTCCTTTGGCACTGGACTTTACAAACAAGTGGACCAGGGTTTGCATCCTGGATCCATATGTCTTACATTCTGTATTAAATATTTCTCTTACTTTGTAGTTTTATAATAACCATGCCTCAATTTTATTAGTAGAATGAAACATGATGAAATTTCCATTTTGGATAGATACACAATGAGTGCTATATTACAGTCATTGCTGGCTTCCTGTAGATTATGAAATTTAATACTACAGACACTTGGCAAGATTTTGTAGCATTTGATCACTCCCTGGTTTGCAGGGCACTCTTTGGGTTCCAGCCTGTCTGCCCTTCTTGCAGAAAATGCCCTGAAGATGCAGAACTCTGTTTTCTATGCCATATTTCTTAGCTTAGTGCTTTCAGGACATCTGTGTAAAAAATGTATGGACAAGAAAAATTCTAAAAACAATGGTTTCTTTTTAAAAAATTGTATAGCCGTTTGTTCTCTGGCCTCTTCTAAACTCACCCAAGCAATGAATTCACTTCCACTCTCTTCCGGGAAACAAAAACTTCTAACATTTGCTACCAGTCATTGTTCTAAATGTTTGACGGGCATCCTCTCACTTCAGCCTCACACTAAACTTCTAAGGATAATTATAAATGGGTGGAAGTACAGGATCATCTCCAGTTTATCCTTGAGGCTCAGAGGCACTCGGAAACGTGCGGAAATCACCGCCATGAGGAAGGGCAGAGCTGGGGGGACAGAGAGGGAACTGAGACCCGCCGCTCTCGGTGCTCGGCAGCAAACCAGGCGGCTTCGTGCACTTCGCCATTGACACCCACACACTCTGATGGAAAAAAACAATTAAATTTCAGGTGGAGTTGAGAGGTCACTCTGGCGGACATTCTTGCGCACTATATAGATAACACTATTTAGGTTTTAATGTATTGGAATAGCTGGAGGTGGATACCTGAAACTGCCAAACTCCGGCCCAGTGGCCTTGACTCTTGCAGACGATTGTATAACAGTGTCTCTTACAAGGGGTGACAGTGTGATGGTGAAAACCCTGTGGATCGCACTCCCTTTATCCAGTGAATGGATGGAAAGTAGAGGAATGGGGAAAAAGCTAAATGAAAAATAGGGTGGGCTGGGTGGATGATTTGGGTGTTCTTTTTTATTTTTATTTTTTCTTCTTCTTCTGATTTTTTCTGGTATAAAGAAAATGTTCAAAAATAGACTGGGGTGATGAATGCACAACTAAATGATGGTGCCGTGAACAGTTGATGGTACACCATGGATGATTGTATGGTATGTGAATATATCTCAATAAAACTGAACTTTCAAAAAACAATTAAAAATAAAAAATAATCTCAAGCGCCAGTTAGCCCTTACCTGCCCTGAAAATGTTTTCAATAGACAAGTTAAAAATATTATTTGTAGGGGTTGACCCAGGGTCAAATGGGGCAAGGAGAATGACTCTGCATTGCAAACCCTTCCGATATGTTTAGTTCTTGAAGTTGCATGAAGGTAATTCGTCTTCAATCTTAAAAAAAAGAGCCATTGAATGAAATCCTCTTTTAACTCTCCTATTGAGAAGATTTTCATAGAACCATCAAGTTAATTCTTTTAGCATATTTTTAAGAGTCACAGCAGCACAGAAAGTGTTTATGGTGAGTAACTCTTTCAGTGTGGCTTATTTCCATATTTAAAATTTGAGAATCACATTTTCAGAAAAGTATCAAAAAATATGAACTTGGCAGAACAGGTTGGTAAGCGTCCGTTGCTGTCCTGCCTTCCGTCCGCCCCGTCCTCTCCCCCCCACACCTACCCCGCAGGTGAAACCAGCGAGCGCGAAGGCTCAGAAGGGTCCGGGGGAGAGGGGCTGCCAGTGACCGCAGCCCCCGCCTCTCTGCGCGGGGCCAAGCCCCCGGGATCTGGTGGGCTGAGCCGGGGAGAGCAGGAAGCAGAGACAGAAATCCGGGAGCCACCCCTGGGTGTGGCCCCAGCCCAAGGATGCCAGTGGGGCGGCCTCTGCTCCCCAAGGAGTCAGGGCGGCTGGTGGCCCCTGCTCGGCCTGTTTCTGTTTGTCTCCTGCCTCCTCCAGCACCCCCAGCTTCTCTGCAGCGTGCTCAGGCCGTTCCCAGCCCCTTCCCCGCAGGAGAGGCATTTGGGGGAATGGGCAACTGTTGGCTTCTTTCCTAGGGCTGAGGCCCAGGGCGCGGAGAGGAGGTTAGGAAGCATCTGGTTGCTCCTGGCCAAGGGGAGCACGCTGAGGGGTGTCCTGAGAGCTCCCACCTCCTGGTCCCCTAGGAGCCACACGGACGGGTCCCGGCTGGGAGAGTTGCACCACGGTGTCCCTGAGCCATCAAGAAACAAACGATCCAAAGCACATAAATGGTTCCTACTGATATGTACTTTGCCCCCTCATTAAACTTTTAAAAGAAATTATCCAAAGGATATTTATTATGCAACAGCAATTTTGGGAAACGCATATGCATAGCTTCCCATTTTTTAGCCTTCAAAGATCATTGTTTTGCCTTTTAACATGAAGCAGTGACATTTTATTGTTGAGGATAAATTGGAAAATGGAAGTGATCACAATAAATAATTGAAAAATGTACATTCCACCACTGTAGAGACTGATCCTTTTAATATGTTAGCCCGACCATACATAATTGTGCTTTTCTGAAAACGTTGATGTGGTTTTGTGTTTCTATCAGGCTGGAGGGAGGGAGAGAGGCTGGGCAGCTGGGATTTCTCCTGCTTCCTGCAGCTTTAGGAACAAGCTTCTAGTCTATTCTAGGAGGTGTCAGTGTGGCCTGAGGTCACATGAAAATTTCTGGCATCTCACGGCCTGGAAGTCTGTCCTTCATGAGCCTGGGACAACAGGGCATCAAATGAACTCAAATTGAAAAACCCCCACGAAATACATGGTCTGTAATCTTCCAAAGGGTCAGGGGTCAAGCGGAGATTCTAAGGAATGCTCCCAGACTGAATGGATTTGAAGAGACATAACAAAGAATAGCAACACATAATCCTACCTGGATTCTTTGGCTATTGAGATAATTGGGGAAACCTGGCCAGGGGCTGAAGATTCAATGGTAATAAGTATCAATGTGAATTTCCTGATTTCGATGATTGTATTGTGGATTTGGAGGAGAAAGTCCTTGTTTTCAGGAAATACACACTAAAGTAATTGGGGTATTAAGGCATCAGGCCACAAGCTTATATTTAAATGGTTCCGGAAAATGAAAAATTATTTCAGCTACATTTTCAGTTTTCCTGCAAATTTGAGATAGTTTCAAACTTAAAGTTTTATACAGAAATTCATTAGCTAACAGTAAAAACTCAGTGGATTGGTTGGAAGCTGAGAAATGAAACTGTGAAAATAATCGTGTGCTAGTATATGGAGAAGTGGAAACACATATATGGCAGCAACAGGAACACTTAAAAATCATGGCAAGAATGTCCAAGAGATGAGTGGAAATATTGAACAGAAAACATAGCAGGTGTTCAGAAATACTCATTTTACACCTAATAAGTGAAAGGATCAAAGAAGCAATATCTGGTATAGGATGAGGGTATAAACATCAGGAAGAAATTAGTAAGTTCAATAAAAATTTCAGAGTCTTCCCGGACACTGTGGACAGGGCCAGGGTTTCCGTTACGGCTGCTTTGTGGCTTCGGTCGATTAGTCAAACTCAGTGTAAATATAAACAAACACGCTCCTGTCTCCCCTGATCCACCCTGCCTCTGCTGCTTGGAAGGCGGCCTGGAAACCGGGGCCTTTCCTGGAAAGGGATCTGTGGTTACTTTGGAGTTTTCGGAGACCACGTGCAACCAGCGTTTCAGGGTCTGCCTGTGTGGGGAGAGTAAAAGCTGAATGAAAAATGGAGACGGCTGCCGTTTATCGATCACTGATCACACACAGGGTACTGGGCCGTGTGCGCCAAGTTTGGCTGCAGTTTGGTCCTATATCCAACCATTCACCCTCTTCCGTGAAGTTTCTTGACAATAAGGCCATATGTGCCAGGGCTGCAGGCAAATGAAAGTTGTGCCACGATGATCAAGAGCTGGGTCTCCGCGATGGTGCACGCCTCCTCTGAGCTCAAGCTTTAGAACTGAAAGCTCAGTGACGCTTCAGGGCCCCATCTGCTGCTGCTCGTCCAAATGGAACACCTTCTGTCCGTTTGCTCCAGCTCCAGAGCAAGGAGCTGACACAGAAAACTGTGGGGCATGGCCGGGTCTGGCTTCTGGAGAGAGGCCCAGGGGCCCTGCCATGAGGGATCAGGACGTGCAAAGTGTGCAACCAAAGGTGAGGGCAGGAGAGAACACAGGAGACAGGAGGGGCTCAGGCCTGGAGAAGGGAGGACATTCCTTTTAAAATTGTGGGAAGGAGGAGAGTAGCATGTTCACAAACGTGCGTCTTCCACTTCAAAGGGAGCCTGACACTTGTGAACTGTGGCCCAGTGGATGTTCAGCTCTGGACGATCACATTTGCTATTTCTCTGTTGAGGAGAATTTGTTGAAAGAGTGGACAGAAGGGTCAGGCATGTGAGGTGAAAGTTCTTCCGAGACCTAAGAACAGCCCCTTTATTCACTCTGACAGTACCAAACTCTTCTTATACATTTACTCAGTTGTGCAAAATACTGGAATAATCATTGCATTACCTGCTAAGCGTCTTAACTTTAAAGAAGGAGTGACTCAATTCTCTCCAAAAGAGAATTCCCAGTGGTGCCTGCACTTCCTTAAAAACCACAGTCTGATATTCAATCAGCCTAATGATATTCAGTCTTCACATTTATAAAATTACTAACATTTATTTTGAAATTAATTTCTACTGTTTTCCAGCAATTTTAAATTTATTTTCTATTGCTTTTTAATTTTGACCCTTCTGCATATTCCAAAGTTATCTTAGCTAGTTATTATAAATTAATGTTATTTTTATTATTTTTATAAGGAACATGTTCATTTTAACAAATGAGAAAGATCAAAATAAAGGAAAACATTACTGGCCATCCCTTCTCTCAGATGTAAAGATTTTGTTTTTTGGTACATAGTTTTAGATACTTTCAGCTAGTAAAGTGGTGATGTAAGGTTTGGCAAACTATTTTTCACTTATTATATCCTGTAAAAAATTTTCTGTCAATTCAAGTTCTTAGAGGATTTTTTAAATTTCTAAAATGTATTATAACCTCTTTACAGAGACATAATTAACACACTATGAGTCATTCTTTAAACGGTACAATCCAGTGGTTTTCAGGATGATCACAGTTGTGCAGCCATCGCCACAATCAATATTAGAACTTCATTGCACCAAAAAGAAACCCCATGTGCATTAGCAGTTACTGCCCGGTCTCTGTGTCCCCCTGCCCTGAGCAAACACTAATATATTGCCTGTCTCCACATAACTGTCTGTTCTGGGCATTGTATACAAATGAAATCATGCCATCTGTGCTCTCTCATGTTTGGCTCCTTTTGCCTAATGTAACATTCCATTGTCCACCTGCTTTGTGGTCTGCATCAGGATATAACGTGTCCCTGTTCCGTTTCTGGCCAGGGATAGGAGGGAGATTAACCCATCCTGAGCCAGTGCCCTCGCATGATGTGAACCATAGAATCAGGTGGGTGAACACGAAGGCTCGGCCACATGGGTTTTACAGAAATGTCAGTGTGGTGCGATAAGCAGCAAGGAGGTTTTCAACAGAGCCTCATGGAGGCATCGAGCCAGAGAATTCCCGTTGAGTGGCGATTCATGGGTGTCCCCTGTTCTTTGTGTTCTGTGCAGCTGGACTGGCCCCAGATGCCTTTTCCTGCCCAAGATGGTGTTTTCTCATGAGCAGGGGTCCCTGGGAAGGGTCTCACCAAGAGTTTCACAGACTTGACAAGAGTGCTCTGAAACATCTTATGTGACTGGAAAATCGTCTTCATCAAGCAATGTCCCCTTGACGTAGCCATCTGAATCTAGGCACAATGGCATCTTTGGGAGAGGTGTCCCATCCTTTACACTGTCCACACAGCACTGGGACAGTCCAACTTATTCCCGGTGACCAGTGTGGGCAGCAAGACGGAGGTGGCCACAAAACACCTCAATAAATGGGCACCTAGTAACCAAAGTAAATGATGACTTATCCTGTGTCTGCTGACTTTTACTTGGTGTACTTCAGTGTTTATTATTCATATAAACACAAAAGAAGCCCTAGTCTTAAACCTTAGAGAAATTTTATAAAGAATATCACAGACAAATTTCTGGAGTTATTTATTAAGTAAACAGAGTGAAAGTTCTGGCAGTGTCATTTGGGCTTATGTCAACTTAGTTGACCCGCGTGAACCTCAGCTTCTGGAAACCCCTTCTTGGAAGGGGAGAAATTGTGCAAATAAATGAGTTTGACATTAAGTGTTTCACATGAAAAGGACGTTAAATATATTACCAGTCCATCAACACATGAGCCTTATGCTGCCGAGGTCACGCATTAATATGGCTTGCACATTTTTTTCCAGATCGAATATGTGAACCTAAATTAACTCTGTTTAGTAGAGGCACAGTTTGGCATGGCTTCCATTGCACAATTGGGTGGGAACGATTCACAGTTTAGTGAGTTATAAGTTTTGTGTCCTTGGTAAAAGTCACTAGATAATGGAGATGGTTATAGGACAAGGAATAAGAGCATCAAGTTGACCTGAAAAATTTCTAAAGTCCTTTCATTTCAAAAGATCATCCACATTTCTTTGAAATTCTGCTTGCTTACTGACTTTAGGGGTTTCCCCACCCTGCGCAATTAAGCCCACAAAACCTCAGATAGTTATGAGTTACCTCATGACTGTTCAAGCTGTTATTTCTAGAGAGCCATTCCCTGTCCCCCTCCATTTTTATGACTATGATCCAGCAAGACAGCCAGCCTCAGCTCTGCATTATTCTGTCCCAGCCTCTCAGTCCTTCATGCCCAGATCTGGTTCTCTTAAAAGATCATCTCCCACGGGATGCAAAATGAAACAAAATAAAGTTTCAGTGGCTGAGAGATTTCAAATGGAGTCGAGAGGTCACTCTGGAGGCAACTTTTATGCATTATGTAGATATTCCTTTTAGTTTTTAGTGTATTGGAATAGCTAGAAGGAAATACCTGAAACTGTTGAACTGCAACCCAGTAGCCTTGATTTTTGAAGACGATCATATAACTGTATAGCTTATATGGGGTGACCGTGTGATTGTGAAGACCTTGTGGCTCCCACTCCCTTTTATCCAGTGTATGGACAGATGAGTAGAAAAATGGGGACAAAAACTAAATGCATAATGGTGGGGAGGAAGGGTATGGGATGTTTTGGATGTTCTTTTTAACTTTTTTTTTTTTTTTTAATCTTCATTTTATTGAGATATATTCACATACCACGCAGTCATACAAAACAAATCGTACTTTCGATTGTTTACAGTACCATTACATAGTGGTACATTCATCACCCAAATCAATCCCTGACACCTTCATTAGCACACACACAAAAATAACAAGAATAATAATTAGAGTGAAAAAGAGCAATTGAATTAAAAAAGAACACTGGGTACCTTTGTCTGTTTGTTTCCTTCCCCTATTTTTCTACTCATCCATCCATAAACTAGACAAAGGGGAGTGTGGTCCTTATGGCTTTCCCAATCCCATTGTCACCCCTCATAAGCTACATTTTAATACAACTGTCTTCGAGATTCATGGGTTCTGGGTTGTAGTTTGATAGTTTCAGGTATCCACCACCAGCTACCCCAAATCTTTAGAACCTAAAAAGGGTTGTCTAAAGTGTGCATAAGAGTGCCCACCAGAGTGACCTCTCGGTTCCTTTTGGATTCTCTCTGCCACTGAAGCTTATTTCATTTCCTTTCACATCCCCCTTTTGGTCAAGAAGATGTTCTCCATCCCACGATGCCAGGTCTACATTCCTCCCCGGGAGTCATATTCCACGTTGCCAGGGAGATTCACTCCCCTGGGTGTCTGATCCCACGTAGGGGGGAGGGCAGTGATTTCACCTTTCAAGTTGGCTTAGCTAGAGAGACAGGGCCACATCTGAGCAACAAAGAGGCATTCGGGAGGAGGCTCTTAGGCACAACCATAGGGAGGCCTAGCCTCTCCTTTGCAGCAACCGTCTTCCCAAGGGTAAAACCTGTGGTAGAGGGCTCAACCCATCAACCCACCAGTCCCCTATGTCTGTGGTCATGTTAGCAACCATGGAGGTGGGGGTAGGCGAATATCCCTGCATTCTCCACAGGCTCCTCAAGGGGGGCACTACATCTTTTTTTTTTCCTTGTTTTTCTTTTTTTTTTTTTTCTTTTTAACTTTCCCTTCTTTTTTAAATCAACTGTATGAAAAAGAAGTTAAAAAGAAAACAAACATACAATAAAAGAACATTTCAAAGAGACCATAACAAGGGAGTAAGAAAAAGACAACTAACCTAAGATAACTGCTTAACTTCCAACATGTTCCTACTTTACCCCAAGAAAGTTACCTAATATAGCAACATTTCTGTGAACTTGCTCCTACTATATCCATCAGAAATTAACAGACCATAGTCGTTCCTGGGCATCCCCAGAATGTTAAATAGCTTATCTGTTCTTCTTGGATTATTGTTCCCCCTTCCTTAATTGCTCTCTATTGCTAGTTCCCCTACATTCTACATTATAAGCCAATTGTTTTACATTTTTTAAAGTTCACATTAGTGGTAGCATATAATATTTCTCTTTTTGTGCCTGGCTTATTTCGCTCAGTATTATGTCTTCAAGGTTCATCCATGTTGTCATATGTTTCACGAGATCGTTCCTTCTTACTGCCGTGTAGTATTCCATCGTGTGTATATACCACATTTTATTTATCCACTCATCTGTTGAAGGACATTTGGGTTGTTTCCATCTCTTGGCAATTGTGAATAATGCTGCTATGAACATTGGCGTGCAGATATCTGTTCGTGTCACTGCTTTCCGATCTTCCGGGTATATACCGAGAAGTGCAATCGCTGGATCGAATGGTAACTCTATATCTAGTTTTCTAAGGAACTGCCAGACTGACTTCCAGAGTGGCTGAACCATTATACAGTCCCACCAACAGTGAATAAGAGTTCCAATTTCTCCACATCCCCTCCAGCATTTGTAGTTTCCTGTTTGTTTAATGGCAGCCATTCTAACCGGTGTTAGATGGTATCTCATTGTGGTTTTAATTTGCATCTCTCTAATAGCTAGTGAAGCTGAACATTTTTTCATGTGTTTCTTGGCCATTTGTATTTCCTCTTCAGAGAACTGTCTTTTCATATCTTTTGCCCATTTTATAATTGGGCCAACTATACTATTGTCATTGACTTGTAGGATTTCTTTATATATGCAAGATATCAGTCTTTTGTCAGATACATGGTTTCCAAAAATTTTTTCCCATTGAGTTGGCTGCCTCTTTACCTTTTTGAGAAATTCCTTTGAGGTGCAGAAACTTCTAAGCTTGAGGAGTTCCCATTTATCTATGTTCTCTTTTGTTGCTTGTGCTTTGGGTGTAAAGTCTAGGAAGTGGCCGCCTAATACAAGGTCTTGAAGATGTTTTCCTACATTATCTTCTAGGAGTTTTATGGTACTTTCTTTTATATTGAGATCTTTGGTCCATTTTGAGTTAATTTTTGTGTAGGGGGTGAGGTAGGGGTTGTCTTTCATTCTTTTGGATATGGATATCCAACTCTCCCAGCCCCATTTGTTGAAAAGGCCATTATGACTCAGTTCAGTGACTTTGGGGGCCTTATCAAAGATCAGTCGGCCATAGATCTGAGGGTCAATCTCCGAATTCTCAATTCGATTCCATTGATCTATATGTCTATCTTTGTGCCAGTACCATGCTGTTTTGGCAACTGTGGCTTTATAATAAGCTTCAAAGTCAGGGAGTGTAAGTCCTCCCACTTCGTTTTTCTTTTTTAGAGTGTCTTTAGCAATTCGAGGCATCTTCCCTTTCCAAATAAATTTGATAACTAGCTTTTCCAAGTCTGCAAAGTAGGTTGTTGGAATTTTGATTGGGATTGCATTGAATCTGTAGATGAGTTTGGGTAGAATTGACATCTTAATGACATTTAGCCTTCCTATCCATGAACATGGAATATTTTTCCATCTTTTAAGGTCCCCTTCTATTTCTTTTAGTAGAGTTATGTAGTTTTCTTTGTATAGGTCTTTTACATCTTTGGTTAAGTTTATTCCTAGGTACCTTGATTTTTTTAGTTGCTATTGAAAATGGTATCTTTTTCTTGAGTGTCTCTTCAGTTTGTTCATTTCTAGCATATAGAAACATTACTGACTTATGTGCATTAACCTTGTATCCCGCTACTTTGCTAAATTTGTTTATTAGCTCTAGTAGCTGTATCGTCAATTTCTCAGGGTTTTCTAGATATAAGATCATATCATCTGCAAACAATGACAGTTTTACTTCTTCTTTTCCAATTTGGATGCCTTTTATTTCTTTGTCTTGCCGGATTGCCCTGGCTAGCACTTCCAGCACAATGTTGAATAACAGTGGTGACAGCGGGCATCCTTGTCTTGTTCCTGATCTTAGAGGGAAGGCTTTCAGTCTCTCATCATTGAGTACTATGCTGGCTGTGGGTTTTTCGTATATGCTCTTTATCATGTTGAGGAAGTTTCCTTCAATTCCTACCTTTTGAAGTGTTTTTATCAAAAAGGGATGTTGGATTTTGTCAAATGCTTTTTCAGCATCTATTGAGATGATCAATTGATTTTTCCCTTTTAACTTGTTAATGTGTTGCAATACATTGATTGATTTTCTTATGTTGAACCATCCTTGCATGCCTGGAATAAACCCCACTTGGTCATGGTGTATGATTTTTTTAATGTGTCTTTTGGATTCGATTTGCAAGTATTTTGTTGAGGATTTTTGCATCTATATTCATTAGGGAGATTGGCCGGTAGTTTTCCTTTTTTGTAGCATCTTTGCCTGGTTTTGGTATTAGATTGATGTTAGCTTCATAAAATGAGTTAGGTAGTGTTCCCTTTTCTTCAATGTTTTGAAAGAGTTTGAGTAAGATTGGTGTCAGTTCTTTCTGGAAAGTTTGGTAGAATTCCCCTGTGAAGCCATCTGGCCCTGGGCATTTATTTCTGGGAAGATTTTTGATGACTGATTGGATCTCTTTGCTTGTGATGGGTTGGTTGAGGTCTTCTATTTCTTCTCTGGTCAGTCTAGGTTGTTCATATGTTTTCGGGAAATTGTCCATTTCCTCTACATTCTCCAGTTTGTTGCCATACAGTTGTTCATAGTATCCTCTTATAATTTTTTTAATTTCTTCAGGATCTGCAGTTATGTCACCTTTTTCATTCATTATTTTGTTTATATGGGTCTTCTCTCTTTTTGATTTTGTCAGTCTAGCTAGGGGCTTGTCAATCTTGTTGATCTTCTCAAAGAAC
Organism: Choloepus didactylus; assembly: GCF_015220235.1. Taxonomy (NCBI): domain Eukaryota; kingdom Metazoa; phylum Chordata; class Mammalia; order Pilosa; family Megalonychidae; genus Choloepus; species Choloepus didactylus. The sequence continues at coordinate 2,125,280 of NC_051333.1, read as the reverse complement.
CAACTTTTGGTGATATTTATCCTCTCTATTGTTTTTTTGTTCTCTATGTCATTGATTTCTGCTTTAATCCTTGTTATTTCTTTTCTTCTACTTGGTTTAGGATTGGTTTGCTGTTCATTTTCTAGCTTCTTCAGTTGATCCATTAGTTCTTTGATTTTGGCTCTTTCTTCCTTTTTAATATATGCATTTAGTGCTATAAATTTCCCCCTTAGCACTGCTTTTGCTGCATCCCATAGGTTTTGGTATGTTGTGATCTCATTTTCATTCGTCTCTATATATTTAGCAATTTCTCTTGCTATTTCTTCTTTAACCCACTGATTGTTTAGGAGTGTGTTGTTTAACCTCCAGGTATTTGTGAATTTTCCAAGTCTCTGATGGTTATTGACTTCTAATTGTATTCCATTGTGGTCAGAGAATGTGCTTTGAATAATTTCAATCTTTTTAAATTTATTGAGGCTTGTTTTATGTCCCAGCATATGATCTATTCTGGAGAAAGTTCCATGAGCACTAGAAAAGTATGTGTCTCCTGGTGATTTGGGATGTAATGTCCTGTATATGTCTGTTAAATCTAATTCATTTATCAGATTGTTTAGGTTTTCAGTTTCCTTATTGGTCTTCTGTCTGGTTGATCTATCTATAGGAGAGAGTGATGTGTTGAAGTCTCCCACAATTATTGTGGAAACATCAATTGCTTCCTTTAGTTTTGCCAATGTTTCTCTCATGTATTTTGTGGCACCTTGATTGGGTGCATAGACATTTACGATTGTTATTTCTTCTTGCTGAATTGCCCCTTTTATTAGTATGTAGTGGCCTTCTTTGTCTCTCAAAACATCCCTGCATTTGAAGTCTATTTTATCTGAGATTAATATTGCTACACCTGCTTTCTTTTGGCTGTAGCTTGCATGAAATATTTTTTTCCATCCTTTCACTTCAGTTTCTTGTGTCCCTGTGTCTAAGATGAGTCTCTTGTATGCAACATATTGATGGTTCATTTTTTTTGATCCATTCTGCGAATCTATATCTTTTAATTGGGGAGTTAATCCATTTACATTCAACGTATAACCGTGAAGGCATTTCTTGAATCGGCCATCTTATCCTTTGGTTTATGTTTGTCATATTTTTCCCCTCTCTCTATTAATATCCTTTATTGTACCCATACCGAATCTCTTTAGTACTGAACCTTTCTCCAAGTCTCTCTGTCCTTTCCTTGTTTCTCTGTCTGTAGGGCTCCCTTGAGTATCTCCAGTAGGGCAGGTCTCTTGTTAGCAAATTCTCTCAGCATTTGTTTGTCTGTGAAAAATTTAAGCTCTCCCTCAAATTTGAAGGAGAGCTTTGCTGGATAAAGTATTCTTGGCTGGAAATTTTTCTCACTCAGAATTTTAAATATATCGTGCCACTGCCTTCTCGCCTCCATGGTGGCTGCTGAGTAGTCACTACTTAGTCTTATGCTGTTTCCTTTGTATGTGGTGAATTGCTTTTCTCCTGCTGCTTTCAGAACTTGCTCCTTCTCTTCTGTGTTTGACAGTGTGATCAGTATATGTCTCGGAGTGGGTTTATTTGGATTTATTGTATTTGGGGTTCGCTGAGCATTTATGATTTGTGTATTTATGTTATTTAGAAGATTTGGGAAGTTTTCCCCAACAATTTCTTTGAATACTCTTCCTAGACCTTTACCCTTTTCTTCCCCTTCTGGGACACCAATGAGTCTTATATTTGGACGTTTCATATTATCTATCATATCCCTGAGGTCCATTTCAATTTTTTCATTTTTTTTCCCCATTCTTTCTTTTATGCTTTCATTTTCCATTCTGTCATCTTGCAGGTCACTGATTCATTGTTCAACTTCCTCTAGTCTTGTACTATGAGTGTCCAGAATCTTTTTAATTTGGTCAACAGTTTCTTTAATTTCCATAAGATCATCCATTTTTTATTTAGTCTTGCAATGTCTTCTTTATGCTCTTCTAGGGTCTTCTTGATTTCCTTTGTCTCCCGTACTATGGTCTCATTGTTCATCTTTAGTTCTTTGAGGTAGCTGCTCTAGGGTGCTGTGTTTCTTCTGATCTTTTGATTTGGGTGCTTGGGCTTGGGTTATCCATATCGTCTGGTTTTTTTCATATGCTTTATAATTTTCTGTTGTTTTTGGCCTTGTGGCATTTGCTGAACTTGATAGGGTTCTTTTAGGATTTGTAGACCAATTGAAGTCCTTATCCCTAATTTATCAGATCTACAGCTTCATGGGGTACACTTTCTCTAACTAACCAGCAGGTGGCATCCACGAGCCACCTGTTCTGCACAAGCCAGTTCTCCCCTGCTTAGCCTTTTTGGTGAGTGGGGGAGTGAGTCTTGTGGGGTCCAATTGGTGTACCAAGCTTGCGTGTGTAGTTGGTGTTGCCTGCCCTGTATATGGGGCGTGTTTCTGGGCAGTCAGGGAGGGGGGGTGGCTCTAACAATCAAATCTCCCTGGTAATCCTAGAGTTTTAAAGCTGCTGCAATAGTCTAATCCTTCAGTTCAGTCCTGCCACAGTTTGTCTCTGCCACTGACCCACAAGTCCTTGGTATTGGCGTATGGCTCCTGAGACTTGCAAGTGGGCCCCTCTTCCAGGCTGTGCACCCCGGGTCCTCTGTTGAGGGATGACTGTGCTATGTCACAGGTGAGTGCCGTCCCCCCAGGGCAGTTTCTGGGCTGCTGGGCTGTGTAGGGAGGCTCCCCGTCCTGCTGAAATGATGGCTGAATGGGGCTTTGTTAATTCACACTGCTCTACCTTCCCAACTCTGGGACAATCAGCTGAGGTTGCAGGGAAGGCTAATGTCCACACCCAGTTTTGTGGTGTGTGCCTGTTATTTGAAGCACTTCTGTCGCACTGGGTTGTCTGGGGCAGTTCTGGGCTATGGGGCTGGCGATGGGCAGGAGTGTTTCCTGTCCACCAGGATGATGGCTGTGAGCGGACACCCCCCTTTTCTTGTGAAGTTGTGGTGTTTAGTGAATTTTCTCAGCCACTGGATTATTGCCTTTTGTCTCAGAGCTCTCCTAGTTCTGCTCTTTACTTGACCTGCCCAAATTGCAAGTCTTTGAAGCTTTTTGTATTGGGCTTCTTAGAGTAATTGTTTTAGAAAAAGAAAAAAGGATTAAAAAAAAAACAAAAACAAAAACAAAAAAGGGCCCTCCTCAGAGATCTAATGGGTTATTGAAATGCTAAGAGACAAAGCATCCAGGGCCATTAAGGAAAGGTCCACAGGGCAGAGAGATCAGCTTTTCTTCGGTATTTGCATATGCGCCTCAGGGCCTGAGCTCCGCCCTTCCCCTTTCTGTGTTCACCAGAACTCCAAAAATCCTCCGCTTTTATTTTGGAGTTTTTCGTGTTGTTTTTTTTTCTATGCCTGTCTCCTCTCTGCTGGGCTGGCTGCTCTCAGAGTCTCTGGTGTCTGGCCTCAGTCTATCTATGGTTGGAGTTTGAATCAGTAGAATGAGTTTCCGGTAAGAGCAGCCACTGCAATTCTCCCTTCTCCTTCCTGGAACTGACAGCCCCTCCTCCCCCGGGACTGAGCCTGGCAGGGAGGGGCGCGGGTCCCCTGGCCGCAAAAACTTACAGATTTCGCTGATCTCAGCAGTTCCACGTTTTCATGAGTGTTGTATGAAGTATGCCCAAAGTCAGATTGCTCTGTGGTGTCCAGTCCCCGCAGTTCCTGGCTTTCTACCTACTTTCCTGGAGGAGTAACTAAAACATACAGCTCACCAGTCTGCCATCTTGCCCCTCTTTTTAACTTTTTATTCTTATTTTTATCTTTATTTTTTGGAGTAATGAAAATATTCAAAAAATTATTGTGGTGATGAACACACAACTATTTGATGAAACTGTGAACAATTGATTGTACACTTTGGATTGTATGGTATGTGACTGCATCTCAATAAAATTGCATTCTAAAAAAAAGTTCCCTGGGACCACTCTGAAGGAATTCAAAGGATAAAAGTAGAAAAGATAAGGTCATATAAGCAGGCAGAGCAAGCAATGAATGTGATTAGAACTTGGAGTGTGAGAAAGAATATGGGTGGAATTGCAGAGAATTCGGCAGCATTTTAGGCTGTGGGTGTGAGGCACTTTGCTCACTGGCTGGTTTAGGGCATGTCTTCCAACCTCAGCAATAGTGACATCGGGACGTGAGTCTTCTCTGTTTCGTGGAGCTGTCCTGAGCACCGCGGGGTGTTCACAACATTCCTAGCCTTTTGGGGGGCTCGACGGCCCAAGACTGAGATCCAGTGGATTAGGAACGGAGGAAGAGGGAAGCACACACACGTTTCTGAGGTTTCAGACGAGGAAAACAAGGTGGATGTCGGTGCATTGAGGCAGAGAGACGTGGGTGAGAAGCACGACTAGAGAGACTGACAGAGAGCATGACACCGTGAAGTACAGACAGACCGGAAATAACATGAGAGGTGGAGAAACGGGAGTGAATTCAAGCTGGAAATAAAAGCAGTAAATGCCGTGACAGTGCATTTGTGCCGTGGTTCAAGGGTATATGTGGTGTATTTGTTTAAGAAAATCATGGGCCTGGCATATTTTCTTCTGCTGGCCTGATTAGGACGAGTGTAAATACAATAGTACAGATGTAGACAGCTGCACGTGATGAAACACAGGACTGGTACATCCTAAACAAATGGGGGCTTTTTCATCCAGATAATGAAATGCCCAGAGACAGACGGCTGCTCCTTGTTTCGGAAGTCCAAGGGTTCTTTTGCTCTAGACTTCCCGCCCTCCTTCAACCATAGGGGCTTTGTCCTCACGGTGGTTAAACATCTGCAGCACTTGTGCTCAGTAAGTCTCCTCGGCTCAGTCAGGAAGCAGATGGCTGTATGTGACAGGGCGTTTCTCTCTGGTTGACTTTCATTATCGGAATGAGATGTGTCTTTCCCTTCCCGAAGGCTCCCAGAACACTTTCTCTTAATCATTTCCAGGGATCAAACCACATGGTCAACCCTAGATTCAATAAGTAGGAAAGCAAAAGAATACTTGGCTTTTGTAAAGTAAAAACAATGTCTAATTCACGGAGCGTCTGTGATGCCATTTTCCTTCCCTGCTCTCTCTGCAGGGACTTCTTCAAGAAGGAAACACTGGCCTGGAGGATGATAGAGCTCATTCTCCTCATGGAATTTTGAATGTCTTCTGCAACTTTCTGCCTTGACTATTCTCCCTCTTCTTTGCCGACTAGTACTCAAGAGAGTTGTGCTGTAGAATGGAATAACAAAAATTCGTCAGGAGGTTACTTGGAAAGAAGGGAGCCAGGGATTGAGCAGTAGTAGCCAGAGGAGAGTAGCAGGACAAAACAAGGTGAGTGTTGTGTTATGGACACCGAAGGAAACATGTGGTTCTATAATGAAGAATTAATTGAATGCTAACGAAAGAGGCAAGATGGTGAGTGTAAATGCCAATTGGATTGGCGGACAGAGCATCATCGGTGAAGTAACACAGTTTCTTTATTATGTCCTTGCAAAGTCAAAAGTCAGCTTGAAGTATGTACCTGTGATGGCTGGGTTCATGTGTCAGCTTGGCCAGTAGATGGTACCCAGCTGTCTGGTCAAGCAAGCACTGGCCTAACTGTTGCTGTGAGGACGTTTGTGGCTGGTTAATAAACCAACAGGCTGGTTTATTAAATTATCAGTCAGTTGGCTGCAGCTGTGACTGATGACTCAAAGAAGGGCGTGTCTTCCACAATGAGACAATGCAGTCGGCTGGATTTAATCTAATCAGTTGAAGACTTTTAAGCGAGACAGGTAGAGGACCTTCACTTCTTCAGCTGACCAGCAAAGCATTTCCTAAGGAGTTCATCGAAGTTGCCAGTTCGTTTCCTGAGGAGTTCATCGGACATCTTCATTGGAGTTGCCAGTTAGGTGCCTGCCCTATGGAATTTGGACTCGTGCATACCCACAGTTGCATGAGACACTTTTATAAATCTTATATTTGTAGATATCTCTCATTGATTCTGTTTCCCTAGAGAACCCGAACTAATACAGTACCACTCTTTTTTTCCTTCCTTTTCTAGGAACCAGTTGGATATTAGAGATCATTAGTCTGATCCACTCCAAAGGAGATCTGAATCTGTTTCCAACTGGGTTCGTTCACCATGGCTAGAAAATATATGTACATATGAACATGTTAAAAGTAAGAAAAGCCTTACAGTCTAAATTCCAAGTTTTTCTTATGTCCTAATAATGACCTTTTGAGCTCTTTATCCTACATTATTAGATCCAGTCCAAGATCATGTGTTTTGTCTAATTGTCATTATCTCTTTAGCTGTTCTTTTTTTTTTTTTTAATATTGCCATGGAAACATATATACATGTACATATATACAAACTTTTCCATCTCAACCACTCCCAAGCACTCCATTCAGTGGATTAGATCACAGTCACAGTGTTGTCCTACCCTCACCACCATCCATTACCCGAGCTTTCCCATCACCCCAAACAGAAAACCTACACCCATTATGTATTAACTCTCCAAATATTTAGAAAATAGATTGATGATAGATAGACAGATAAACAGATAGATGGGTAGATAGGTGGGTAGATAGGGAGAATGATACAGCCAATGTGGGAAAATGTTAAAATCGGGGGAACTGGGTATCTGGGGGTGGGGCATGTTGGAATTCTCTGTATGGGTTTTGTATTATTTCTGCAGCTGTCCAATAAGTTAGAAATTATTTTTAAAAACAAAGTTTAAGAAAAAGAAACCAGAAAGGCCCATGCATCTGCATCTCCCACCTCCCTATTCAATTCTTCCCAAGTTTTTCTTCAATTCCAATGCCAAGGTGAGCCAATAATGGCAGTGATGGTGTTGATCATTCCCCTGACTGTACTGAACTCCCGTGATTTAGGGACAGATTTCAAATGAAGTTCCTTAAAGTGACCATATCAGAAAACCTTGGTCAAAACTGCAGCATCGTATACCAGATGGTTTCCTTGGTGCTGCCTCGGAGAATACTTAGTCTTCGTCATTAATTAAATCCCTGCTGCCTGCAGCCGGAGGTACCTGGCATGCAGTTGCCCACGTGGGAAGCAGGAGAATTATAGAGAGGCACCTACAACAAGAAATGTGGGTTTGGTGCTCCCATTTGAAACCCATTTGGGCTGAGAGGAAACGGGGATAATCTTGTGGCTATTAGCCAGGAGTAAAAGTGTTGGTTTTCTGAACTGAACCCACAATTAGGATGGGCAGTCAGCAGCATTCCCATTGCACCCCTAGAGAGGAAGTTCTGGAACCACAGGACCAGAGTAAAAAACTTAGTCAAAAATGTATAACTAAACCATGAGGTGAGTTGAGAAGCATCAGTTACCCATGGCTCCCACCATAAATGATGTTGCCTGGTCATACCACCTCCTCGTTCCCACCACCTGCAGGGAAGTTTTTGGAAAAAGCAAAGTCTTTGGTTTCCAGAGAATGGTTACAAAACTGACACGTAAAAGAATTGAGGGCAGGCCATCCCCAGATGTGCATGATGTTTCTCACACTGGGGTTTTAAGCGGGAGGTGTCGGAAAAGTTACCCCAAGGATAACTGGCTTATAGGGCCAAGAACTCTTACATCACTTTTTGATCCTTCAAGTCAGCTCTTCCTGTCATTGTGAAGCAGAATTCACCAAATTGTGGACTGCTTACCCCCTAACAGTGGGCTAGAGCTGGATTTAGACCAGTGTTTCTCAACCCTGGCAGTATAGACATTTTTGACCAGATAATTCTTTGTTGTGGGGAGTAGTCCTGTGCAATGTAGGATCTTTAGCAACTTCTCTGACCTCTACCCACTAGACTCTATGAGCACTGGAGATGGGAGGTTATCCTAGGTGAGAGCCATTAGTTTGGACCATGATGAGACAGTACTGATGGAGCCTTGTTACCACGATGATCCAGCTCAGTAGGACAGTTACCCCAGATTGGGAAACTTAGCATCTCTGCTTGGCTGAGGAGCCAGTTGGGCAAAGCTGGCCATCTGTGGAATATGACTGGAAGGGCTTCTTCTGTGATGTGAGTTTGCCAGTCCCCTATCAAGATGTGCCATCTAATTTCCTTCCACTTGATCCTGAACTGGCCCTAGTCACTTGTTTGACCAAAAAAAAAAAAAAAAAAAATGTGGTTGAAGTGATGTTCTGCATTTCTGAGGACAGGCCATGCCTTCCAGCTGCTTCCCAGGCCTTTGGGAGCACTTGCTTGGGGGGGTCCCCCTCCGGGAACCCAGTCACCACAACACGAGATGCTCAAGAATCATTGATTGGTCATATTTCGGTACTCTGTTCAACAGCTCTAGCTGAACTCCCAGCTGACAGCCGGCATCGTGGATGTGCAGCTCTTTGAAGATTTCAGATGTCAACAGCCAACACCTGACTGCAGCCACCTGCGAGACCCCAAGCACGTGCGCTCGAGCTGAGGCCAGAGAGCCCCACCTGTGAGACATAAAGGCTGTTACTTTGAGCCACTGAGTTCATGGGGTTTTTTATGTAGCAAAGATTATCTTGAGCAATTGGCTCTAAAATTGCTTTTCTATAATATTTTTATTAGATTCAATTTTAGTTTCAACTATTCTTTATTTTGCTTTCTACATTTCTGTTTTATACAAATTGTATATATTTCATTTAACATGCCCATGTGATATTTTTCTAATCTATTTTCCCCTCTCATATTTCTAGTGCCTTACCATATCACCCTAAGTGTATTTCATTATGCTTCCTTTTAATTTTTGTCTCTCTCCATGAGTAACCTTGCACTCTTTGTCGTTTTCCTCTAACATTAGTGTGACTCTGTAATTGCCTTGTTACATTAGCCTGTGAGCTCCCGTTTCCCTCTGCTTGGGAAGGTGTAGGCTGGAAAAGCTAAATTCACTCCTAGTCTGTGCACACTCAGTGTGGTTACAAAGACAGAGGGAGAAAACCTCAAAATCTGTGTCTACTGTTCATTCAACCAGGCCACACTTCTGTCAAAGTTTCAGCATTGAACACCGAGGTAAGATCATCAGTGGGAGTCTCCGTCATTTGTAACCAGCCTTCCTGATGATTTCAATTATTAACCAGTTCTCATTTGTGTTTTGCTGACATTTTGCAACATTTGTGATCAAAATATATACAATTTTAGCTTATATTTATTTCAGCTGTGCTCCTATAATACCACCTGATTAACTACTCTCAAGTGAAAATCGCTTACAGGACTCAAAGATTTACTAAACACTTAACTCTAGTGAACATGAATCAAAAAAAAAACAAAAAACAAAATCACCAAGCACCTTAAGAATCTCTCGCCATGAATGAGAGCCAGAAGAAAAATCGTTGTCATTTCAGCAAATGCTTTAAGATCCTGAAATTACTGGATTTCAAATATGAAATAAGTATTTTAAATGTGCTTAAAGAAATAAAAGACGGATGTCAGGGAAGGAGTAAAGAACTTCTTTGGAGTGTACTCCTCTCTGTTGTTGGCAGCCTCCAGCCACAGTGAGACCTGAGATTAGGATTATTTGGTGTGATTGGCTGCCATTATCTCTTCAGATCCCTTCTGTCTGGAACAGTTGCTCAGTCCTCGTTTGACTCAGGTGACCTTGACATTTGGAAAGATTACAGGCTGTTTATTTATTGTTTCCAAGAGTACAATTGATATATTGCATACCATGACACTATCACCACAATCAATAAATACATCTGTCACCTCCAAAAGTTTCCTTTTATCCCTTCGTAATCCCTCCCTGTCCAACCACAGTTCTGCTTTCTGTCACAATAGAACAGTTTGCATTTTCTAGAATTTTCTATGATGGGATCACTGGGCACACTTGTGAGATTCATCCACATTGTTGTGTGTGTCAATATTCATTCCCTTTTACTGCTGAGCAGCATTCCGTTGTACGGATATGTCACAATTTGTTTATCCATTCACCCGTTGCTGGGTATTTGGATTGTTTCCAGTTTTGGGTATATTACAAAACAAAAGCTGCTATGAACGTCTGTGTACATCTTGGGAAACATCTTGGGAAAATGTCTAGATGAGGAATGGCTGGGACATATGGTACACAAATGTTTAACTGTTTTTATTTTAACCTTTTTTAAAAGATAGAATATGCTTAAATGTTATAACATGTGGTCTCATATATTTTTATAACTCTTTGTACAAGTGTCTTACATTTGTAGTAATTCATGCAAGAATTTATATATATTTGTAGTATTAATCAGTGACATACATGACTCTAAACAACCCCTTTCAATCAAATTTACCTATAACGTGGCACAATTGCTTATAACCCATATAAAGAGCTACCATCACCTGTATCCATTCCCAAACATTTAAGTTCAACCTCATTAACAATTCTGTTCAGGTGAAGCAACCAGTCCCCCTTCTCTAGCTTCTGTCTATCTCTAGGTCCCCTATATTCTACGTTATAAGACACTGATTTTACATTGTTCAGCGAGTTCACATTACTGGTAACATACACTATCTCTCCTTTTGTGTCTGACTTATTTCATTCATATTATGTCTTCAAGTTTCACCCATGTCGTCAGATGCTTCCAGGACCTTGCTCCTTCTTATTGCCGCACAGTATTCCACCCTGTGTATATACCACACTTTGTTATCTGTTGATGTTCCCTGGTGGCTCCGGAACTCTACTGCTCAATTCCTTGAGCTGGGACATCTTTATCAGAAACGCGGGAGTCAGAAGGAAGATGCCTCCACAGCAGCCCCCAGCCTGCCCAGCTGAGCAATCGAGACTGCTTCCAAACCTGTCCCCCAGGCACAACCCCTGGAAGGAATCCACATCAGCTGATTTTCCAAAATCCCTCTCCTTAGGGAAAGTGACTGAAAATGGTCTCATGACAGCTCCAAGGAATGCAGGTATAGGGCAGCTGAGAGAGCAGCAGAGAAGGCAGGTCACAAAAATAGCTACAGGGAGGGAGGGAGCCCCAGGAGCCTGGTGTGTTTTCAAGCTGAGCTGAGAAGCCGAATGGCCGCCTTCGATTTGACCTCCTCCATGGGCTGTAACCCAGTGGTCATTCCGATCTCTCCATCACTCTGGTTCATGGTCTCTCTCCCTGGTCTCTCTCACCCCAAAAGATCCAGGGAGCCTGGTCCTGGCTTACAAAGGCCAGGGATGTGCTCATTGGTGGCCTCTCTCTTGATATTTTCAAGTCCCAACAAGTTGCTCCAAGTTGGCTGAGCGTGGGTGGTGTGGGTGGAGAAGAGAAGGTGCGGAAGGAGGATGGAATGAATGCATGATGGAAAAGGATGTTGGGTCCGGTAAATCTCTTTGCTCTGAAAAACTGTATTTTTGAGATTTTTCTGAATAAGTGATTTCTAATATTTGAACCATGGAAATAAACCCCATTGAGTTACTCTTGATAAATAAAGTTTAATATGATGTGACTTTTAAGGTGTGGTACAAACCCTTAACTTGGAGATTCTATGGGAAGTAGCCTAAATGGGAGACGTAAGAGAAGATAATATTCATTAGTCTCTTTAAAGCTGAAAATGTATTATCTTCACACAATTTAAAAATATAAATAAATCAGAAGGGTTTATCATGCAAAGTAATTGCACTTATGACCACCCAGGACTATAGAAGGGGCACTCCTCAAATCTGGGTTCCTTGCTCCATGTGGCCAATAGAAGTCACACCGAACCAGGCTGAGAAGGAAAAGAGGGCTTATTTATGCCGGCGGGAGGACACGGGAAGCTTTGCCAAATCAGTGTCTCTGAAGTGTTTCTTCAATTGGTTTTTATGCCCATTGGAGACAAAGAGAGTTGATCATTTAATTAACACGTAACAGAGGTTTGGAGAACTTCAGTAATTAAGTTATTTCCTATTTCCTTTAGGAACTAGATAAAATGTGCTCCTGGGGGTCTGGGGAGATAGATGAAAAGGCTTTATTCATACCTGGGAAGTCTGGGGACCATAGATGAATGTTTATTCAAATCTGGGGGCAGACTTTACATTTACATATTGATCCTTTGTGAGAATAAGAGCTTCCATTATAGCCTGCTTCCAGCTTTGAAGGTTACATTTTAAGGCTACCTTACAATTTCCTGCTTGCTCACAGTTTTAAGATTATATTTAAAAAGTTACTGTTACAGGACCTCTCATTCAAATAATCTTTTTTATCAACTTTATCAGGAACATTTGAGGTTCCTTCACACCTGGCACAGGGTTTGATTTTTTTAATTTTTATTTTATTTTTCCATCAGAATATATGCACACCACAAGTGGTCTCTGGTGTCATTGGGGCAGGTTTAAGAGCATCAGGTTAGCTCTCCTGATTTTTATATTCCCTCACTGTGAAAGCACATCTGCATTCCTTTTATTCTCTGCTTGTTTACTGACCTGCTGGAGCCCTCTCCCTACCTGTGCCACATAGTTAGTTTATGATTTCTCAAGCAGTCTTTAGAGAGCCATTTCCTGCTGCCCTCAGCATTTCTATAGCTCTGACCCAGCAAGGCAACCTCAGCAAACTGCAGATTGGCTGGCCCCAACCTCCCCACCCTTTGCAACTTGATCTGGCTTAAAGGATTATCTCCCTCAGCACCAGCAAACAGAGACAGCTGCTTCTAAGCCTGCAGACAATGGAACACCCAGACTCAGCAGGGCAGGAAGTCTTTCAGACAGATGCTGATAATGTGTGGGTCGAGGCGATTCCTCTCACCACGCTGGCTGATAAAAACTTGCTGTCTTTGCGGGATGAATTTGTCGTGAGGGATGGAGATGTCATTACACTCTCTTACCCGAAGTCAGGTAAGAAAGCAGGACCAGAAACGGACGAAGGCTGTGGGAGGATGCCACCAGTCGAGGGCCTCTCTCTGCTTCATCTCGGTGGCTAGAGTGGTCTCCTAATGAAACCCAAGGTCAGAGAGAGGCACTAAGGACAGGCAGTTACATTTCAAAGGGAACTGACAAATAATAGGGGCCCCAGAGGAGAGAATCCTAATGCAGATGTTGATGATGAGGTGGGGGTGTTTGGAGGGGAGGTTGGTGAAATATTTCTGGGGGAAAAAATCAGGTATATACTCTGAGATATCAAGAATGAATGTGATGATTATAAAAATGGAGACAAAAAGTAATAGGATATATGGGGAGTATGGGATGCTTTGGGTGTTTTTTCCTTTTATTCTTATTTTTATTTTTTATTTGTTGGAGAAATGAAAATGCTCAAAAATTGATTGTGGTGATGAATGCGCAGCTATATGATGATATTGTGAACAACTGATTGTACACTTGGGCTGATTGTATGGTATGTGCATATATCTCAATAAAGCTGCATAAAAATTTAAAAAAAAAGAATGCATGTGAGACTGTTAGATGAAGAGGTATAATCAAGAAGGTAGGATTTAACAAATGATTATGACTATGGAACCATTATATAAATATTCCTTTTTACTTTCTGGTATATTAGAGCAGACAGGGAAATATCTGAAATCTCCAAACTATAATCCAGCTGCTCTGATCTCTGATAATGATTGTATAAACCTTTATCGTGTGCCTTTGTATCTGTAAAAAGCTGGTACTTCCTTTATCCATTTATTTTCTTCTTCATACACTTGTAATCACAAGGGACAACCTCCTAATGCTAATGGAGGAACTCGAATCAGCTCAGAAGTAACCACTGACTTGGTTTCAGCAGTTTCACTCCTCTACATCTGTAAATTGTTTCTACTTATACTTGCTGTTGAGATAACTCTCTCTCTTTCTTTTTCTGCTTATACTTGCTATTGAAATTGTAATGACTTCCTTGAACTCCTTAGACTCTCTTAGAATTTTTTAGGCCAATAGGCCATCTGATCTCCTGCTTCACACCTGGTAATAAACTCTTTCTCTCTTTGAAACCCCGGCATCTCAGGAATCGGTCATTTGAGCGCATCCGGCAGAGAATCCACCACCTTGGTCCAGTAACAGGGGGAACAGAGCAGGGATGAGGTGCAGGGGAAGGAGGAAGGATGTGTGTATAAAGGTCTAGAGTAAAAAGACACATATTCAAGGAATTGTAAAGGTAGAACCATTTGTTGTGGGAAGGATGCACAGGAGGGCAGTGTGAGGCGAGGCTGGATGTAGTTTAAAATGAGAGTGTGGAACCTGTAATCGCCTGAGTGATTAGGAAATTTTCAAAAGGCCAGTAGTGCCAAACTTAAATTCTTACACATCTGTTTGTTTAAAAACAACAACAACAACAACAACAATGCAACCAAGCAATTTTTAGCCATTTAGAGTTATCTGCTTTGCATACCCCACAAAACTGTGCCTGGAATCTGTTTATCATTGATAAGATAAAAACCCTGCTTGTAAAAGGTCCCAAACTCCTTTGGCACCTCAGAGCTCTCTGCCCAGATGCTCTGGCCATGCGAGCAGCCCCCTTCTTCCCTCCTCCCCCACAGGGGTGTGGGAGTGTCCCCTTTGCCCTGCTCCCTCTCTGGAGGTTTCCTCACATTGCTGGCCTCTGAAAGTCTCCTGCTACAAGAGCTTGCCGCTCTCACACAAACCTGTCAACATATAGCTATTGTGTTATATCCATCTAGTGGTCAACTCTTTTTTTTGGTTAACTCTGAAATCCTCACATTCACACTCATTACAGCTATACATAAGCAATAAGATGAATTGGTTAGGGGGCAAAATGTTGTATATTTGATGAGGAGGGAGCAGGAGAAGAAAGAGTAGCACCATGAATGTGGTGTTTCAAGTACAAAGAACTGATTGAATGCTAAGTAAAGATGAGGAAGGGAAACATCAATTGGATTTATGGACGCAGGCATCATTGGTGAAGTAAAAAAGTGTCTTTAAGATGTGAGGTCTCCAGAGAACCTCTTTTGTTGCTCAGATGTGGCCTCTCTCTCTCTAAACCAAACCCTGCCTATAACCTCATTACCCACCCCCCTACATGGGACATGACTTTCAGGGATGTAAGTTGCCCTGGTAACATGGGACATGACTCCCAGGGATGAGCTTGACCCTGGCATCATGGGATTGACAATGCCTTCTTGACCAAAAGGGGGAAAAGGATAAAGTTTCAGTGGCTAAGAGATTTCAAATAGTCAGGAGGTCATTCTGGAGGTTACTCTTATGCAAGCTTCAGCCAGATATTACAAATTGCCATGGTATAGCAAGCCCCAACCAACAGTATTCCTGAAAACCCTAAAGAAAACCCAGGACTCTATCTAAGATACTATAAAAGTTTTACTTAGTAAGTTTATTTTCCAGAAACTCAAAACCTCCAGATTGTTCCTATGCCAGATAAGCCCTGAAATCCAGAGGTACCAGTCTCTCCAAGAACATCAACCAGTTGCATTCCCCTACCCCATAATGTCGACACTATTTTCAGCATGAAGTTAGAATGGTCATTGCCAAAATATCCCTGAAGACTGAAAAAAATGATCAAATGAGAGGGAGGAATTGTAACAGAGAAGTTAGGTTTTAACAAATGATTATGATTACTGAATCATTATATAGATACTTCTTTTTAGTTTCTAGAGAGTTAGAACACTCAGAAGGAAGTATCTGAAATTGTGGAACTGTAACCCATACTATACTTTGAAATTTGCTCTATAACTACCTGATAAACTGTATTTTGAAATTTATCAGTTTTCTGTATATATGTTGTATTTCACAATAAAAATGTTTTAACAAATCAATGTTTTAAAAAATATGTGGTGGTCAGGTCAAAAGTCAGATTGAAGTAAGTGACACTTTTTTCCTTCTTTATCTAGGAACCAATTGGTTACTGGAGATCATCAGTCTGATTCACTCCAAAGGAGATCCCAGCTGGGTCCAATCTGTTTCAAGCTGGGAACGTTCACCGTGGCTGGAATATTTGGTAGGGCAGAAGCAAATAGAAGATCACCCATCCGAAAAATGCCCACGATTCTACAGCTCCCATCTCCCCATTCAACTCTTCCCCAAGTCATTCTTCAATTCCAAAGCCAAGGTGAGTGGACAATGAAGGGCAACGAACTATTAACTTCTCTGGCTGTCCCAAATGCCTGTGTCTTAGGGACAGAATTAATATGAGGTTCGTTAAAGACAGCATATTAGACAACCTTATTCCAAGTGCAGTATTGGATACTACGTGATCTCCTTAGCGTGGTCCAGAGAAGACTGTCTTCTGCGAATGAAAGGAGCCGACTCCATCTCTCCGTTCCTGCAAGAAATTCTTTATTTGCTTGTTAGTACAAGGTTGTATAGCATAAGCATTCCTTTTGCTATGTGACTGTTTTCCCATTTCACAAGGGAACTGTGTTTTTTTCTAAAATCACAAGACTCACATGTTTACAGCTTTGGGGAACAAACTTCAGGGTCATAATAACCTTGAGTGCAATCTCTTCCAGCAGGGTGGGGAGCAGAGGCACTGAGGGAACCCAGCGTCATCCCTTACCTTAGTTGCCTGCCTTCGGGCACACACAGCCTTGGCCTTCTCCTAACCTTTTAGGAGAAGAAGATGTCTTCTTAGGCTGGTCCACCCACACTGGAGTCCTAGAAGCAAAACATAGAATATAGCACTAAGTAAGAGCCATTTAGCTAGAGAGGGTAGAGAAAATAATGTGACCCCAGGAGCTTGGGTCTAGCCATTGCAAATGATTTTGTAGAATGTTGATAGCATTGATTTGCTCTTCATTGATTCGGGTGGCATGGAGCGTTTCTAAAGTTTGTGATTTTAGATTATCCACATCACTAGTTAAATTATCATGAAATGCTCCCCACAATTGTTTTTTAACATCATTCCAAGTGTGATGTGTATTATTCCACTGCAAAGGGGTTACATAATTAGATGTCATTTGCCAATCACATCTCAAGGTAAGGTGCTGGGCAAGAGCATCTTGCCGTTCACCTACAAATTCAACTGCAGCCTCTAGGGCTTGGAGTCAGGTCAGGATTTTCTGATCAATGCTTTTTTGGGTATACTCATTGTGCCCGATGGCGCAAGGGGGATCTGGAGCTGGCACAGAAACATTATCCTGGGAGATTACGTTTCTGTAAGCGAGGCTCCCTACTGATATAAAGGTGAGTGCCTGTGAGGCATTGTGTAGCCAAACATGATTGTGGGGTTTAATGCCCAATTTGTTAGTGAGGGACACGCAAAGGGGCAAAAAAGGAAGAGGCAATGGACAAGCTGTTGTCGGCTAATATCCACTGACTGCTATTAATCAAGGGGCCGCAGGATGGCACATGTACTCCACCTAGCCAAGTCCTAAGGTTGTTAGAAACAGGGAAGGGGGAGTCTGCCCAGGTTACTGGGTGGAGAAAGGAAGGATCTAAAATGTGTGCCCAGCATAGTTGAGCTGAAGTCCATTGGAACAAAGGGAAGAAGAAGGAGAGAAAGAGTAAGGTTACTGTGCTCTGGCAATGGATAGTAGACACCATTGCCAGAAACAGTGCTTCTGGAGCCAGGGGGTGCCAGTTTGTGGGAGCACCGCCGCAGCCTTCTGAGTTTTCCCCAGGACTCCCCAGGTCAGCAGCGGGGCCTGCTGCATCCTCGCGGTCTCGTCATCGGTGGGGTGCTCCCCTCGGTCTCCAGGTTGCAGAGCTCGGGAACCGGATTGGGCCCCATTCATGCCATGCCACGGGGACCCGCTGGGGACCTGCTGAGGTGGAACCACAAACATATCCCCGTCCCAGGTTAATGGGGCACTTGTCCTCTTCAGCACCCTGTCTGCACACTCCTCCATAGCACAGGAGGGCTCACCACTCCGTTGCTTTTTGTCTCACACGATGCGCGGAAAAGGCGCTGTGTTGCTGTCAGTCCGTCATCTGCAAGGTTTAAAAAATTAAGTACAAAGAGGGCTTTAGCTGTTCTTGCAGAGGGATCCATATTCCCCCCTTTTTGTTTTAAAAGACAGGTTTTTAGTGTGCGGTGAGCACGTTTAATGATGGCTTGTCTGGTAGGATCAAAAGGAATGCCTGTAATATGCTGGATAGACTATTGGGAACAACAAAATGCAGAAGTGAGAAGTGCAGGCAGGGCCACTGTTAGTGCTGAGCTGCTGAGGCTGACTGAGGACAGCAAAGGCCTGTAATAAAAACTGGCAGACATGAGCGGCAGTTTTACCGGAGAGAGGAGGAGCCTGGAGGAAACGAGAGTGAGTGTGCAATGGACGACGTGCAAGAACACAGCACAGCAAAGCGAGACATTCTAGTTTACAATACTTTATCTACAGAATCCCCACATATACCCCCTTTTTATTTAAAAATTTTATATTGCAATTAGAAGGGTTTGTAGCAGATGCTCTGGCAACAAAGGCTATGAGTCTTTCCTCAGTTCTTCGTATTTGGGACACGGTGTTGATTATTGACAGTTCTGTTTTTAAGGAACTTTGATGGCAGAATTCAGATCATTTTCTTCTACAATTGCTGATAAAGCATGGGAGAGTTATCTTGCTTCTTTTTAAAAGTTTTTCATTGTTGAAGATGAAGCTTTGACTGTAGCTAACTGCAAGAACTTTTAGAAAAGCATTAGAGCAAAACAGTGTAACTTACAAGGAAATCTGGCTATTTTTGTGACAGATAACACTTTAAAAATAATTAAAATTATAATTAGCAGTACTATATTGTTGTTTGAAGTTATGCACATCAGTAACTAAAGAAGGTTAGAAGTTTTCAATTTTTATAACATTGTCTAAACATTTTTTTGCAACTTATAATGTATTATGTGAATTTATTTTTAGCACTTCATTTTTTTTTCAAGGTGAATGAACAAATTGTTTGTAACTGCTGGGAATAAAAAGATATTTTTTAGGGCTTGACCTTGAGAAAGAAAAACGGTAAAAGCTGTTAAGTTTGAAACAGTATTTTGTTGTTGTTGTTATTTAACTAAAGTTAAGGAAAATACCTAGCTCTTTTAAAAGTGAGAAGACAGTATTTTTAAACTACCAAGGACATGATAAAGTTAACATGAAATGCAAGAAATTATTTTGACAAAACAGAATTTTTACCTTTACATTGATTATTCAGGAAAACATTTTTATAACCTTTTACTAAGAAATAATGCTTTAATAATTTGAGGAAACTTTTAATAAAAGCACATTTAAAAAAAATTTCATATTAAAAGTTACCAAAATGATTTTGGAAATTGTTTTTAAGCAAACATTTTACAACATATAATTGCTATGATGAGAAGTAGGATGAGAGAAGCAGGAAGAGAGTGGCTGGGTTGATAGTAAAACAGCAGGAGTACATTTCGTGAATTATTAGGCACATACATACAACATTGAATATTAATTACTGCTTTAGGTGGTGGTTAGAATATTTAATGCTATTTTGTTTTACAAAACCACTTTTTTTCTTTAAGTTGTGAGGTTCTATTGTTAAGCAGTTATTACTAGTTTTTACCATTTTTTAACTTTGACCACAGAAATAATTGTTTCCACAAACCTTTTACAGCTTTCTGTACCTATTTTTGACTACAGAAATAAATTTTCCACTTTACAAACTTTCTGCAACTTTCTGTATTTATGTTTCCACAAACTTTTTACAACTTTCTGTATTTATTTTTCAACTTTAACTACACAAATAAATTTCTCACTTCACAAACCTTCTACAACTTCCTGCATTCATTTAGGCTCCATCTCACATTCTTAAATAATCAGTTATTTAGAACAGAGCCACTTTCTCTTTCCCTCTAATTAGAAAAACATTCTTTATACCTTTTATACAACATGCTATTACCATTAAAATTAAACTTGTTACAATAATGCTAAACATTCAAAACACTTTAGGTAATGCATTCTGAAACAGCAATAAACAATCTTTTGGCAGGGATTAGTGGACTGTTACATTTTTTTTACAGGACGCCGAGAACTGTTAGGAAC
Source organism: Choloepus didactylus (assembly GCF_015220235.1). NCBI lineage: Eukaryota > Metazoa > Chordata > Mammalia > Pilosa > Megalonychidae > Choloepus > Choloepus didactylus. Next base: position 2,105,481 of record NC_051333.1, on the reverse strand, counting down.
AGGAATTTGTTTTTTGTGTTGCTCATACTGCAAAGGTGGAGGAGGTGGAGGTAAAGGAGGAGAGAGCTAGGCTGTTTCCATTACCTCTCCACCAACTTTATCGGCTGGCGGTAGAGGAGCTGACAGTCTGGGAGGTGGAGGATTACAGTAGAGGCAGTGGTAGCGCCTTCCCCAGACATTTTAGCCTCAACAATATGAAGAGGGGCCAGGGCAGTGTGGACAAGAGCCCATGTAGTAAAGGTTTTAGAGGAGACTTTCTGTCCCTGTTCAAAGTCTCGCTTCAGATTGCGCCCAATACACTCCCAAACATCAAGGTCTAACGTGCCTTCATCAGGAAACCAAGGATTATGCTGAACAACATCATGTAACAAAGAATGCAGAGTGTCCTCAGAGACAGAAGCTCCGCTAGCCTGCAGCAGCCGTTGTAGGGTTAACACATACCGGCGCTGGGGAACAGTGAGAGACTGACCCATAATGTTGGGCAGCTGAAACTACTGAACCACCATGAAACAAAATCGCTTGTATGTACTGCGCAGCTTCCAAATGTCATGGTCAGGATTGGAATGCCCCATGCTGGGTGCCAAATGTGAAAGAAGGGAGCCAACTCCATCTTTCTGTTCCTGCTAAAAGTTCTTTCTTTGCTTTTTAGTACAAGGTTATATAGCATAAGCATTCCTTTTGCTATGTGACTGTTTTCTCATTTCACAAGGGAACTGCGTTTTTTCTAAAATCACAAGGTTCACATGTTTACAGCCTTAGGGAACAAACTTCAGGGTCATAATAACCTTGAGTGCAATCTCTTCCAGCAGGGTAGGGAGCAGAGGCACCGAGGGAACCCAGCATCATCCCTTATCTTAGTTGCCTGCCTTCGGGCACACACAGCCTTGGCCTTCTCCTAACCTTTTAGAAGGCGGCCTCCCTAAATAACTTGCTAAGCCAGGGAAGCTGCCGTGTCTCTACAGTCTTCATTAGTTAGGTAAATCTCTGTCTCACCCCATCCTAGGGCACCCAACACTAAGTTGGCCATAGAGGTGCCATTTAATTGGGGTATTTTGTTTGTTTACATTTAACATTGTAATTAATAGATTTGGGTTTATGTCTCCCATAAATATACTTGTTTTTATTCATTTTTACCTTCTGTTTTTTGTTTCTCTTTGGCTTTTTTCCTTTCTTTGTCCTTCAATTCCATTTTATGTTCTTTGTTGGCTTCAGAACCACCTTGCATTGTGCATCATTAATGGTGGATCAACAATATGCCTCCTTAACTTACCAGAGTCCATTTAGAGTCAGTACTATATCTTCCTACTTTCCACTTCACAATCCAGGCCTCGAAATGCCCCTTTCCTTTTCCCACTTCACATTTATGGCTTCACAAATCTTTTACCCTTAACAATGGTGTAATCCCATTTACACACCACCTATCTTTATGCAATTTTCCTCTAATTTATTAGTTCTACGTATATTATAAATACTGCTTTATAGTGTCATTAATTTGCTTTAAACAGTTGTCTTTTAGGTGAATTACAGAAGGAAAGAAAATATTAACTTTTATATTTACTCATTTATTTACTCTTTATTCTTCCCTATAGAGGCATAATCATTTCTCCTATAGTCAGGGACTCAGTTGAGCATTTTTTATTATAAGGTAGAGCCGCTGGCAATAAATTCTTTTTTTAAATTAAATTCAGTTTTATTGAAATACATTCACATACCATACAATCATCCATGGTGTACAATCAACTGTTCATAGTACCATCATATAGTTGTGCATTCATCACCACGATCTATTTTTGAACATTTTCCTTACATCAGAAAGAATCAGAATAAGCATAAAAATAAAAGTAAAAAAGAACACCCAAATCATCCTCCCATCCCATCCTATTTTTCATTCAGTTTTTCTCCCCATTTTTCTACTCATCCATCCATACACTGGCTAAAGGGAGTGTGATTCACAAGGTCTTCACAATCACACTGTCACCCCTTGTAATCTACGTTATTATATAATTGTCTTCAGGAGTTCAGACTGCTGGGTTGGAGTTTGGTAGTTTCAGATATTTACATCTAGCTATTCCAATACATTAACACCTAAGAGGTGTTATCTATATAGTGTGTAAGAATGTCCACCAGAGTGACCTCTTGACTCCATTTGAAATCTCTCAGCCACTGAAACTTTGTTTCCTTTCACATCCCCCTTTTGGTCAAGAAGATGTTCTCAATCCCACAATGCCAGGTCCAGATTCATCCCCAGGAGTCATATCCTGCATTGCCAGGGAGATTTACACCCCTGGGAGTTGGGGCCCACATAGTGGGAAGGGCATTGACTTCATCTGCTTAGGTGGCTTAGACAGAGAGAGAGAGGCCACATCTGAGCAACAAAGAGGTACTCAGGGGGAGACTCTTGGGCACAATTATATGCAAGTCTAGCCTCTCCCTTGCAGTAATGAGCTTCATAGGGGCAAGTCCCATGATAGAGGGCTCAGCACATCAAACCACCAGTCCCAATGTTTGTGACAACATCAGCATCAGTCCAGGTGAGGAAGTCCAACACTTCTGCACCTTCCCCCAGCTCCTCAGGGGGCCCTGCAAATACATTTTTATTCTTTGCCCAAATTACTTTGGGATGTGTCACTGCTTCACTCTAACCTATACAAACCTACCATATCTCACTTCCTATTCAAAGTCCCATGTAATTGTGGTGTTTGAACAAACCGACTGTAGAGTTATACTGTTTAGAAAATATAGATCCTCACCAAACAGACATTTCTTCCCTTGGTCTCACATGGAAGTTGAAGTTTTAAAACAGTCAGTTTCAACCTTTACCCTTTGGCTCAGTTTGACCTAATCTTAACCAGATCTGCTTTGTTGATATCACTAATTGAAGTCTGGACTCTTTTTCATCTTTTTCTTTTTTCTTTTTTTTTTTAACAGTTGCTGTATATGCTAATACTGACATTCATATCTGCTGAGCTCTAGCTCTTAGTTTCAGGTGTCACAGAGATACCCAACATTCCAGAGACCAATCAGGTTATACTCTAAGGGATCAGCATCTCAGAGTTTGGAGATAGCCATTACAATTCAGGAATAGATTTGACAGCTGCAAGAGCTTACAATCTAGGGACCATTACAATAATCATTCCCCTCTTAGACTGTGTTCTAAGATTCAATTCTGAGTTTACACACTGTAGTTAGTCCATATTGGTGAGGCATTGTAGTGTTTGCCTTTATTTCTGAAGCACTTCACTCAAAATGCTGTCTACAGGATCCATTCACCTCGCTGGGTGTCTCACAGTTTCACTCCTTCTCGTAATGCTCAATATTCTCTCGTATGTGTGCACCACAGTTCACCATTCTGTTCCTCAGTCTGTGTACCCTTAGGCCACCTCCACCTATTGGCAATAAACTCTTTAGCTTTCATGTTTCTAAAATGTATCTTTGTTTCACCCTCATTTTTGAAGGATAATTTTACTGGAATTAAGGGCTAATGGGTGTGTGTGTGTGAGTGTCTGTGTGTCTGTCTGTGTGTGTGTTTTCTTCAGTACTTCAAAAGTGGCTTTCAACTTTCTTTCAGCCTTTATTTTTTCTGACAAGAAGTCAGGGGATATTCTTATTCATTTTCCCCACTGGGTGCAACGTTTGTGTTTTTCTCTGGCTGCCTCGGTGTCTTGTCTGGTTGCAGGGCTGCTAGTGACTCCTTACGAGAGCTGCCATTTGGAGATCCCCAGTGCCCTCATTCCCTGCGTGCCGTTCAGCCTCGGCCCTCACTTTACAGAGAATATGCCCATGCAGACTTTTGAGGCTTCCTCTCTCTAGATCTGCCTCCTTTCTGATGTCCCATTCTGCCCATTTCAGCCACTCCAGCTCAGCACGACTGCTCCAGCTCTTTCTACCGCATTTGAGAAATCGTCCCCAGGTAGAGAATGGGGAGCTCATGAGTCTCAACTTGTTAGGTTTCCTTCTCCTGTGGACGGAAGTCTTGCTCAGCCTCTTGTCAACAGCCTGAAAACTGCTGTCTGAAATATTTTAGTTAGTTGTATAGTTTTCTGTAGTACCAGCTGCTCCCTCATGTCAGAAGAAATCCTGTATCATTACTATGTCTTGAAGGGCTTAAAGAGAGAAAATTGAGATAGGAGATTACTGAGATGTATATTGATTATATGCAGAGATTTCAGAGACCTGGATATTATGACAAGATAATAAAATTGATGAAGAAGGAATATTTAAGAAACAATATACCTTGAGGGCCTTTTAATGCCAGAAACTTAAATGCAAATGACTCTCTGTTATGCTGTCACAGAAATATGCAAAATCTCTCCTCCCCTCAATTACAGCAAAAGTCCCATGAGGGCCTGAGCCTCCCCTACTCTGATTTCCATCAGGAATTCTGATATATAGCTTTTCTCAACTGTTCAAGGTCAGAAACCTAGTTGTAGGCCAGGTCTCCATGTCAATGTGGTTCTCTCCTGAAAACATGAAAGGAAAAAAAAAAAAAACTTCAGCAGAGAACAGAGTCTAAAGGGAGCCTCCTGCTCATCCTTTGCCCTAAATCCCACATTCACCCTTTCAACAAGCATTCACTCCATGCTTCCTGCTGTCTTATCACAACGTCCTTTGCCAGCATCTGATGGTCACATCCATATTTAATGCTCACAATAGCAATATCACATTTACATGAATATAGAAAGCCTGCAGTGATTTTAACAATATATAGGTGTGTTAATGAAAATGGTTAATGCTTATACATTATATATGCTTTGTAACATGAGTATATTATATGTATTGCATAAATACATGGTTTTATGTACCATATAAATATGTAATTATAGAACACATACATTATGTTAATGTATATATAATTATATATTACATAAAATACATGTATGTATAAATATATGAACCACATGTATAATTATATATGCTATATAAAAATTTTATAATATATATGTGTATATATATGTATTACAAATAAATGGTATCATGTACATATATTTTATAGGCATAAAATATTTAGACATATAGTAGTATATGTATTAATATTTTGTTTTACATGTGTATTCACATACATACATGTAATGTGTATTATAATTCATTTTATACATTTAATAGTATTATATAATTATGCAACTATTGACACATGATGCACGTATTTTGTACATAGAATAATATAAGTACCAGAACATTTTAAGGTGCATATAATCATATACTATAAACTTAGAAATATATGTACTATATGTAAATACAGTATATCTACTATATAATTATATATTTACAAATAGCATATAGAATTTATTGATGTATTTATATTATAATGCATACCTGAATTGATATTTGAAAACAACTCACATATTTAGGAGCAATTTAAAAATAAACAGAACATTTCTGAGAGTGTTCATGCATGGGGGTGTCCAAGTGATGGGAAAAGCATGGGGCACACAGGTAGATGGGAGAGATCGACAATGTTCTAGTTCTCAGGTTGGAGTGTTTGTCAATGTACTATTACCCTAAAAATGACACATATGCTACAAGTCATCTTTGTTTTCTATGCTTCACTAAAATACGATTACAAGGGGAATACTGTCGCGTAAGGCAGAGTGCCCAGGTTAAAATCACACCCCTTTCCTTTGATAGTGTTCTGACTTTAGCAAGTGTTTTAACTTGGTATATTTTGTTGGTCCTCTCTTGTAAAAATACTGTGTACTGCATGTGATAAAGTGCTTGCAATGGTTGGTTGTTGATATAGGGTACATTCTCAATAAGTGTTATAAGTTATCATAACTACTTATATTGTCCTGATTATGACTACTACCACATTGTTATCTCCATATTACAATCGAGGAAATTGAGGCACAAGGAAGGGAATTCATGTGGAAGAGTCACATAGCTAAAGAGTCGGGACTCCAGGCATGTCTGTGTGATGATCAGAATTGGAAGTGACCTTATACGACACTTGATCCAGCAGTTCCTAGACCATTTTCAGGTTTATTGATACAAAACTACCTCTTTAATTTGTTTTGATAAAACTTGAAGTTTATTTTTCCTCTGAGGTTTCCCAATCTACAGCAGCATAATGAGGTTGTTCATCCCAACATTTTGAATTCTATAACAAATAGAACACTTACACACTGTTGACCATTAGCATCTGTCTGATTAGAGACTGGGAACTGCTGATTTAGTAAAAACTTGTAGGTAAACAGACTGAGACCTGGAGCTTGAAATGCTTGGCATAGCACTGAATAGGGAATTAGGGACAGAGTCCCAGCAAAACTCAGATTTCCAAAATAGCACCAAAATGTCATAACATCGTTTTCCCTTCAAAATATTAGGCAACTTTCCCTTGGCTTGTGTTGAAACGTCCGTGAGGGCAGAAACAATCCATGTCTTGTTCACTATTCCATCTACAGCGGCTAAATAAATTTTTGGCATATAGTGTGTTCTCAGCAAATGCTAAATGAGTGAATGGAAGATGACTCAATTGTAGCCAAATGTTTTGATGGGAATGGCTGTTTCTTCATTTTCCAAGGTCTGGGAACAAGAAAATTGGATGCATTTATTTCTCAACTTTTTTTTTTTCCTTTTTCACTTAAGGCTATTTACATAATCAGAAATCCCAGAGATATCATTACTTCTGGTTATTTTTTCTGGGGAGCCTCGAAGATTTTCAAAACTCCAGAGTCATTTGAACAATTCTTCCAATGGTTCCTTCAAGGAAATGGTGAGTCTGACTCAAAATATGGGTTCCGTATGGAATGGTAGAATTTCTGAACCTCAAATACAAGAAATGCTGTCTCATGGTTCAAACACCCACACTGCCATCTGTTTTAGTTTGCTGAAGCTACTCAAAATCATAAAATGGGTTGGATTTTCACAATGGGAATTAATACCTTACAAGCTTACACTTTTGAGGCTGAGAAGAATGTCCAAATCAAGGCATCAGCAAGGTGGTGACTTCTCCCTGAAGACTGGCTGTCGGCCACCCTGGACCCCTCTGTCACTGACAAGGCACACGGCAGCATCTGCTGTCCTCTCCCTTCTCTTCCCGGTTTTGTTGCTTTCGGCTCCTTGATTCTGTGACTTTCTCTCTCTTTTCTGAATTTCATTTTCTTTAAAGGACTCCAGTAAGAGGATTAGGACCCACCCTGAATGAGGGGGTCACATCTTAACTTAAGGTCCTATTCACCAAAAGATCCTACTTAGAATGGGTCCATACCCACAAGAATGGATTAACTTTAAAAACATCATGAATTACCCAAGTAAGGAGGAAATCATGAAAATGCCATGCTTTATCAGTGATCCAATATGCGAATTCACACTGACCTCACTAAGGAAGAGGTGGAACCCTGGAGTCGACCAGAACACCCTGCATCTCTGCTCTTTTCTGCTTGAAAATTTCTTTCTTTCTTTCCTTCCCTCCCTCCCCCCTCCTCCCCTCCCTCCCTTCCTTCCTTTCTTCGTCTTAGCATAGGTTTCTACTATTTTGTGTCAATATGACCTGAAAAAGAGCTCACCATTCCTGGATTTGGGAACCTATGTTTTATTGTTGAGACAGATAGCAATTTTTCTCCATTTCAAGACCAAAAATCTCAAGGGAAGATGTACTGGTCAGCACGGGTCAGATGCCCCACTCTGAACACGGCAAAAATATTCAAGCAGTAGGATTACTTAGGACATGACCTCTTAAACTAGAGACATTTAAATAAAGTTATTGTTTGAGGAAAATTTTTCATAAAATGTGCTGTTTCAAAGGTATAGGGTGGATGAAGAACAGACAGAAGATCAGTATCTGCTACAGTTAATCACATTTTCTCCTGGTACTGGGGAAAGAAATGATAGTCACAGTGGAAGGAACAAAAACATTGACTCCATAATGTACTGAGTCCATAAGAAACTAACTCTTCAGTTTGCTATCTCAATTTCCCTCACAATTCCAAATTTCATTTCTCTCACATGTGAAACTGGTCTTAAAATAGTTTATCTCATAGAGCAACCAATGCTTTGCCATCTACGTGGGAAACACAGAACACTGTTTCTCATGAAAATGAGGGAAAATGGGAAAGAATTTCTACTACTTCCTTCATTTACTCCTTAAATACTTATGACACACATACAGTTGGCCAGAATTTTACAAGCAATTGAGCACACAAGAAGTGAACCAAATGCCACCTTTTTCTCTCCTCTTCTCTTGCAGTGCCTTATGGATCATGGTTTGACCACATTCGTGGCTGGCTGACAATGAGAGGAAAAGAGAATTTCCTGATAGTGGCATACGAGGATTTGCATCAGGTGACTGTTCTTCCAAAAATTTCATTCTCTTTCTCCCCATTTCATAGTGTCTAACTTCACTCCATTTTTAATGTTTCTATTCTACCCTTTCAGTTAGAGATTATCCCGGTGAGGAGATCAAGTTTGAGTTGTTGTCTACCTTTTTTTCATTGTCCTACACAAGTAGGATACGTGTTCTTTTTTCAATTTTCTTATTTATTTCTTCTTAAAACATTTAAGGCATGCACTAAGGAATGACTTGAGATATCACTTGCTGAGAAATGTCAACATTTCTGTGGCCAGAGATTGGCATTTTCGTGATTTCCCTTTTACTTGAGTAATTCATGTCAGGATGTAAAGAAAGAAGGGACTTGGCAAGGTCAAGATTGGTACAGAAAACATTTAGATATTCCCAGATTGGCACAGCACAAGAGTGATTCTGGCAGGAACTGAATATGTAAATATTCAAATATATTCATAGGAAGAGGTGGCTTGTATCAAAGAGGGAGACTCAAAGGGAGCTTAAAGGCTTTGTTCAGTTGATGCACTTTAGGAGACTTCTGAAGACCAGGCAACTCTCCAAATAGAAGAAAAATGTGGAGTTTTATAGGGTGATGGGACGAGGGGTACACATCCTTGTTTGGCACAGAGGATAAATATTGACTTGGGTATCTTTTAACCATGTTTATCTCCTTTCTGTCTCTCCAATTCATCCAACTGTCTTTGGTTTTTCTTTTTACTCCAACTTAGCCTTATCCCATTTTGGTCATTTTCTACATGTGCATAATGTAATCATACTCTTCCCACTTTTCCTCATTTTTTAAATCTCCTCTTGGTATTCCTTCCCCTGTGCCTCTGATTCTTTTTCACTTTTCTCTTTTAAATTTTATTTCCATGTTAAGATTCTTGGGTTTCCTAATCTAGGACCTAAGAGCCAGCACTGAGGTGATCAGTCAGTTCTTGGGCAAGAAGCTAACCCCAGAAGAAGTGGACTCAGTCCTGAAGAACACATCCTTCCAGGCCATGAAGGAAAACAGTATGAGAGAGTCATTCCAAATACCAAAAAACGTACTGGATAACAGCAAAGGACAATTGATGAGAAAAGGTGAACAACTTTTCTGATTCTAGATCATGAAATAAATGTGCAGTGAATTCCCCTGCTTTTATTGATGCATTAGAACATGGAACAAGTATTTGAATACTTAAATTGGCCTATGAGTCATATGAAATCTAAAAATTTGAGGAATGATTAGGCATGTGAAAAACAGGTAGGATCAACAGATTGTGTGTCTCAATGGAGTTGAAATATTTGGGGGAAATTGAGTGCTAATGTGAATGATGTGCAAATACAGGAGCTGGTTTTGAGAGTGGGATATGGGGCACTGAGATGATAGAAGAGCAATGGGTATTAGGAATAACGTGATACAGGGTGTGTATCCTTGAGTTGAGTGGCTTATGGGGAGGATATAATCATTAAAAGATATAAGGTCAAAGAGCAGAAAAAACAGAGTATTAGAAGGATCATTAAATGGAAATTGAAACCACCAAGATTTTTTATAATTGTTATGGAATCCCAGTGTGCTTGACCTGATGGTGATGGAACGCTAAAGTGAGGAGATACACTGGGTAGTGTAGCTGGTTGCTGTGAAATTCAAAGGTAAGAGTAAAAAGAAAAGAAAAAGAATGACCTGGAAGCAGAAGTGAATAGCAAAAACACCATTTCTACCTATATGACCAAGTGTAAATGTGGGTTGGAAGAAAAAACAACAGCCAATATCTTACAAAGATGATATGAATATTAATGAGGTATGCATGTAAGATTATTTAACGTATGGCAGGTAGTATGTTGTTGTTTTGCCTTTCATTATTACTCTATCCTTGCAGTATTACTACAAGGCAAGTGTTAGGAAAAATCCTATTTAACAGTTGGCAAACTTGGGGCTCAAATATATTATGCAACTAAAAGTCTAGGGTTAGAAAAAATGGCTCTCTGACTCACTCTGATATACTGCATACCATTTCCAAGTCTGTGTTCAGGATAGAAAGGAAGTAGGGACAGACACAGAAGGCTGAATGAGGTCTTGAGAGCCTATTTATAAATGTGATATGGACATTTTTAGTATTTAACAGGAATCACTGGGGACTGGAAAAATCAATTCACCATCGCACAGAGTGAAACCTTTGATAAAATATACCAAGAGAAGATGGCAGGGCTTCCTCGAGAGCTTTTCCCATGGGAATAATGTCCTACTGTTTCTGCATCTGGCATGAATACTGGCTTCCTTTATGTCCTTGTACACGGGCATGCTCACGTGAAGCCTAACCTTTGTCACTGCATCCTGGACACTTTAACCCTATAATGCAACGATGCCTCTGATAATTGAAAACAACTGAGCATCTCGTTAATTTCATGCATACAAGCTCCAAAAACTTAATAATTCAGACATAGAGAAAAATAAAGAAAATTTTAAAAATACACAAATTTTTCCCAGGTTAAAAAATAAAAGGAAATACTTTGCAATATTTGTGACTTATTTATTGAAATAAGAAAGGAAATGTATATACCAGTATCATGTTTTCTGTAACCATCACCAATCCCATTTCTTGCTGTCTTTTCCCACTATTAACAGTTACGCTGAATTTAGTGTGTATATTTCTGTAGTAGATGCAATGGTGGTACCTCATCCAGGTATAAAAACCAGTACACCCATAGTCTAAAGTTCCTGGACAATTTCAACCAAAACAGGAGGCCAATTTCCAGAAAGGCACCCCTTCCCCAAGGCATCCCGAAGCCAGTGGACGATTTACATAAACATACAAAAGACTGACACCTTTTTGCAATGTGGGGCCAACAGAGTGCTGTAATCTGTGAACCAAGCTCCTTGTGCCACCAGAGTGCAAGTGGATTCCAGCCAAAACCATATCCTTGATTAGCTTTCTCCCCCTCTCACTTTTTCTGCTGTCCTCATTCCTCTTCCTTCTTCATTAAATTGTTTTTACAAAAATTTTCTTCTTGGACTCTGTTTCTAGGAAACCCAATTCAAGAATGTGGATAGTAATATCCATCCAAGGACTGACTCTAAGGATGGGATTCTGGAGTGGGCTCACCACTCACTAGCCAGATGGCAAGGAGGACCCCAACACTGGTGGAAGGTGGGGTAGATAGCCCCTGACGTGGTGTAGCAGTCCCAGATGCTGAGATACCCACCTACAGAGAACTGGATGAGCTACAGTTGCAAAGAGATGAGCTACTATGGGCAATATCTGTCATTTCAGAGATAAAGGGGAAATAGTAAATATAAGGTCTGTGGAATTAGGTGCCTGTTGAAAAGTGCTACTAAAGCATAGAGATGAGAAAATGGCAGGTCTGATCTATTCATCAGCAATTTAAAGAGCAAAAGTCAGAGAATCTCCTCTATGGTATTTAAAGAAATATTCATCGCTGGAAGTCAGAGGGTATACAAAGCTAAATTCCAGGTATAGACCTCAAACGGCAGAACAGAGTAATTCCAAAACTATGTCCCTCCACTAAAGCAATGATCAAGTTGCCAAAAACTATCAGAATCAACTTTTTCAGAACTCTGGAATCCAATCAAAAACATACAACAACCAGGGAACACTTAGAGAAGAGTGAAGCTGCTGAACTTAGTAAGAGAATGATGTGACATTTTAATTTACCCACCTACCATCTCACGCTTCCCAACAGACTGGCAACCTGTGAAGGCAACGGTGCAGCTTGCTGGTATCAGAGGGCACAGAGAGGGCCTCAGTTTCAGAGACCTGCTGTTGTGGTCAGGTCAGCTGACATGGGACAGACGGTGCCAAGAGCAGTTTATTACTCACATATACTCACAGCCCAGAGGAGGAGGGCACAGCTCACCATGCAAGTTCACACCAGGGTTACACTTGGGAAGAGAGAGATCAAGCAGGGGCTGGGGGAGGCTGGCTTCCCAGTGTTAAGGTGGTTGGGTGGCCCTTGGTTTCCGCAGGAGGATGTGATTGGCCTGTTTGAATAATTCTGTGGACTGAAAGGGTACTGACACCTGCCACTCAAGGAAAGCTGCACCTGGTTCCTTTGATGAGGGGGTCCCTGGGCTAGGGGACCTTATATGCAGAAGCAGTGTGGAGAAGGAATCTGTGCTTGGGCCCTTTGAATATTTCCCACTTTCCTCTGATGGCAAGTCAGCACATAATACTGGGCCTAAATTTGGGGGCTTCATCACTGAAACTGGTATCTAGAGAAATCAAAGAACATCTGTCAATCAACAAGGAATGGCTTTGGGGAGAGAGTTACTATGTCCAGCATTGACTGAATTCCCCTCTGGCTTTTGGAGGACTGACAGCACGCAAGACTTTCAAGAGCAGCAGAGAAGCAAAGGCAGATTGACTGGCAAAGAAGCACTCTACTTGGTGGGTCTCCCCAGGCCTTGCCTGTTTCTAATTTTGAGATGATGGGGCCTAAAACAATTCAAGCATTCTTAGCTCTAGAACAAGGAGGATGTCTGCCTAAATCAGGATCTCTCTACTCGAAATCCTAAAAACTTTTCAAACCAATAAAGAAAACAAATCCTACTTTTCGCCTTCAGTGCAATTAGAAACTGGTAAAAACCTACAAACCCAAAATAATTTGTAGCCCTGGATAGAAAAAATAAAACCCTAAATTTAGCAGAATCTGTTTGGGAAGCCAAGAGAGAGACTGAGAGACAGAGAGACAGAGACAGAGACAGAGACAGAGACAGAGAGAGAGAGAGAGAGAGAGAGAGAGAGAGAGAGAGAGAGAGAGAGAAAGGGAGGTGAGTTCCTGCATTGGGAGCATCAAAGAAGACAAGGTGGAGATAGGGTCCTGGTTATGGATGAACTCAGAATCCACCAGCTTCTACTGATCCCCGGGAGAGATTCTCTTCATCCTGAGTGGGAACACCTATAGACCTATAGCATTCTCTAAGGAAAAGCAACTAGGCACAATATTTGGGGATAGCAAAGAAAAATGTCAAGATAATTTATGGAGAAAAGATGAGTCAAGAAGTATTGGAGTGTGCCTGTTTGGATGTGTTATATCCCTCAAAAGACCATTATCTTTAACGCAATCTTGTGGGGGCAGATGTATTAGTGATTAGGTTTGGAATCTTTTGATTCAGTGTTTCCATGGGGATGTTACTCAATCTACTGTGAGTGAAACATTTGATTGGATTATTTCCATGGAGATATGGACCCTGCCCATACAGGGTGGGTCTTGATTTAATTGCTGGAGCCCTATAAAAAACTCACAAACAGAAGCAGCCCAGAGACACATTTTGGAGTGTGCTGCAGCTGAGACAGACATTTTGAAGATGGCCGTTGAAAGCTGATGCTGATATTTTGGAGAATGCCATTTTGAAACGCAACTTGGGAGCAAGCGGATGCCAGCCACGTGCCTTCCCAGCTAACAGAGGTTTTCAGATGCCAATGGCTTTTCTCTAGTGAAAGTACCCTACTGTAGGTGACTTACCTTGGACACTTTATGGCCTTAAGACTGTAACTTTGTAACCAAATAAACCCCCTTTATAAAAGCCAATCCATTCCTGGTGTTTTGCAAAACAGCAGTATTAGCAAACCAGAACTGGAGTCATAAAGAGAGAGAGAGAATCTTGCATCAATTTACCACAACAGTAAACAAGGGAACCTTTGAGCTATGAAAGTGGAAAACCTACCTTTACCTATTTCCCACCATGAGCACTTTTTACAAGTAGATGATCTAGGCAAGTCCAATGTTTAAATGTTAAAAATAAAGAAAACATGCCCTCAGAGATGCTACAATAAAAGTTTTTAAAAAGGAGATGCCAATAGAAAAATAACTTCTTGAAGCAGAAGAAATGCAACACAGCTTTCCAAATTGAAAATTTTTAAATCTTACCAAACCAGTTGTATCTATGGGTGAACATCTTTAGCAGAAACAAAGGAACTGAGGAAGAAATGATGAGACAAGAGGAAACCGTCCAGTTGTGAAACACGGATCAACAAATATTCTGGACAATCAAATCTCCACTGAGAAGCATTTTTTAAAGTGATGGGAAAAGATGTCAGACCTGTGAAATGAAAATTATTCCTCTGGGACCTGAGCCAAGAACATGAAATAAGTAAAGAAAAGACTCCAGCCCCAACCTCTACCTATAATACTGAACTTTTCCTATATACTGGAAGAGTTAGATTTAGAATGAATCTGGGCTTACATTGTCTGCTAAGGATTTTAATTTTAAGGAATAGTTTGACTCACTTTTCTCCAAAAGAGGATTCTCAGTGGCTCTTTAAATCATTTTGTTAAAATTTGACTGGCCTAATGAAATTCAACCTTCACATAAATAAAATTCTCAACATTTACTCAGGGACAATGTTGAATGGGTTCAAACAATTTTAAATTTCTTGTATCTGGATTTTCAATTTTGAGCACCTTTGAGCATTTCAAAAGGTTACTTTAGCTAGTCATTTTAAATGGATGTTATTTTTCATTTTTATTAGGAACATGCTTATTTTAGAAAACGGCAATTCTCAGAAGTTACATTTGATATTTTGATTCACAGCTTTCAGATGCTTTCAACTAATAAATATGGGATTATTCATCAGGTAAATTTTGGTAAACTAGGTCTCACTTATATCTTGGAAAGTTTTCCATGTCAATTCAAGTTCTCAGAGGACAGGCTTTTTTAAATTTTAAAAAATGATTAAGATATAATTAAGACTTCATAAATGTACCCCTTTAAAAAGTAAAACACAACTGTTTTCCATGTCAATTCAAGTTCTCAGAGGAACTTGATACAGTTGTGGGGCCATCACTACAATCAAATTAGGAAATTTTCATCATCACAGAAAGAATCTCCCTACTCATGAGCAGTTACTCAACATTCTGCTCTCCCCCCAGCTCCTGGCAACCACTAATCTACTTTCTGTCTTTACAGGTTTGCTGATTCTTGATGTTTCATACAGAAGGAATCACACACACTTCGCCTTTTGTGTCTGACTTGTTTCACTTAGCATCATGTTTCAAGGTTGGTCCATGAATCAAGTACAGGGCTTCCTGAGCACTCTGCTCAATTACTGGGTGGCTCTAGGAAAGTGATTAAACTTTCTAAACCTCCATTTCTTTACATGATATGAGGTATTGCGTACACTGTTTTTCGAAGCATAGAACTGGGTGGGTGAACATGAGCATTCTTGCCACCCAGACTTTATAGAAATTTCAGTTTTTTTGTGAATCACTCCAAGAAGTTTCTCAGCAGAGCATTCTGGAAACCTATGCTGGGTAATTTCCATTGAGTGGTGCTTCATGAGTCTCCCTGGTTTTTCATGTTCTATCCAATTTGATGGATATCAAACGTCTTTGCCTATCAAAGATGATACCCTCTGAGTTTGTAGGAGTCCCTGAATACGGTCTTACCAAGACTTTTATACCTTTAAGTACATTGACCTGAAAATGTTATATATATTGTCCTATATCAGGCAATGTCCTCTCGATGTAACCAACTGGATTTAGGTATGATAGCTTCTTCACGACTGCTGCCATGTCCCCTATACTGTCCACCCTAGCAACCAGACAACACACATGGACATTCGCAGTCCAACTTGTCCCCAGTGACTGGTCTGTGAGCATGTGCAGCAAGACAGTGGTAGCCATAAATTATCTCAATAAACGAAAATACAATAACCAAAGTAAATGATTATTTACCCTCTCTATGCTGACTTTTACTTGGTGTTCTCCAATGTTCAATATTAATATAAACTCAAAGTAATCCCTATTCTTAAACCTTAGAAAAAACTTTTGAAAGAACATCATACACAAATTTCTGAAGTTATTAAGTGAATAAAGGTTAAAGTCCTTCTGAGGTTGAAAGATTACGTAAAACTGCACTTATAGCCTAGCAGTGTCATTTGGGCTCGTATAAACTTGACTGATCTATGTGAATGCCAGCATCCAGGAACTTGTTAAATCTTGGAAGGAGGAAATTGTGCAAATAAATAAGTTTTACATTAGAGTTTTCACATTAGAAGACTGTTTTAAAAATTTCTCCCAATTCATCAACATAAGGACATTATGCCACTAGAATCATGTGTTAACATGGCTTACACATTTCCCTCCAGACCCAATGTATGAATCTATGTTATTCTCTTAGTAGTCACAGTTTGGCATGGGCTTTCATTGTACAATTGGATGGGACCTGATCCACAATCTAGTCAATTATAGGTTGTATGACCTTAGAAATTTTTGCCAAAGGATGAGGATAATTATAAGGATAATTAAAGGATGAGGATAAGAGCATCAAATCAATGACCATATCTAATTTCCACTTAATTTCAAAAGGAAATCCATATTTATTTTATCCTCTGCTTATTTATTGATATCTGGGTTTCTCTTCCCCCAACCATGCAATTAAATCCAAGTAATCTCAGAAAATATCCAGTTAGCTAATGATTACACAAACTGAGGTAAGTCCGAGAAGTTAGGATTTAAGGACTGATTATGATTACTGAATCATTATACAGATATTCCTTCTTACTTTCTGGCATATTAGAGTAGACAGAGGGAAATACTTGAAACCTGAACTGTAATCCAGCTCCCTTGACATCTGATGACTGTATCACCTTTATCTTGTGCCCTTGTGATTAACCTTTATTTGTACCCATTTATCCAGTTTTTCGACTTTAAAGTCTTATAAGCACTGAAGACAGCCCCTAATGTTTATTAATGAAGGGTCTTGGGTCAGCCCAGAACTAACCCACCCCAACTCCAAAGTTATCTTGAAAACCAAAGCTGGATCTAAGCAAAATGTGCCCACCTGACATGCATAGTAGCTTAGACTTTAACCTACAAGTCACCTATCCTCATTATAATACTAAAAATCACGCCCATCATCATCATATTAAGGCCACCATTTTCTTACATCCCTTCTGTGACTAAGCATGCAATTAACCTGTGCATTCTTAATAATCAGATAACCTGTAATTACATCATATGGAGCCACGGTGCTCATTATCCTAAAACCTGCCCATCTTTTGATACTATAAAACTATCAGAATTACTGCAGTTCAGGGAGACAGGTTTTGGACCAACAGGCCATCTGCTCTCCTGCTTCTTGCCCAGCAATAAAACTCTTTTTTCTCTCTTTGAAACTCTGGTGGAATTGGTCATTTGAGCTCATAGGGCAAAGAATCCACCACCTTGGTCCGGTAACAGGTAGATACCACTTGATTTGTGACCAGCAAATCAACCCCAACAAATTAAGATGGTTTTATCCCAAACTCTGTATCTTTGCACCCTGATCTGGCTTCTTAAAAGAGTCTACCTCAGCACTGGAAACAGAGCCAGCCACTTCTAAGATTTCTACAACTAGAACAATCTGGACAAGTTTAACAGATTGTTGGATGGCTACTAATTATCTGTCGTTTGAAGAGATTCCTACCCCAACGTCTGTATTGAAAATCTGAGATCTATGCGGGATGGATCTCGTTACCCTTTCTTACCCAAAGTCTGGTAAGGAAACAGGATCAGAAATGGAGACAGGAACCCAAGACTAGTCCCTCACACATTCACTCTAATACCCACAGAATCAAGCTCACTCATAGGGTAACCCAGGCACAGTCACAACCTCCAGGCTCACCCCCGACACATACACACAGGAACATAACCGCAAAAACTGGGTCTCTCTCTCTCTCTCTCTCTCTCTCTCTCTCTCACACACACACACACACACACACACACACACACACACACACACACACAATACGGACCTGCACTGTTACACAGAACACCTCGCACACAACCACAAGTCCTGGGTCTCACAGACGCGAATGCACACCCAAACGCAACCCAGGCCCCGCCAGCCCACGGACACGTCGCCACGGCGACGCCACGCGGGGCGCAGTGTCCTCTGGGAAATGGAGTCTGGGAGCCGGAGAGGCGCCACGCAAAGGTCTCTGGGACTTCTTCAATGAAGGCGCAGGTGAAGTCCCACTACTAGCCTGGAGGGCCGTCCCTTCTCCCTTTCCTCGGTGGACTCGTCTCCGGACCGGACAGATCGGAGCCAGCGCAGACAAGGGCCCTCGACCTCCCGTCCGGGCGTGAGCGCCCGGATGCCGCGCCCGCGGAGGCTTCTGGGAACCTCAGCTTGAGCTTGAAGTGCGCAAGCGTAGGAGTGCCCGTCCACATCCGCTTGGTGAGCCCAGCTCCAGGAGCTGCTGAACATGGGGGACGAGGGAAAGCGTGTTGGGGCGCGGAGCCCCTCGGCGGGAACATGCAGGTGTGAAGCCGGAGAGGGCAGCGAAACGGGGAGGTGAGGTTTGGTTGAACAACTCAAGGGCCCCAGAGCTCCAGTACGCGTAAGTAATTTCGAGATAGGAGCGAGGAGCGCCCTCAAGGGCATGCGTAGTTGGGTGGGGCCGTGTGGAACCGTGCCCGGAGAGCGGCCTGTGTGCGCGTGCGTGCCGCGTGGTTTTGTTTGGGGGCGGAGCCTGGCGCGCGCGGCTACGTGTTGCGCATGTGAGCAGGTGGGGCCAGCGCGTGCTGCTAGGGTCCTGGAGAGGAGTGCGCAGGCGCGGGAGAGCGGTTCCCCTACGCAGTTGTGATTGTGGTTCCCGCGGCTCCGAACCTTCGAGGCCGGAGGTGAGGCCGGTCGCGAGCGCGGGGATCCGTGGCTGCAGGGGTCTGTGTGCGCCTGGCCTGCGTGCGGCCGTGCCCTGAGGCGCCTGTGGGCTTGCGGGCCGTGACTGCGCAAGGGCAGGACTGTGACAGCGTGTCTGTGATGTGGGATGGTGTCTGGCGTGAGGGGCCGTGTCGGGGCTTGTGGGGGGGGCAAGGAGCCCTGTCTCTGGGACCGTGCGCGTCGTTGTGCGCCCCTGTGGTGCTTAGATGAGAAAAAGGAGTGAACCCATGGGGAGTGGGGGGCTGGGGGTGGGTGTGTGAATGTGGCTGAGGATTTGTGTTGACGGCGTGCAGTTGTGTGTATGTGACTACTGAGGTGCCGCGCACCTGCGTAAGCAATGGCGGACTGATGCACAGGCATCTGTATGCGCGACTGAGGCACGCGCAGGTGCGCGAGCGTGACGGTACCGATGTGCGGACATTTGCGTACGCGTGACGCCTGAGGTGCGCACATCTGCATATGTGTGACGACCGAGGCGCGCACGCCTCCGTAAACGTGGCGGACCTATGTACGGGTATTTGCGTATGCGTGATGACTGTGGTGCGTACATCTGCATACGTGTGACGCCTGAGGTGCGCACATCTGCATACGCCTGACAACAGGGGACTGCGTAAGCGTGGCGGACTGATGTACGGGCATTTGCGTACTTGGGACTCCTGAGGTGCGTGTATATCTACATACGCCTGACGACCGAGGTACGCGCGCTTGCGTAAGTGTGGCGGACCAGTGTATGGGGATTTGCATACGCGTGACGACTGAGGCCCGTCCATCTGCATATGTGTGATGATTGAGGTCCGTGCGTAGGCGGAAGTGCGGGGGCCGAGGTAAGCGCATTTACATCTGCGTAATGTGAGGTACGCGTACCTGCTTACGCCTGGCAGCTTAGGTGCGTGTATCTGCATACGCGTGGCAGGCGAGGCACACGAATCTGTGTATGCATGGACCGAGGTGCGTGAATCGGATGCGCATTTGCGGATGGGTGGCGGGCGCCAGGTATGGCACGGCTGGGGGCTTTGACTCCCTGGTTGTCTCTGTCGCGGGGTGTTGGTGGCTTTGCGGTTGTGTGTGGTGGTGTGCGTCTGTGCTTTTCACATAGTGGCGCAGAGCAGGGTTTGTCAACTTTGGTTGCGTTGATGTTTTGGACCAATTAATTCTCTGTTGTAGGGGTCTGCTCTGTGCGTTGCAGGATGTTTAGCAGCATATTTGGTTTCTATCCTCTAGATACCCGTGGCAGCCCTATTCCCACCCCCACCCCCAGTTATGACAACCCAAAATGTCTCCGGAAGTTTCCAGATGGCTTCTTGGGGGCAAAATCGCCTCCAGTAACCCTGCTGTAGAGCTATGTTGTTTCTGTCCAGATCTGTTTGGTATCCCATTTTGTACCTGTGATTATTTTTTAGCCATTTCCTATTGTAGGGTAATTAGGCTGTGTTCAATCTCTTTATAGTGTAATAATTTTAAAAATATTTAATATTTGTTTAGCACTGCCCCTGCTTCCTGGCACTGGTCTAAGTGTGTCACATTTTTAATTTGTTTAATTTTCCCAACAACCCTGTGGAGTCAGCATGATTATTTGCCCCGTTTTACACTTGAGGAAGCCGAGACCCAGAAGGGATAAGTAGCATACTAAGGCCACATGGATTGTGTGACAGAGTCAGAAGTTCAACTCAGACAGCTTGACTCAGGCCTGCCTCCTCTGTGTTACTGTGTGGTCTCTTTTCCAGACCTTGCTGCAGTGGATAGTATCTGTCATTCCACACACTTGCAAGGACAACTAAAGATAAGTACCAGAAATGAGCTCATTGGGTTAAGGCGTATGTGTGTTTTCAGTCTTCAAGAGGTTGTCACATTGTTCTCTGTAGGGCTACCAGTTTCTCTTTTTCTGGCACTGTGTAAGAATTCTCTCCTCAGCCATCTTAGTGGGTCTCAGTCTTCCTAGGTCTTCTGCATGCTTGGTGTGTAATGAATTAAACAGGAGAAAGAGGGTGAGAAGTTATCAGGTTTCAGTTGCTTAAAATATCGCATGTAAATTTCCTAACAGCCAAAGGTGAGAGGGATTTTCTTTACTCTTTTGTATAGGTGAGTACATGGGGGCTCTGTGCTGTTTCCCCACAGCTAATGATTGGCAGAGGAAAACTTTTAACTCCAGAATTACCTAATTTCAAACTCTTGTTCTCTTCTCCCCAGCAGTGCTGAATTTGTTGGAGGAAATTATTTTGTGGACAAGAATCGTGCTTCTCAAATTTGGCTTGTGTGGCAGATGCCATCAGTAATGATAAACTACAGGATGAGCACAATACAGCCTCCTGGAGCAATCAGTTTTACTTGAGAAGTCAAAAGGAAAAAGCCAAGTGATTCACCTGTCTGGTAAATGATTTAAAAGTGGTTTTTATGTTAACACAAGCTCAGATTTATTATCAAGTAGAATGCAGAAGGTAGATGGAGGTTTCACAGTGGAGCAGGTTTTAAAAGGGTTTGGTTTTCTGTTACAGGGTAGGTGTTTGGTGGGTATTCACACCCAGAGATTGACATTAATCCTCTTCACTGCTCGGGGAGGTTAGTCAAAAGCTTGAGAATTCCCGGGCAAGGAGTAGAGCTTCATTCTCAGAACCCCCAGAATGGTGTGATGCTGGAGCCGGCTAGCACCAGTTCATGAGAACCATGTGCAGCTCTTCCCGTCGCCTCAGTGTTACCCGCTTGGTAGGTTAGGGCGCTGTGGTGGAAGTATTTTTACTGTGGAAGTTGGCAAACCCACAAATCAGGGCTTCCCTCTCGGCTTCCCCAGAAATCCATTTGTTAAATATTAGAAGCACACCCCTGCCCTGGTGTCTACCACAGAAAACCCAGAATTCAGGGAGCAGGCTTTGAGGGTTCTCGGGCAGGCCCCTTCATTCCCATTTTCTGCACTAGGGAAACCTTGCTCCAAGCCATCAAATAATTGAAGGCCACTCAGGCTGTCACGGAGCCATGACTCCTTGGCCTTCTCTTGGTTGGCTCTAATTTCCCCAAGTTCTGTGGCCACTCTTAAGATAACAAAGATGAACGTCTTCTAACTATTCAGATGTTTTCAGGGAGGAGTTCACACTGACACACCTCACACCTTGCATGGGAGAATAGTGGAGATATTTCCTGTTCAGGACTCCTCTCCTGCTTGAAGAGGGCAGATGGCACTGCATGTGGACAGGGGCCCAAGTCTCTGTGACAGTGGGCAGTTCATTTTACCTCTCATCCTCAGAATGAGAAATGGGAGCCTTCCTTTGTTAGTTTGTCATAAAGATTAAAAAGATCATATAATACACATAAAATATCCGCACAGCTTTCATTCTCGTAATTGTTGTTAGCTGAGGCGATCCTGTTCCCCAAGGATTGAGCACGTCCCATGTGCACACCTGAGTGTTTACGTAGAGCACATGGACAGAAGGTTCCTTTCCCAAACTCACAGCCCGTAGCTCTGGCTCCACCCAACGTTAATAGTATTAATGATATCAGATAAAGCCAACTGTTATTGTGCATTAACTGTGATATTATCTAATTCTCAGAACAACATACCTTATTCAACTTTTGCAGATGTAAAAGAGAGAGGTAAAGGCCCAAAGAGGGTCAGTGATTTGCCCAAGGTCACACAGCTGTACACGGAAACATTGGTCACCTCCGTCCTGTGTCCTTGGGCGGATATTATTACCTCTCTGTACTTCAGTTTCCTCATCTGTAAAATGTCATTAATAATAGTGTCTACTCACAAGTCTTGGTGTGAGAATTAAATGATGGTCTGTGTAGACTGGTGCTTGACACATGTAAGTACTCAATATTTATTGATCTTATTAATAATTAATCTTCTTTTACAGCTGTTATTTCTTACTTCTTTTTACTCTTCCTACAAAGAAAGAGGAATAATAAACAAAACATTTTCCTGGGTGTGTTCCCTTAAGTAGTACAAAGCCATCTGATGTTTCATGTTTTGAATCAAAACATATCTGATATCAGACACTGAACTTAAGCCTGGCTTTGGCTTCATTTATCTTTCCATGGCCCCTGAAGGGAAGGGAAAAAAGGAATATCTGTTGAGGGAAACTTCCATATTTCCATTTTCCAGACTGTTGTACATTTTTCATAGAAAAATCCCAAGTGGCTTTTTAGCTCTAGGACACGGTGATGGCGCTTTGGTCTTTGGTGGGTGCCGTGTGCCGGGGGACTGCGGTGAGCTGCCACGTGTGCACAACTGAATTTCAAATGATGTAGTCTTTAAAAAAGCATGTTTGCAAAAACATTAATATTTGGTGAAGGGTGACCAGGCAGTCATTCTGTTATTCTTCTACTTTCCTGTAGATTTGAAATTTTTCGGAACAGTCTGCCCTCACCTCTGCCTTTTCAGGACCCTGTTCTTCAGAGGCAGCTGTGGAGGGAAGTGGAGTCCAGCAGAGAGGCAACGGGACTGAGGCTCCCAGCAGAGCTGCTCCTCTCGGGGGGGTTCTGCGTAGAGTGGCCGCATCCCACCCTGGAGTGCTTGTTGCTCTGGCACACAAGGGTGTCTTTTGAGTGTTCATCCAGCCCCTGCTCTGCGTTCTCAGCCCTGGGAATGCAGCAGTGAATGAAACAGTCAAGGTCCCTGCTTTTGTCAAGCCCAGATCACGGTGGGGGATACAACAGCAGCATAAGCACGTAGGCTAACAGGCTGGTGTCAGAAAGCAGTTAAGTGCTTTGAAGAAAACAGAGCAATACTGTCTTATAGACTCTTATCTGTGGAGCAGTGTTGTCTAGCAGAAACACAGGGCAACACACATACTTAATTTTTCCAGTAGCCCTTTTGAAAAAAGTAAAAACACAAATTATTAAGATTAATTTAGTAATACATTTTATTTCACTCAATATATCCAAAACATGCCTATTTCAACATATAATCAAAAAAAAATCAAGATGTTTTACATTTTCTGTTTAATACTGAGGCTTCAAAATCTAGTATGTGTTTTACACATGCTCCAATTCTCAACTCAGACAGTTCATTTTCATCTGAGATATTTGATCTGTTTTTAAATTTCACAAAATTTTCAACTGGGAAAGTAGAGCCACATACCCAAGTTGTTCCAAACATACTTTATCCGTTTTTTATTTTAAATTGGTTATATAAAGTTAAAGTCTTCCATTCCTCAGTTGGGGTACCCTCACTTTCAGTGCTCACTTGTCCCCTGTGCCCCGGGGCTTCTGTGCTGGACCGCGCAGGCCCTCAGGGTGGAGACTGTCACGATGGGAGGGTGACATTCAGCCTCGTCACCCCTGCTCTGCACTCGCTCGTCCGGGCTGTCCGCGTGTAGCCCTGGACTTCTGCAGGGCGGTCTAGTGGGTCCCCTCCTCAGCCCTTGCCTCCTTCTCCTCCCCCCACACACGTGTAGTTTACTCACTGCACAGTGGCCGGAAAGACTGTGGCTCCATGTTATGTCCTGTCACTCAACTCAAGTCCAGACTACTCCCCACAGTCTTCAGGACTTTTCCGGGCCCAGCCCCTCTTGACCTCATTCACCCCGCACCCCACTCCCCGCCTGGCTGGCTCTCCCCTGCACACACCAAGCAAGCTCCTACCCCAGGTCCTTTGTACCTGGCACATTCCTCTGCCTGCAACGTGCTTCCCCCAACTCCTACACGAGAGGCTCGTACAACATTCAGACCTCTGCCCAGCATCACTTCAGAGGCTTTCCCCAGCCACCTCATCACCCTTAGCCCCGGTCCCCGTCTGGTTCTCTGCATAGCAGTGACCTCAGCAAACATGGACTTCTGTATGGATTTCCTTGTTAGAATATGAGGTGCCCGACTGCTTGCTTTTCCACTCTTACTCACCGCTCTGCCCACAGCAGCTGGAGCAGGGCCTGGCATCTACCTGGCCCTCAGTAAATGCTTATCAAATGGATGAGCAGGTGTCTGCATGGGTGGTGTTTGCCTCCTGCTCTGGAGCCTGCTGCAGTCTTAGGAGCCAACAGCAGTGGCCATGGCCCTTTCCTGCCTCTTCTCAGGAGGCAGGAATCCTCCAAAGATAGTCTGACCTCCCCTCAACTGTGTGTGTGTTTCCAGGGTAAGGTGCCAAGGGGACCCTGAGACCACACAAAAGTCCAGCCAGTCTTGTGACTCTTCTTCTCCCCCTACCCCCTCTTCCCAGCGCTCTGCCTTGTTCCACTCGTGGAGCCTCACCAGGGAGGAGAGAATGCCTGCCACACGGGGGAAATCCAAGTCCAAGGTAAGTGGAGACTCCTTTTCAGACCCGGCCTGTTTGCTTTCCTTCTGTGGAAACTTCCTGCCCAACAGAGACCCAAACAGGACCTGCCCTAGTGTCCTGCCACTGCCGTGCAGGGTAGGAACCCAAGAATCCCCAGGTGGCCATCGGTCCGTTCCTCTCAGCGTGCACATAGCCGTGTGTTCCCTTTGGCGTCTCCATGCGCTGCTGGTGGTGGGAGAAACACCCTTCCTGGAGGGCAGGTGACAGTCACTGGCGTGGGGGCTGTGACTCCTCGAGGCAGAGATGAGTGCCCAGTGCGATTAGTTGAGGCAGAGGGGCATTCTGAGTGTGCTCCAGGGTTAGGCTCTGGTGTCCCTTTGTTTTTATTTGTAAAATCCTATTTACAATGAGGAAATCCTGCAGCTAGGGACGTAGCTGTAAGAGGTGCCGTGTGGTCCTTTTATTCCTGTGCAGTTCATTGAAGCCAGGTTAACGAGGCCGTAGTTGAGTGTTTGGATTGGCATGAACAGTCAGGCTCCTGTGAAAAGCACCCTTCACCACTTTCATCCATGAGGTAGTTTCGTCCAACAAGTATTGTGAATGTGACTTCCCAAAACAAACATTTTGTGCCTTAATCCCCTGTTGATTCCCTGTTGCTCTTGGAAGGGGTGGCTGGGCCTCAGCAGGGCAGGGCTTCGCCAGAGAGCCCTCAGGAGGTGGGTGTTAGGATCCCAGCGGGACAAGGACGGTGTCCAGGATGGACAGTGCTGGGAATACCTCGGGGCTTCTGGGACGTTGCCTGGATGAGATGCTGCTTCTGCTTGCAGATTATGGAAATCTCAACTCAAAGCGCTTAAACAGTGGAGGAGATGCATTGGTTTATGCTCTAGAATATAGAAATGCACATTCTTTAACCTTTTCCCTTAGTTATATGTCAGGAATACCTTTCTGTATCAGCAGATACTAGGGTACATTGTTATTTTTTATAACTGTGTGATATTCCTTCCGCATTTGTGCCTTAATTTTTTTTTTTAATCCCTCACCTGAAGAACATTTTTCATTCTTTTAAAGAGTGCTCCAAAGAGCAACATCTTTTTACAATTGTTTGGTGACTTTCTCAGCAGAACTGCTGGATTAAACCTTAGGTATTTATTAAGTGCCTTCAGAAGGGAAGATTCTGGGCTAGGCACCTGTGGGAATACAGCAATGATCAAAACACCTTCCCTATCCTTACAGTCTGTAGCAGAGATCAAAGTGATTTAAGGTAAAAAGTAATAAAGATCCTTGGAGAAACAGTAGGTGATAAATTATGGAAATACATCTTGGATGCAGGGACACTGTCACATGATAAGTATAGCATAGCTATCTCTGAGTAGATTCTTAGCACATAGCAAGTGTTCAAAAATGCTTTCCAGATATGACTCGTTTCACTTGAAACTCCCAAGTACACACTCCTTCGTGCTATTTTGGCTGATTTATCCCGAGAGGCGGTAGATGAAGGGTTGAGGTGGAGGACTTGGAGCCACACTGTCTTAGTGTATAACCAGGATCTAGCACATGCCTTCCTTGTAACCTTATACAAGCACTTAGTTACCGGTGGCTCGAGTTTCCTCGTCCATAAACTGGGACCTGCACAAAAGTCTGTTGGGAGCAATAGGCAATCAACCCCTGATCTTGGAACTGTGCCTGCCACACGGTAAGCACTCAGCACCTAGTACCTATGAATACCTGTGTTTTATTGTTGTCAGCTTCTTTTTTCTAAATGTTTATATTTGTTTATATCAGATGAAAGTTTATTAACATCCTCTGACATCTAGAATGGAGCGAAGACATTTTCATGCCCCTGGAAGCCACTTTGTGTTCCCTGCTGTTTATCAGAGAAACGGTATTAATTGAGCCCATTTTACTCTGTGGACAATTAACTGGCTTTCTCTTTACTTGCTCTCTGTCACAGTCATCCTTGAAATTGCATTCCCAATGAAGTTAAATTTTTTTAATTGTAGCAACGTATATAACTCACAATTCCCCAGTTTTAACCACTTTCAGGTGTACAATTTGGTAGTATTAATTGCATTCACAATATTGTGCTGCCATCACCAATATCCATTATTTCAACTTTTTCAATACCTCAAACAGAAACTCTGCATCTATTAAGCAGTAACTCCCTCTTCACCCACCCCCATCTCAGCCCGTGGTAACCTATAATCTATCTGTCTCTATGAAATTTGCTCCTTCTAGGTATTTCATGTAAGTGAGATCATATAATACTTGTCTTTTTCTGTCTGGGTTATTGCACTCAACTTGATGCCTTCACGGTTCATCTAGTCCATAGTATATTTGAGAACTTCCATTATTTTTCATGATTGAATAATGTTCCATTGTATGTATACACCACATTTCATTTATCCATTCATCTCTTGCTGGACACTTAGGTTGCTTCCACCTTTGGCTATTGTGATTAGTGCTGCTAATTAGTGTACAGGTATCTGTTCGAGTCCTTGCTTTTAGTTATTTTGGGCATATACCGAGAAATGGGATTGTATGGTAATCCTATGTTTCAATCTCTTGGGAACCACCAAATTGGTTTCCACAGTGGTGGCTGCACTGTTTTAAATTCCTGCCAGCAGTGCATGAGGTCTCAGGTTTCTTCACATCCTCACCAGTGCTTGTTATTTTCTGTTTTAAGAAAGGATGTGTGATTTTTCATTTCAGGCACCAGTGACATTTGGGGATTTGGCCATTTACTTCTCCCAGGAAGAATGGGAGTGGCTGAGCCCCATGCAGAAGGATTTGTACAAAGAGGTCATGTTGGAGAACTACCACAACCTGGTCTCTGTTGGTAAGGAGCTTCTCCCCCTCCGTGATCCAAACCAGCCTCTGAGGGATGTGTATCAGTGAGACAAACAGTTTTGTTTTCTTTGTTTTAAACAGCTTTATTTAGATGTAACTCAACTACCATATAATTTGTCCATATAAAGTGTACAATTCAGAGTGTGTTTTTTCCCATTTGTAGGCACCCCCATTTCCCTCAGTTTATGCAGTCCCTGGCAACCACTAATCTATTTTCTGTTCATAGGTTTGCCTGTTCTGGACAACTCACATAAATGGAATCATATAATATGAGATCTTTTGTGTTAGGCTTCTTAGCGTAATGTTTTTAGGATTCATCCCTGTTCAGCATGCATCAGGACTTCATTCCTTTTTATTCCCAAATATTTCATACCATGCTTTCTTTCTTTTAATAAATCAGTGAGTTTTCAGGTTAAATTCTGAATATTTGTTGGGATTTTAAGCTAGGTATTCTTTGATTTGGAAGTGAGGTTGCAGTCCTAACTAGCAAAGGGAATGCTTTGCTGATTTAAAGTACATCTATGTATCCCCAAACTCAATGGAATTTTAAGTTTGAGAGTGTCTAGGTGTAAAAGGAAAGAGTAGTTTGAAGCAACTAAGTGTAATTTAAGGGATGATTGTTTTCTTTAATCTTCCTTTCTCTTACATATGTTTACAAGTCTGTGGATTCTTGTGGTAGAGACAGTGCTGGTGAAGTAACCAGGCCAAGGCAGTCGGGTGCCGAGATGCTGCCCCTTCCTCCCCTGTCCTGCCTGGACGGCCGTGGGGGTCGCCTGTCCCGGGCGGCGTAGGACTGCTTCCTCCACGGGGGGCTTACCGTGGATAAGAAACCTTGTTCTGTTGAGCCATTCGGATTTGGGGGCTTATCTGATGGGCATTTGGCGCTGATTGCCCACCTTTTATAACTGTCCTTGCTGCTGCCCTGTGCCCTTTCCCTGTGATCCTCCCGGTCTTGTAGGGACCCGTTGGTTGTACCTTTCTAGTGAGATGTAGAGTTTTCAGTAAGAAATTTTCATTATCAGAGGAGCATTCCCACTTTCTGTATTTTCATCAAGACATTCTTTGTGAATTTTTATTCCTTTAAAAAGAGGGTTTCTTGGTTCCTACTAAAAGCATTTTTTTATGCTAAAATGTTGTCTGTGGTTTCTACTTAAATAAGAGAGTGTGCTGGTTCTTTGGATGTATTTCTCTCCCTTTTTGTAAGTTTGTGTATGAATAACTTAGCTGTATAAGGGCCAGGGGATTCTTATTTTTCCTCTTGTGGGTCAGTTAAATATGTTCCATGACCGTATTATCCTGTCCTTGATTATAATTATTACAATGCTAATTTTGGCAGAGGCTGTGAATTGTCCTCCTTTATTCTTCTCTTCTCCCTTCCCTCATGTGGAGTTTCAGCTGGGCACGTAGCCATCCAGCAGGAGACTGAATTCCCCAGCCTCCCTCCCAACTAGGTGTGCTTAGTGAGTGGAAGTGACGTGTGTGACCTTACGTCGTCTCCTTAAGGAAGTTGCTTACTCTCTACTTCATTTTTTCTTCTCTTTTTGCACGCAGTACTGATGGGCCAATTTTAACCAAGCAAATGAGAACAATACTCTAAAGCGGTGTTTTTCAAACATTAGTTTGGTTACCAATCACCAGGGATCTTTTTAAAAAATAGATTCTAATTGAGAAGGTCTGGGTGGGGCTTGAGTTTTAGCGTCTTACCAGGGTCCCAGGTAATGCTGTTGCTTCTCGTCTGGGAGAGCACACCTGGAATAACCAGATCTTGGAAGATGGCAAATACAGAATAGAAGAAACCCAGGTTGCTGAACGGCCTCCACAAACAGAGCTGCTTCTCTCCTCTCTGCATTACCTGCTGAGAGCGAAATTAACTTCTAACGTATCCACCATGTTTTTGGACTTAATTGTTAGCCTATGAAAACAATTACAATAACAAGTGTCATTTACTGAGTGGTTTACGAGGTTTCAGACACAGTCATTCTGTCTTTAATATTCATAATATTCCAATGAAATAGAAACTCTTATTATATCCATTTTATGGCAAGGAAACTGAGGCAAGTTATTTGGACAGTTAATTGGTCCATTGAATTTGTAAGTGGCAGACCAGAATTAAAACTTGAATATCTTGTTCTCAAATGAAACATTTATTACCAAATGGACCACACTTTAATCAGTACGTATAACTTGGGACATCCAAATTCTGGGCTTGCTAAACCTTTACCAGAGCTTTTGCCTCTTGATGTTTGGGTTGCTGTTGACAACTCTATGCCAGCCAACAAGACACATGTGGTCAGTCCTTCTGCCCATCATTTTAGAACTAAGATTTGGGAAGAAATAGACTAAGACCATGGTAGAGGCACTAATATGCTTACACACCTGGAGAAAAGACGACCTGTTCTCTTTTATTGCTTCATCTTAGCCTTGTCTTCTCCTGATCAATCCTTTTTGGTCCTTGGTGAGATGTGAGAGAAGGAAAGAAAGAGTGATGGAAATATACAAGCATGGAAAATGTCGAGTCAGGCGGAGGGGGAAAGCTGCCACCAGTGTGTGATGCTCCTCTGGCCTTCAGGCTCTGTCACCAGGCACAGCTGGTGGACTGAGTCCGTCAGAGGTTCTCACAGCCTCAGGAAGCACTCAGGATCCTCCCACAGCCATCTCATTCTGGGGTACATACACCATATTTTGTTTAACCATTCATTGTCTGATGGGTGGATTAGTCAGGGTTCTCCAGAGAAATGGAACGAACAGGATCTATGTATGTGTGTGTGTTGTGTATGTGTACATATGAAGAGCTGTATGATTAGGGATTGGCTCTTGTAACCATGAGGATTGGCACGTCCATGTTTGGTAGGATAGGCTGCAAGTTGGGAACTTGCTGGTGATGTTGAATTCCCCTGTCTGGCTGAAGAAGAGATGGGAATCCTGGCTACTGAAACCCTCACTTCTCCCTTTAAGGCCTTCACCTGATGAGATGAGAACATTCCTGTCATCACCTAAGGTCATTTCCTTTGTTGATTGTAGTTGTAATCAGCCATAAATGCAGTCAGCTGACTAATGATTTTAATCTACAGAATATCCTCACAGTAACAGTCAGGCTGGTGCTTGCTTGACCAAACAGCTGGACACCATAACTCCACCAAGTTGATGGATGAAATTAACCATCACAGTAGACATTTGGGTTGCTTCCATTCTTGCACTAGTCTGAGTCATGCTGCTAAGAACATTTGTGTATAAGTTTTTGAATGACACATGTTTTCATTTCACTTGGATATATACAGCGGAGTAGAACTGTGGGGTCATATGGTAACTCTTCTAAGGACACCTCAGTTGTCTTAAGAGAGAGAATTCAATGTGAGGAATGATTAAACAGGTACTGGAGGACTGAAAAAGTAACAGACCTAGTATCTGCTTGGCACGGCCACCATCCCTGGGGCTGGGCGGACAAAGGGAAGTGTGTGGGGTATGAGTACTTAGAGGGGCCCCGCAGAGCTGGGACTCAGTTCTGAGGGGGGCCAGGAGCACTGCCGGGCTGTGTTTTACCTGTGAGAGGGCAAAATGAGGCTGGTTTGGGGAGTGTGTGTGTGCGGGGGGGGTTGCACAGAAAACCAGCTGCTGCTGGGTGATGCTGACAAGATGGGAAGCAAGCAGGTCCCTGCTGCCTCTTCTTGGCTCCTGCTGCCGTTGACATTGGAAGCTGATGGGGAGCGGCTGGTAAAGGAGAAGTGTGTCTTGCAGCATGCCAGCCCCGGCATCACAAGCAGGGCTTGGATTTGAAGCTGAATGACAATAAATCCTTCACTACCCAGCCTTGGGAGTTTCTGGTCCAGCTTTTCAGGAAGGTAGTTTGCTTTTCAGATTTAGAGGTAAATGGCTCTACTGGCCGTAACTGGGTTTTAATCATCCTCATTTTGGCTGCCCTTCCCCCCCTCCATTCTTTCTTCATGTTAACAAACCTTCCTTCTGTTGACATAGGCTTTGACTCTGATTTCTGTGGCACTCACATTATGGTCAATTCCCGTTTTCTTCCCATGTGCAGGATTTTCTCTTCGGAGGCCAAATGTGATCACTCTGTTGGAGCAAGGGAAGGCTCCCTGGATCGTGGAGGCAGTGAGAAGACGCCGGGGCCCTGGTGAGTGAGAGAACCAAGGCTTAGTAGGGAACCTTCTGTTTAAGAGCCTGCTGAATTGCAAGGAAGCAACGCTTTCAGACAGTATTTGCGAGACCTCTCTCCCCAAAAAAGAATGCAGATACCTTTGAAGAATCATGACAGAAAGGGGGAGTTGTCTACATTTAGGAGGAAGAAGCCACAAAGGAGTGTTTGGGAAATAGGAAGAACATTGAGAGTGTGTAGTGTTAGGAAACCCCGGATTTCTCCTTGAAGAGCGTCAGTGGTACCACATGCTCAGAGGCATGGAGAGGAATGGAAGCCCTGGAAGAGCTTCCAGATCTGACAGGTAACTGGCCTGAGGGACTGGGGAGACTTCCAGAGTAATAGAGGAAAGAGTTTCTCAAGGTTTAATGATGTCTAATAAGCAGAAGTCAGATGGTGGCACAGCACATGCTGTGACATGCGAGGAGAGGAAGGAGAAGAAATGTCCTTCTTTAAAATACTTTTAAGTTACAAAAGAAATTTAACCACATTACATAAAGTTAAGCAAAAGAAAAGAGAAAAACAGGTCCACACTTTCCACTATTAACTTGTTTTAGTTCATAAAATTTGTTTTCATGGTTATTATAAAGTTCATGCACTTTTTCCTTTTTCACTTGTTTTATTTAAATGTTGTGTGTTAGTACTGTTTCTCATAGACTGTTAGCCACTTATGTTGTCATTTCCAATGTATCCACATAAGGTTTTTTTGCCTTTTTCTATAATAGTTTCAGAAGTAGGATAACTGGAATCAAAGAGTTGGACCACTTTTCAGGCTCCACATACATATTTCTGAATAGGTTTCCAGAAGAGTTGTCAAATTGACACCATCAACAGCTATGTAATATAGTGTCAGTCTGGTTGTGTATTTAATAGTATCCAATGTTGGCATTAAAACTTTTTTCTTGAATAAAATTATAGTCAATCCTCAGTGAAAACTTACTGTGTGCAGCTTCTGCATTGAGGCCTGTATGTACATTATTTCATTTAATTCTCATAACACTTGTTAGGAACCTCTGTCAACCCCACGAGGAATTTGAGGCTTAAATGAGGGTTTGGTGCTTAGAAAAGCTAAATAACTCTCCTAGGATCGCCCATCCAGTGAGCAGGGATTGGCAAGTTGGCCTCTGGAGCCTTTAACCAGTGCACTGCGTAGGCCATACTGTTTGTCTTGTCTGTTTGCTGGCATTTGTTTGTTTTCTGTTTTTACTTATTCTCCTCCGTATATTCTGTTCGTGATCTTTCTCCTTCCATCTGTTAATGACTTTGTTTTTCTTTTTAGCTGAGCTAGTGAGCGATAATATGATAAAGCCTTTAACCATTTGGCATCGCATTTGCTTCAAATATTTCCCCATTCTCTCCTTTGCCTTTTTATTTTACTTGCCTCTTATTTTTCTGTTTTGATAGGTAAAAGGTTTTTCTGTAATTTTGCATGGTGGAAGGTATTGGCATCCACATTATAAATTCTATTTTTTCTGTAGTTAGAAATTCATCTGCCTTCCAGAATTTTTATATTGTTTTGTTTTTTTAATGGATTTATATTTTAATGCTGCACAAATTGACCTGAGATTATTCTCATTGCCTGGTGTGGGTTAAGGGACTTCCACATTGAAGACAGGGAGATGAGTTAAGGAGCTGGAAGAAGTAGTGAGGCCCTGGACAAAGGAGGGCGTGAGAGAGGAGGAAGGAAGGCAGAACTCAGAGAAAAGTTGGGTGGGAGAAGTAGCAGGATTGATGTAACTTGGGGGATTCAGGGCAGGAAGGATTTTAGGATAAATCTTGGGTTTCTTGTTCGGCCAGTGCCACTTGGTTCACTGTGAAGATTTCAGTTATCTCCCTTCTTTAATCACCACTCCCCACCCCCATTTTGCCTGATTGTTTTGTGGTGTTTCTTGGAATAGTAATTGTAATAAGAGGCTACTACCATATATTAAAGAACTTTGGGTCCACAGAGCCTTCTCCAGAACCCTTGGAGCCAGATGTGTTTCACAATTCAGAATCAAGATTTTAGAAAAGCGAACAGGTCATAGATTGTGTGTAAAATACCAGGCAGGAGCTGAACAGCACCTTAATATTCAGAAAATATGACTAGTATCTCTGAATGGGATAAACGAAGGCTATAAATAACCTTATTTCAGTTCAGTTGGAGTTTTGCTACTAAATGTCCAACCATCAAAAAAATCTAAAAACAAAGTTTCAGTTCTCAGTTTTTTGATAGCTTAGAATGTCAGATGGAGGATTATAGTATGTGCCAGAAATTTTATATGTTATTTCCAGTTATCACGCAAATCTATGATGTGGGTAATAGTACCTGTATTTTAAAGATTATAGTGCTGATAGTAATAGATGGAAGGAGAGTTTCTCAGGTGATGTGGTTACATGACAGTGACTTCAGTAAGCTCCAGGTCTGCCTTTAAGCAGAGCCATCCACTAGAATAAAATGTGAGACACATATGTGATAAAAAACTTTGTTATCCACATTAAAATAAATAAAAAGCTGGTGAAATTAATTGTAATAATATATTTTATTTAACCCATTTTATCCAAAATATTATCATTTCAACATATAATCAACATTTTTTAAATGAGATGGTTTAATTCTTTTTCTTATACTAGGTCTTCACAATCCATTAAGTCACTTGCACAAGTATTTTTAAAAACCGTCTTGTACTTTCATGCTCTGTTCTAGTTGGTCCATATTTAATTGTTTTGTTTTGTTTAAGTCTAATCTGTTACCTTGTTGTCTTTCAATTTTTTTCCTACTTCTGAGTTGAAAGTTTTCAACCTTCTAAATATCTAAATACTCAATTCTAATTGCTGCTTAGTTTGATTTTTTTAAGATTTGATTGTAATATTTTTTTTAATTTACAACTATATTGAGTTATAATTTATGTCACAAAATTCAGTGATTTTCTTTTTAAATAAATTTGCCAAGTTGTGTAGCCATCACCATAATCCAGTTTTAGAACATTTTCATCCCCCCAATAAGGTCCTTCATGCCTGTTTACAGTTAATCCCCATTCCCACCTCCAGCCCCATGTCACCACGAATCTACCTTCTGTCTCTGTAGATTTGCCTTTTCTGGGTATTTCATGTAATAAAAACAAGCTTAGTTAATGAACAACTGATGAAGTTTAAAATGGTATGTGGTATAAAATTTTTTCTACAAATAAAACCTTCATTTATTCATTTCCAGTTTACAAACTCGCCTGAATGCCAGTATTTCTGTGATGCCCTTAGTATGGTAACTTAAACAAAACTTGACTGAAAAAGAAACCGGTTATTGTCATTGTTGTTATTAGGATTGATAATGCTAATTCCTCCATTTCTATTATGCAGACTTCATTTTTCTAGCACAAGAGAACAGAAACATTTAATTTCTTGATGTCTTTCAGACTCAGGGTCTAAGTGTGAGAGCAAGAAATCACCTCCAAATCAATGCAACAAATCTGGGCAAAGCATCCAGCAGAAACCAATTTCTGAACAACAAAAAGTTCCCACAAGAAAGAGGGCCTGCAAAAGAAATTCAGTCCTAATAAAATTGAAAAAAGGGCATTCAGGGAAGAAATCTTTAAAATGTAATGACTGTGGGAAAACCTTTAGGGGGAACTTATCTCTTAAACTTCATCAGAACTATCATACCAGAGAGAAGCCTTATGAATGCAGTAATTGTACAAAAGCCTTCACACGGATCTCATCCCTTGTTCTTCATCAGAGAATTCATATAGCAAAGAAGAGCCATGAATGTGATAAATGTGGGGAAAACTTCAATCAAAAAACACTTATTCTGCATGAGAAAAATCATGATGAAAAGAAAACCTTTGTCTGTGGGATGACTGTGAGTCAGTGCTCATCTGGCAGTACACACCAGAAGATTCGCATTGTTGAGAAGGTCCACCAGTGCAGAAAATGTGGCAAAGCTTTCAGTCTGTTATCGTCCTTTTTGCTTCATAAGAGAATTCACAATGAAAAGAAAATCCATAAATGCAGTAAATGTGGGAGAGGCTTCAATAAGAAATCAGTCCTTGTCATACATAAAAGAATTCATAGTGGAAAGAAAAGTCAAGATGTTGAGAAGGCCTTAAGTCTGCAGCACGGAAGTCACACATTAGAGAGTCCTTATAAATGCAGAAAATGTAAGAAATCCTTTGGTAGGGTTTCATCCCTTATGCTTCATCAGAGAGTTCACAAT
The DNA here is from genome assembly GCF_015220235.1 of Choloepus didactylus. NCBI lineage: Eukaryota > Metazoa > Chordata > Mammalia > Pilosa > Megalonychidae > Choloepus > Choloepus didactylus. The sequence goes on along the minus strand of NC_051333.1, from coordinate 2,069,164 downwards.
TCAGAGAAACCGTATAAATGTGATAAATGTGAGAAGGTCTTCAGACGACTTTCAACCCTTATTCTGCATCTGAGAGCTCATAATGGTGAGAAACAATACAGATGCAATAAATGTGAGAAGGTCTTTAATCGGCATGCATCCCTTATTCAACATCAGAAAATCCACACAAAGAAAAAGAAACGCTTTGAATGTAAGGACTGTGGGAAGATGTTTTCTGGTATTGCAAATCTTAAGATACATCAGAATATCCATTCTGAAGAGAAACCTTTCAAATGCAGTAAATGTAGTAAAGTTTTTGGCCGCCAGTCATTTCTTCTTGAACATCAGAGAATTCATACTGGGGAAAAGCCCTATCAGTGTGAGGAATGTGGAAAAGCCTTCAGTCACCGAATATCCCTTACTCGACATAAGAGAATTCATACTGAAGATAGACCTTATGAGTGTGACCAGTGTGGGAAGGCCTTCAGCCAGAGTGCACACCTTGCCCAACATGAAAGAATTCACACTGGAGAGAAACCATATACATGCAAAAGATGTGAGAAGGCCTTTAGTCAGCGCACATCCCTTATTCTGCATGAAAGAAGTCATACTGGAGAGAAGCCCTATGAATGTAATGAATGTGGGAAGGCATTTAGCAGTGGCTCAGACCTTATTCGACATCAGAGAAGTCATTCTTCTGAGAAACCTTATGAATGTAGTAAATGTGGGAAGGCGTATAGTCGGAGCTCATCCCTTATTCGACATCAGAATACACATTCTGAAGAAAAAGCCTAGGGTGGTTCTCCATCTGTAAAAGTGAAGGGTGTAACCGTCAAAGAAGCAGTGACAGAGGCTTTGGAAAATGTGTTTGTCTGTAACACATACGTTTTGTAGACATGGGATCATTTGATGGTAAATGGTCCCACTTTGAAAGCCAAAGAGCAAAAGTCAACTTCTGACTTTTGATGTGAGACTTTGAAATCAGTGGAGGCAGTCACTTATCACAGGTCTTCAGTTTCAAAGTAACAAGCTCAAAAGATAGAATCAGTCAGTCGTCATGGTGGAAGACCATTCTTCATTTCATAAGATTCACTGAATTCTATTTGGCAGTGCAGTTTTAAAGTTATTTTAGTCAAGTGCGAAGTGGAATTGCGAAGTCCATTTTTGTGGATGGGGCTTTGAGCCTGATTTAAGGCCTTACAAAGAAAGAGTTTGGGTCTTCAGAACTACAGCTATCAAATGTAAGGGAATTCGTGGTCAACCAGGGTGTCACTTCTGATCAACAGAAACTTGAAGGTGAGAATAAAGAAGAGCAAGTCTTTAAGCGGGTGAACGTATGGCATTCGTAATGGTGTGGAGCAGTAATCATTACTGTACAAGCTCCATGGATCTGAAGATCTGTTATCTTCATGGTGTGGAAGTCTAACATGGGTGAGACAGGCCAAGTGGAAGAGAACCAGGATGTACCGAAGAATGATGAACTTAAAGTGCAGGGAGAAAATTGTTACTATTTTGTTTGAAAATAAGTTGTCTATATTTATATAATAAACATCAGTATTTTCTTGTAAGAACATTGGTGTGGAATAAATTATTTGTAAAATGTGGGTGTGTGAATCCAATGATGGCTTCAGTGTAGTGGCTTCATGTAGTGTCTTCTTCCCAACAGCTTGGCTCCATTAGGGAAACACTCTAGTGCCAAACTTAAATGCATACGCATCCAGTTGTTTTAAAAAATAGCCCAGATAAGCAGTTTTTACCCATTTGGAGTTAACCTGCTTTGCATACACTCAGAATCTTTTCCCAGCAGCTGTTCTAGAGAATGACCTTACACTGCCTCAGCCCCTTGGAGCTATGTAGTCTAGAGGTTTCCCATAATGCTGACTCTGTGACACCTGGTCATGTAAGCCCTCCTTCCTCCCTCCCTTTCGCCTTTCCCCCAGGAGTTTTTGAGTTTTCCCTTGTCTGCGTCCCCTTTTCTGGGTGCCTTGCGCGCTGGCCTCTGGAAGGTTTCCGGCTGTGAGGGCCTGTCCCCCACATGCAAACCTGTCAAAGCGGCAGCCCTAATAAATAGCTTATGTGTTACTGCTGTCTAATAGTCAAGTCTTTTTCTTGGTCAACTCAGAAATCCTTGAATTCAAACTTGTTACAGTTGGTGACACAGTTGGGGGAGGATTTTCACTGATCGTGAAAAGAACAGGTTCCATCCACTCAGTATTGCAGTCACTTGGCAAAACAGTGCTCAACAACTTAAGGTGGTTGGGACTCAACATTTGGAACAAGTCTCTCAGTTTGGGAAAGCATTGTCGTTTGCTGTGCAACTTGGTATGTTGTCCAGTGTCTTACCCAGCAGCTCATTAGCCAGACCAGGCGGTAGCACCAGTACACTGAAACAGTGCAGTGGAACTTACTTTTGGAATCAGGTGCTTAGCTACCTGGGGAGGGAAGTAAGCCCACCTGCCTGGGTCCCCAACTAGGGAGATGTCTGAAGACTTGTGGGCCTGCCTTGAAAGGAGGCGTTCAGGCCTCTGGGCTGGCCCTGTAATGGGCTATAGCGGGAGCTCCCCATGGCTGGACCAAGACAAGAGGACATCCTTGTTCTTGGGGACCACTGGCAGGTACAGAGGCCAAAAATAATTGGCAGACTGAGGCAGGTTTTCAGAGCACAGCGGGCAGGGGTATCTTTGCAGACGGCTGGTTTTACTGCTGATACACTCATCAGTGCTGTCATCCCAGTTCTTCCCCTGAGGGCCCAGCTTCTGGTCCTTGTCAGCCAAAGAGCTACATGGAGTAGCTGAAGGCACCGAAGTTCATGTCCTGCCCCTCCCAGGACACTGAAGGAGGTCGTTGCCCTGCCGATGGGGCGCTCCAAACCAGGAGACTTGCTGGGTCCTGGCCATGGCCATGGCTGCTCTGTCAGCACACCAGCTGCAGGGAAGGTACGTGTCACAACTCTTGGGGGAGACGAGACAGCAGGGGAGGATTCTGAGTAGATAGATGGCGTCACAACCCTCACAGTAAGATTGGGACAATTCATCTTTCCTTTGCCAGTAACCACCCATAAATGCTAAAGAAAGAAAGCAAAAGGGGAGGACCGGAAAGGAGGGGCCTGCTCTCCTTGAAGGAGGAGACTCGTCCTTCCTCTCGCCCCGAGGCCCACCTCTCCTTAAGGACCTTGCCTAGGAACCAGAGGAGGATGGGGCTGGCTGGCTGTATGGAGTGGATTTGGCCAGGCGTGGTCCCTATCTCATGGGCTGAGATGAAGCAGTTGGCTGCTGTAGCCCAGGATGGGAACATGTCCCCTCTAACATTCGATGTGGAGGGTGGGCGTGACCCGCAGAGGAGGTGCTGGGCACCAGCCCACATGCACCTTGTTCACAAGTTTGCATGGCCTGGAAGGCTGCCCACCTCATGCTGGCCTCATGACAGCTTAGGCAGACTGTGAGTGGGAAACTCACTGGGCCCGAGATTCCGGCTGCGGGTGTTAGCATGGGCTCATCTGGCGACAGATGGCGCGGGGCAGGCTTACCTGGGGAGTAGGGAGGAAGCCGTGATGAGCCCTAACTCCGTGTTCCTCAGAGGGGCTCCTGGTGGGTGTAAGGCTTCACTGGCATTGATGGCGACTGCGAGAACAATTGAAGAGGATTTGGTAGAAACTCATGCAAGACAAACTTGCATGTACCTGTTAATTCCGCAGTGCCTCACTTGTGCTTGGCAGCAGTGTGGCAGCCCCTTCCGGGTGGACTGGATCACCGACAGCCCCTGCCTGTGTGTGGGCCCGGAGAGGACCAAGAGGCCCTAAGGGACAAGGGAATCTGACTTGGATGTTCTCCAGGAAGTCAGTGGAACGATGACAGTGCTTCCTCAGGTTAGATTACAACCGAAGGCAGACTTCCCTCCCCAGGGAGCCCCACACCCCACACTTGCCCCTGATCCCTGTCAGTGGCGGGGACCCTTCCTCACAGGGACCTGGCAGTTGGAAGGGACCTTGTGGCAGACACTTGCTCTTTCACATACTGGCCTAATGGACTGAACAAATCAGTTTTCTGTTTCTGATCTGTTCCCCTGGCTTTCCCCCACTAAATGGAGAGATTGCAAACCGGCTTTGAAATCCTGCCTTGTGCCCTTATGGAACTCTGGGTCATTAAGATGTTTTACCGCTGGGTTCAAGCTCAGACATTAGGAAAACACACACAACTTAGTTACAAACAGCACATGGGGTGAAGGGATGGACTGTTACATAAATAAGCCAAAGATGGATTCCGTGTAGTAGTTGTGTGTTTTATTTTACAGCCACTTACATGTTAGAAAAACCTGTCAGCACCAAACTCAAATTCTTACACATACAATTGTTTTAAAAGTAGCCCAAATATGCAATTTGTAGCCCGTTTTGGAGCTAAACTGCTTTGCATACCCCGAGGACTGTCCCCAGCTTTGCCCAGCACCTGCTCTAGGCCCCGCGCTGCTGCAGCCCCCAGAGCGCCCGGCCCGAGGCTCCCGCTGCTGACTCTCAACACCTGAATGCATGAGTCCTTCTCCCCTCTTCCTTTTTCTTCTCGGGATTTTGGGAGTTTTCCCTTGCTCTACTTTCCCTCAGGTGGCCCCTCACATGCAAAGCTGTCAGGGGAGCAGCCCCGATAGAATAGCTTAGGTGTTAACGGCCATCTGGTGGTTACATTTTTTCTTGCTCAGCTACAAAATCCTTGAATTCAAACTCACTACAGGGGAGAAACTTGCTTTTGTGTACTGAGCTCGTTTCTTTTTACCTGTTCACCATATGTAATAGCTTTCAGTCTCTCCAGCTTGTGCAAAATATTTAAGAAATCAGAGTTCTTTGTAATAATCGGATCACATAGGGTTGGGCTCTTCTGTGTAAGTTGTCCTGCAAAAACTGTTTTTGAGAACCCTGGTATTTGTGGAATGTGTGGCCTCACAGGCTGGGTCACTGTGACGTAGACCACGACGCAGAACACAGCAGCCCGAGTCGTGAAGGGTGATGAGCACACATGCAGGATAATGGTGCAACCAACTTCCCCTTTTATCATGTCATATATTGGTCCTGCAAAATCTGTAAAAATCTCCAGCACTTGGAGCAAATGGGTGAGCAAACAGCACCGAGACAGCTCCTGGTGAGTCGTGTCTTCCTCTCCATCTTTGTGTGTGTGTACACACACACACGCACACGCACGCTTACCCTCCACCTTGTTAAACAACTCTGCCAGTTTGCCAGAGGGGTTAGCTCCAGAACAAGTCCTGAAGCATTGGAGAGGAGCCCACACGTCACCTACCTTTGTTAGTCTCATCTGCCTATGACACTTTGTTTGCCTGGTAAATTCATGTTCTCCTGCAGTGCTCTCAGCATCTCCAATAGCAGCTCCCTCCCCGTGGGGCTGACCATCCTCTTCTTGCTGTCTGTGCTCCTTGTGCAGGTTTCTAAATTTTAACATCCTGTTGTTTACTAGTAAACTGTAAGTGCCTGTGAGCAAGAGTGGTGTACTAGTAGTTTATATCCCCAGGGTTTAGCACCCCTTGGTCCACATTAGCTACATGCACCACAAATATTCAGGCAAAGTGTTTACCAAAGGAAAGCTGAAGTCCATAGGCATCTCTTAGAAGCAAACTACAGAAGTAATTGGCTCTTCTAACCCAGTGTTAAATGATAAAACAAGTAAAACCTTTTCCTGGTTAAGTTTTCAAGACTGTAAAAAAACATTTAGTTCAAAGGCATTTTTAAAAACTCAATGCAAAAAATTTGTAAGTAGAAAACAATGGTGTCAGACCTCTCGGAGGTACACGAGGTCCTAGCTGGGAGCACACCTGGGCCTGGCACTCACTCCGCCCTTGTAGCACCCTCTGGGAGCCTTCAGGAGGTGAAGGGGCATCCCGAGAGAAGGAGCCCAAGAGTAAAGGGAGGATTTTTGATTGGGTCAGAAATAACATGGTTGAGGGTAAGTGATTGTCACAAGCAATTCCAAATATGGCTTAATTTTACAACGTACGGTCATTCTAAAGCACCCTTGAAATCCCCAGGGGAGGCAGAAGTGTAACCGGCAGTGAGACAGCAGTCGGACTGTGTGCAAGGCGTCCTCCTGGGCCTCTCCACTTCTTCAGGAGTGGCCATTGGCCTGGAACCAACCGACGTATGCCACTGAATTGTGCACTTAAAAATGGTTAAAATGGCAAATTTCATGTTACATAATAGAAAAATTAAAAATAACCAAAAAGTATATAAACACTCATGGTCTGAACGCACCAGTTAAAAGAGATAGTAAGATTGAATGAAAAAGCAAGACCAAACTATATGTTGTCTACCAGAAATCCACTTTAAATATAAGGATATAATTGAAAGTAAAGCAATGGAAATATATATACCATGCAAACACTAAAAAAAAGAATGCTATACGAATATCAGACAAAGTAAGCTTCAGAACAAGAAATGTAATCTAGGACATTATAAGCAACATTATGTAATGGTGAAAGGGTTACTTTTCTAGGAAAATATAAGTCTTTATTGCATTATATTACAGAGGTACAAAATTACATGAAGCAAAAATTGATAGAACTGAAAGGAGAAATAGACAAATCCACAGTTATCATTGGAGACTTCGACACTTCCTAGAAATTGACAGAACAGGTGGACAGAAAATCAGTAAGGATATAGAAGAACCGAACAACATCGTCAATCTACTCGACCTAATTGGCATTTATAAAACTCCACACGAGAGCAGGATGCACGTTCTTTTCAGTGCACGAGACATTCACCAAGAGAGACCATAAAACAGATATTAATAAATTTTTAAAATGATTAACCATCCAGAGTATATCTCTTGACCATAATGGAATTAAACTATTAATCATTAACAGATCTGAAAATATTTGGAAGGTTTACAGATTAAACTTCTTTAATATAGAGCTATTCTTGTTATCTATTTGTTCTTGAATGAACTTAAGTAGTTGGATTCTGTCAAGATATTTTTCCATTTTATCTAAGCTGTCAAACGTATTTGCATAAAGCTGTTCATAATAATCCTTTATCCATTTTATGACTATGGAATTTATAGTTGAACTGAGCTGATGTTGAACTGAGAAATTAGGATTTAGGGGATGATTATGATTACTCCTTTTTTCTTTCTGGTGTATAAGAGTAGACAGAGGGAAACACCTGAAATCTCTGAACTGTAATCCAGCCACCTTGATTTGATGATTGTATATCCTTTATCTTGTGCCCTTGTGATTGTAAAAACCTTGTTACTTATACCTCCTTCATCCAGTTTTTTCCCCCTAACCTGTAATTACAAAGGCCACCACCTAATAGAGGAACTTGAATCAGCTCAGAAGTAACCACTGATTTGCTCTTGTTAGCATGATTCTAGCACAGTCCCACCCCTTTACATTTGCAAATTGTTCCCCTGTACTCGCTATTGACCTTTGAGATTGGAACAACCCCATCTCCCCTTGTTTCTGTTTTTTCTTGTTACTGAGAGGTAACAATTCTATTTCCCCCTTGTTTCTGCTTATACTTGCTCTGGAGATGGTAATAACTCCATCTCCCCTGTTTGAATCCATAAAAACCTTGAACTCCTTAGACTTGGGGAGACAGATTTTTAGGCCAGTAGGCCATCTGCTCTCCTGCTTTGCGCCGAGCAGTATACTCTCGCTGTCTTTGAAACGCGGGTGTCGTGGGCTGGCTGCTATGCACGTTGGGCAGAGAATCCCCACTTTTGTCTGGTATCAATTTCACTTCTACCATTCCAGATACCTCTAACTCGTATTTTCTCTTTTTTTTTCTTGAACAGCCTGAATGATGATTGATTGGCTTTATTGCCCTTCTCAAAGAATCAGCTTTTGTTTTCTGTTTCATTGGTTTCAAGTTATCTTTATTATTTCCTTTCTTATTCTTACTTTGGGTTTCATTGCTCTTCCTCTTCTCATTTGTTAAGGTGGAAACCAAAGTCAGTGACTTGAGACTTTGGTTTTATAACACAGGCACCGAGTGCTGTTATACTCCCTCCAAGTCCTGCATTACCTGCGTCCGCACATTCTGATAGGCCATGTTCTCATTTTCATTCAGGTCAGAATACTTTCTTCATCCTTTTCATCTTTTCTTTGACCCTTAAGTTACTGGAAAGTGTGTTGTTTTGGTCCAAATATTTGGAGATTTCCCAGATATCTTTCTGTTATTTATTTCTAATTTAATTCCATTGCTGTCAGAAGGCATATATTGTATGACTTGAATCCTTTTAAATTTACTGAGATTTAAGACCTGGAATATGATCTATCTTGGCAAGTGTTCTTGGTGCATTTTAAAAGAATGTGTATTCTGTTCTTGGGGGGAGTGTTCTAAAGATATCGATTAGGTCAATTTGGTCGATAGTGCTGTTCAATGTCCTTACTGATTTTCAGTCTACATATTATATTGAGAGAGGCATGTTGCAATCTACAGTTATAATTAAGGAATTGTCTCTTTCTCCTTGCAATCTATCAGTTATTTCCCCAGCTTCAGGTAGTTCCCTCATGTGCTCATCAATACTCAGATGAAGACAAGAGGGGGAATCCTCTGCAGATTCCCACGGTTTTCTTCCCTGTGCAGCTCTTTCCTCTCAAGACACTCTGTCCTGCAAACCAGCCACCTTGACTCCCCTGACTCCCAGCTCCATCTCAACTCAGGGAAACCTGTACCTTAGCCTGTAAACTCTCTCCATGAAGTGGGCAGGGAAAATCATAAGACTTACCGTATGATTACAGGTTCTCAAACATCACCATATTTCATTGCATAATGTCCACTGTCTTGAACACCAATATTTCATATATTTTGTCCAGTTTTCTGGTATTTTAGATGGAATGGTAAATCATTCCTTTTAACTCCATTTTTACTAGAAGTGCAAATCTCAAGCATTGAGAGGACAGGAATCACTATGGATTTAGGATTTATTTTTAAAAACAATGTTCCAGTTAACATCCTGTACATATGCTTTTGAAACATTTTACCAATTTTGGGGGGGAACAAATTGTTGGATCCAAAAGTGGGAATATTTTAATAGATATTGCCTTACTTTCATTATCAAACTATTATCTATATAGTGACGAAGAAGGATTCTTAGAGGAATTTGATGCACATTTGCCCAGTGCTGCCTACATCATGTCCACCAAACTAGGATGTATCAGTGAAGTGTTTCAGAATTTCTTCCACCTACTTTTACTCCATTATGCTGTTCTTACCACAGGGCAGAGAGTGGCAAAGATCATGACATGTTCTCTTAGTTTGGCCCTGTTTCTTCTGTATAACATGTTTCATAGTTTGTGATATGAGGTAGTGTTACTTTACTCTTTCAATGGTTTGGCATTCTCTACTTCGTTTTATTTTGTTCAGTTTTGGAAGTTCTGGAAATCTGTGTCTACACGTATTCTGCACAATCTCTGAAAGGTTGGACATTTAAATTTTCAATGAGGGGAGCTCTTGCTGATAACTATTTATCAAAAGGAAGTGCTCCTGGCTAGCAGGAAATTCGTTTTAGCCAAGTGCTTCTCAAACTTTAATGTGTATTATTCAGATCACCTGGGGATCTTGTAAAAATGCGGATTCTTGAGTCCGGGTTAGGGCCCGAGATTTTGGAGCTCTAACAGACTCTGAGGTGATGCTGATGCTGCTGGTGCATGGACCACACCTTGAAGAGAAAGAATGGAGCCTTTACTTTGCAGTCCTGCACATCACTGGCAATTTCTCCTCTCCTCTGTCACACGAAAAATTGCCTTCTCAAAACCCCATGTGTTTCCTCCTTGAGCCCTACTGTCCCCTTCCCCTGCCCATGCAGCGGGTTCCTCTTTCAGACCTTTCTCACTTTAAGCAGCCCTTCTTTGTGGACTTTGAGGCTCAAGAGTTATAGATGTTTCTTCATGTCATCAAAAATGGAGCTTCCACATCTGTTATTTATTTTTCTTGTTGTTTTAACTAGATTTCAGAAAGGAGAAAGGGACAGAGACATCTTGGCTTCACCACTTTTAATTCAGAAGTAAGTAAAATTTGTTTAAAGGCTCCTCATAGATACAGTGAAGTTGCCCTCTTTCTGGTTTGCTAAAGGCTGGCCGTTATGCAAAATACCAGAAATGGAATGGCTTTTATAAAGGGGATTTATTAGGTTACAGACTTACAGTTCTAAGACCATAGAAGTGTCCAAAGTAAGACATCAACAAGAGGATATCTTCACTGAAGAAAGGGCAGTGACATCTGGAATATGTCTTTCAGCTGGGAAAGCATGTGGCTGACATCTGCTGGTCCTTTGCTCCCAGGTTCTGGTTTCAAAATGGCTTTCTCCAAAATGTCTCTGGGCTTCTGTCTCTGTTTCTTTCTCTTCACTCCTGTGCATCCTCGTTTGTTCTTTCAGGGTGTTTCTCTCTAAGCATCTGGGGGTCCTCTCTTAGCTTCTCCAGGGCAAACTCTAGGCTTCATCTCTTAACTTAGCATCTCTAAACATCTTTGTCTGCATCTCCAAGCATCTCCAAGCGTCTGGATCTTCTTGGGCTCTCAGCTCTCAAGGACTCCAGTGATCTACTTAAGACCAACCCTAAATGGGCAGGGTCACACCTCCATTGAAATAATCTAATCAAAAGGTTTCATCCACAGTTGAGTGGGTCACATCTCCATGGAGACAACCTAATCAAAACATCCCACCCACAATAAGTCTGCATCCGCAAGACTGAGGTAAAAGAATATGGCCTTTCCTGGGGTACATAACAGTTTCATACCAGCACAGCCTCCTTATGGGGATACACCAGTTTACACCAGTCTTCTATAGAGGTCAGAAGGGAGTAGGAAAATGAAGTTTCCTTACCTGACAGCCACCCTCTATGGATCAAATCTGCTACTCTTGATTTTAACAGCCTTCCTTTCTGTTGGTTGTATCTCTGTCTGACACCTTCTGTGAAGGTCCTTTATGGAGGGTCTTAAAATCAAGTCCCTTGTAGTCCCCAGGCATGAGTTGTCCAGGTGAGGCTCAACTACTGCTCGTCACTCCAGCCCCAGCTTCTTGCTGTTGGGGTTACCTTGCCAACAAGCAGCCATCTCAGGATTACTGGCAAGGCAGCTTAATTGCAAGCCACTTTCTACTGTTTCCTATGTGTATGTATACACATATTTACCCTTATATATAAGATAGTGTTCAGAGATTTGGGGATTTCCTTTTGAAAATGAGGAACTGAGAAACTTTATGCTTATAACCCCCAGTGTAGTGGAGACAAGTTACTTTTACTACCCTCTTTCCATATGAGAACAGAGTCGCAACCCACATCCCCACCTCTGCTCCATTCCATGGGAGTTTTGTGAAACGGTCAGTCCAGTGACCCAGACACCCGTGGCAGAGGCATGTGCACTTGGCCCAGGCCGACCAGAGTATCCAAACCAAAGACCCAGGGATTGGTCCAGAAGTGGGCACACAGCCCAAGCTGGGACAAATCATACTTTTTTTTTTCCTTCAGGGATTGAAATGGAGGCTGGGAGAGGATCACCCTCCTTTTGAGATAAAAAGCTCTAAGGACCTTTTAAACCTAAAGTCATCAAAAATCATTTTCCCCCCACCAAGAGACAGAATGAAATGAACAAAAGCAGAGCTGAGTTAAAACCTCTGATGGGTTTCGGCACTGAAATCCAACCTGCCTGAGGCTGTACCATATCAAGACCTACATTTTTCAGTTGTGTCAATAAGTAACTTTATCCTAAGCTACCTTAAGTTGGATTCCTAAAAGAATCCTAACTGGTTACTATTTGGGGAGTTAACAATGTTTGACATTCCTTATGGCATTTTCCTTGGACAGATAAGGATTCAACTCATCCCACCAAGTGAATTATGTTTTAGTTCCTCCACTGCTTGTTTTTGTAACTTGAAATATAGTTAGCCTATATTTCTTATTCTATCAACTTTAAGCAGATCTCTGAATCTCCTCTATGCAGGATGAAAACATTACTGCCCCTTAAAATTGCATCGATCTCTCCCTTCCCTACCCAGAACCCACTTTCCCATCTATCAGTTATATCTTGCCTTTTACATTAAGTAGACACTGTATGTGTTTTTGTAGACTGAGAAAAAAAGCGACTTCAGTGATTTGCCTATAGATTCTAAACGTTGGAAAATAAAATAGCATTACATTATTATCATGATATAAATAGTATTCTCTGCAGAGTGAGGCAATGTGTGAAGATGACAGTTCCTCCCCTACAGGGCCAATGTTATGATCCCAGTACCCACTTAAAGGAAACTATTCCTAATATCAAGTGGATTTTCATTTTTTGTATTCTAGATATTTTCCAAAATCATGCCACATTTTATGGGAAATTGCTTTATATTGGTACCATGAAATCTTGCATGGCTTTTCCTTTGCTTTTCCTGGAGCAAATAACTGTTTTATCTCCTTCTTCTTAAGAACAAACTTTTGTTTTCACCATTTTCCTGCAACTTCATATTCATTCTCTTTAATGGAACCCATTCCATTCTTCAAGGTGATTTTCTTCACCGCTCCCTGAATTCCAGTTACTTCATCTGTTTCTATGCTTGTTGCAGGCTGGTCTTCCCAGCCATCCTCAGCCCCACCTCCTGGGTTACATCCCTTCTTCACTGAAGCCTGTCCTACTTTAATCTTTTTCATCCACATTTTTCTAGAGCTTATTCTTTAATACCCTAATAAAGGACACGTGGAAGTGAAGTGAATCTTTACATATCTGAAAATATCAAAATGTGGCCTTACGTGTTTATTACTGGCTGTCTATGGACTTCTAGATTCAATGTAATTTTACTTCGTAACTTGGTAGGTGTCGTTCTGTATTCTATCATCCAATATTACTGATATAATGCTAGCTTGTCTCTTGTTCCATTTAAGTTACTTTGAAATTTGTTGGAAGCTTTTGGGATCTTCTGATCTTTAATATTCTGAAATTTCACAAGGATATTTCTGGATGTGCATCCCCCTGCTGCTGTGGTTTTAGTTTTCCAACTTCACCCTGCTCAGCACTCAGTGAGCTATTCCAAGCTGAAAACTCTCATGCCTTCCTTGAGTTGGAAAATTTCTCATTTATTTGATATATTCTCCTTTTATTTTCTCTGTTAACAGAAGTTTTTCTGGAATCCTTAGTAGTCAGATGTTGGATCTCCTAAATGTCCATGTCCCTTTTTGTGTCACCTTTTGTCTTTTTGATTTATGTACTTGGAGAGTTTCCTTATTTCCTTCAGACTTCTCATTTCAGCAATACATAGACATCTAAATTCTTAGGCTTTCTTATCTAATTGTTCCCTTTTTTGTTGCATCCTATATTTGTTTTACAAATTACCTCTGCTCAAATATCAAACATGTATTTTTAATTTTCTTGTTTTTACCAGACCTTCCCTGCTTTGAGTTTAGTTGTCTTTTGATCTTTATTATAATGTTGATAGTTTTTTTCACATGTGACGATCCTTTAGCTGTCTCTTCCTTTATCCTAGGCAGATGGCAGGGGGTTCTTTTGATGTTCTCACACTAGTCTGCTTCCCTGAATGGGAAGGGTTAAGGGGTCTCTGAATGAGAAGGGCTAGCAAATCAGCGAGATTCCCCAAATTCCAAAAAGCTTCAACGTAGGCTGCCAGTTCTCACTCTAGCTTCCCTAGTTCTCCATAAGTACATTCAATTTTTTCATATTTAAAATTATATTATTGCATTCTTGTTTATAACTCCAAACATTACGGTAACAGTAAATCCCTCCCTGACTCGAACACCTAATATCAGTCCCCTTCCCAGAAGAATCACTTTAGATGTCTTTTCAGAACTTTTTAAAGGCATTTGCATACTTACATAAGTACATTAGAAATACATATTTTTAAATAAATAGTTTATCATTCTGCAACTTACTTTTTTTCATTCATCAAGACCCTTATTCAAATCCCTATCAGTATTACCAGTCCTTTCTTTAAAACTCCTGCATAGTATTTCTAGTCATGCCTCTATTGATGGAAATTTAGTTTCCAATTTTTTTCATGTACCAACCATACTGCCCTTGAAAGTATACATAGTATTAAATACTTAATACTATAAAATTTACTGCCTCCAAAGTACAGTGATGAGAGTACTCATTTCTCAAAAAAAAAAAAAAAAAACACTGATTTTACATTGTTGTTTAAATTTACATCTCTTAATACATGTGAGGTTAAGCCAGTACTCATCTTTATTGGCCATCTCCATTTCTTCTATGATTTGCCCATTCTTATCCTTTGTCCATTTTTACACTTGCTTATACATGGGATAGTTAAAACAAGGTTAATAAAATAGTTGTCCTTTGTTAATTTAAAGGTCGTGTTACATCTTTCCCTTCACAATGTATTATAAATACTTTCTCCCTTTGTGTTATCTTCTGTTTAAAGGCATGCTAAATTTCGATGTAGTCAGTTCCATCAATCTTTCCCTTTATTGCTTTTGTGTCTTTTTTAGAAATTCATGTCCAACACCAAGGTCATAAACATATCCTACTGTATTTTCTTCTAACATTTATTATTTTAACATTGAGGTTTTTATTCCTTAAGTGGTGTGATGTAGAGATCTCATCCAATTTACTTATTGGACTGGTGGAACGGAGAAGCTGCTGGCAGGTGTTACCAAGACAGCTGTTGCATGGAAAACCTTTTAACAGCCTTTCCATCAAGCCTCCTTATCACCCCCAGCCTCTACACCAGCCACCTCCATTCCTGAACTTCTCCAGGGCTACTTTGGGCAGATTGGCTATTATTACCAAAGCCCCTTCTGTCATTCAGACATCTCAAGTAAGGGCTTCTGCTACATTTCATGAACATTCTTCTCTCTTTTTTCTTTAGCTTCCTCATCCACTGATTGCCCTCTCCTTTCTGTTTTCTTTAGTACCTTTTCCATTATTTTACCTGTTTAAGGTAACATGGAGGAAAGACAAAATTGTGTCCACAGTCTGTTACTGCAAAAGAAAATCTTGATGTTCCTCTTGAAAATTCTTATGCTAACAAACTGCCTTCAGGAAAGGCAGAAATTCATACTCATCCGCACTTTCACAATTAACTTTTGAAAATAAATTGAAGTTGGAAAATGGCTACTTGATTGGCTAACTTGTATTTTTCCTGATCCTGGTGAGACTCAGTATTTACCACACACGTTTATCAGTCACTTATTGCCTGTTTCCTTTGCCCATGCCTGGGGGTGGCAGGAAGGACAGGGCTATTTTAAGTGACATGTAGGAGTACTTCTATATTGATATGGATTTCATAGGTAATATATGTTGCAATTATTTTCTCCCATTCTAACCTTTTAAAAAAATCTTGTTTATACTATCTTCAACCACATAAATGTCTTAATCTTCTTATGTAAACCTCTGAATCTTAATCCCTTCATGATTTTGGGATCTCTTACCATGCTTAGGAAGATTGTTCTCACTCCATGATTATAAAATCTTAGGGTGTCCTCTAGTACAATTTTTTGTTTCTTATGTAAATTAATCACTTGGAAGGAATCTTCATACACAGAATGAGGGGTCATTGTTCTTGCACACAGCATAATGAATTTTCCCAATACTATTAACCCACTGGTATGAAGTGTCTTTTATTAAACATTTTATGTATTGGTATGAAGGTACGTACATGTGTATATGCATACACATGTGATGTTTCAAGACTTAAAAATTATTCTTGGGGTTTTTGTTAGATACAAAGAATCTGTAGATTAATTTGGGGCATATCTGCATCTTTATGATACCAAGTCTTCCCACCCAGAAGGATGTATCTGTTTATTCAAGTCTTCCTTTTCACCCTTCATTAAGTTTTCATCATTCTCTTTATATCTGTATTCATATATGTATTAGTTACTGCAAAATTGAATTTGCAAAGCCTTTAGGAGTCAGGGAAATAATAGAAAATGGGTCAGATGTAAGAACAGGAAGTGTCTGGGACTTTGGAGAACTGGAGATACATGCCCTCCTAAAAGTATTCATATTCATTTTAAAGTTGATGGCACACCAAACTAAATTTCTCGTGGACAATCAATTTATGAGTACTGACATTTGGTTTTAGGTTTTTATCCCCTCTAATTTTGGAAATATGGGTTAGAACCTTAAAACATTCTATTTTAAATGGCATAGGCTTGATACAGTTCATCCATCTGGAATTAGGAGAGGGGGTCAAACTTTTATTTTCGATTCTTCTTTATTGATCTTTTCAAGTTTTCTCTTTTCTAGTACTTTTTCCTTAGTTCAAATGTAAAATGATGCATACACCTCAGGAAATTCTGTCCTATTAAAATTATTTTTTAAAATCTGGCTTCTTAGAACTGTCGAGTATATAATAAAGTTAGTTTTTCTTAACATAAAAGTATTATGTCTATATATTCAGGCTGAAATGATGAGATGCCACTACCTTGCCTTGTATCATTATAGGATCTAATGTCAGTCCTACTGTACATATAGCTTCATCACCCACCTTTAGGACAATGACTACTGTTTCTAATAAAGAAATCCTTATAGTCTCCCAATCTTGAGCTGTTCCTTTTCCCTTTCTTCCTTGGCTGATCATGGCTGAAATGATCAGTTCTTCCTTGTATACCATCGTAATCTTTTTATTTTATATATTCATTGAATTGATACTTTGTTAGGCACTCTGCTGAGCAATATATATGCATTTTTCATTTAACTCTCCTATTAACTTTTGAGGTAGTACCATTATTATTCCAATAATATAAATAAGACGACTGAAGCTAACAAGGACAGGATACTTCCCCAAAATTAGAGGACTAAAAAGTGAAAGAGCAAAAATTGGCACCCAGATCTCTTGGATACTGGAATATGAGTTCTTAATTCTAGGTAAGAATCCAGAGAATAAGATGGTTGACATGAGATAGGCCTTTGAAAGGTAGCCTAGTAAGGAAGGCAGGTTTAGGCTATTTTGGGAAATGTGATGTGCGCTTTAACCTAAGAACTATGGGATGCCACTGAAGGGTTTTAATGAAGGAGAAATGATATGGTTTGTATTTTTAAAAACATAAGTTTGTAATTTGGACAACTGAGGGAGGCAATGATGAATACAGGGAGAACAGTTAGAAAGCTATTTCCACAGTTCATGACAAATAGAATATTGTGGCTTGGACGAAGACGATGGAATGGATTAAAGCACTCAGATTCCAGACATATTTAGGAGATATAACCTAGAGGTTTTGGCAAATGATTGGATGTGGAGGATGAGGGAGAAGAAAGAGTCAAGAATGACTCCATAGTATGAATCCTCTCATGATGAGCAAGGTGTGCACGCTGCCTGAAAGATTTCCTGCAGTCCTTACATTCATAAGGTCTCTCTCCGGTATGTATTCTCTGATGTAGAGTAAGAGATCCACTGTAGCTAAAAGCTTTCCCACAAACATTACATTCATAAGGCTTCTCTCCAGTATGTATTCTCTGATGCTGAGCAAGGCCTGCATTCTGGCTAAATGTTTTCCTACATTCCTTACACATATAGGGTTTCTCTCCAGTATGACTTCTCTGATGCTGTGCAAGCGATGAACTATTGCTAAAGGCCTTCCCACATTCAACACATTCATAGGGTTTCTCTCCAGTATGAACCCTCTGATGCTGATCAAGGTATGCAATCTGGCTGAAGGCTTTCCTACATACTTTACATTCGTAAGGTTTTTCTCCAGTATGAACTCTCTGATGTTGAGCAAGGTGTGCATATTGACTGAATGCTTTCCTACATTCCTTACATTCATAAGGTCTCTCTCCTGTATGAATTCTCTGATGTACAATTAGGTATCCACGATGGCTAAAGGCTTTCCCACACACATTGCATACATAAGGTTTTTCTCCTGTGTGAATTCTCTGATGCTGAGCAAGAAATGAACCATTACTAAAGGCCTTTCCACATTCAATACATTCAAAAGGCCTCTCTCCAGTATGAACTCTCTGGTGTTGAGTCAGGTGTGCAATCTGGCTGAAGGCTTTTTTACATTCTTTACACTGATAAGGTTTCTCTCCAGTATGAACTCTCTGATGTTGAGCAAGGTGTGCATTCTGGCTGAAGGCTTTCCTACATTCTTTGCATTCATAGGGTTTCTCCCCAGTATGTATTCTCTTATGCTGAGCTAGGTTTGCACTCTGGCTGAAGGTTTTCCCACATTCCACACATGCATAGGGTTTTTCTCCAGTATGAATCCTCTGATGAAGAGTAAGGGATGAGCTCTGGTTGAAGACTTTCTCACATTCATTACATTTCAAAAGTTTCTTTTCTATATAGACTTTCTTACGTTTCGTTTCAAAAATTTTTTTTCGGTGATTTTTCTTTTGTGGTTCATGCTTAGGAACTCTTCCTTTGATGGGAACACTCTGTTGTATATCAAGTATTGCATCCTGATGAAAAGTTTGCCAAGATTTTTTATATTCATTGCTTGGATCTTCAGTGAGAATTTCTTTATGAGTGATGATCAACTGATTAGGATGTACTTTCTGACTTCCTAACTGGTTCCTAAACCAGTTCTCACTGTCACAGCCATCTCTCACACTGGAGCAGTCAAGGCCATAACTAAGATGACTTCTCCCCATTGTCACTAATTTGGATGATTCTTCATAAATATCTGGCTTTGATGAAAATTCACTGTTTTCAAAGATATACTCCCAATCTAAAAGATATCAAGAAACAAATGTCTTTTATATTTATGTATTACACAAGAAACTTCTAAATCAAAAATGAGTAAAATACATAAAGAAGTTCAAGGATTTAATAGCTCTCAAATACAGTCTAAAAAGTATGAAAGTTTAAAGAATAAGAACTTAAATTGATAAAGGAAATTAGTTAATCATACCTAATAAATAAGGTAAATATCAGAAAAATAAAGAATTGAAGAAATCATCTGCAATCACAATCATCATTCTATATCTAAGTGAAAATAACAGTCTCTAAACATCCTTCGTCTCTTGCTCTGGCTACCCTGCATTCAAGCTAGGTTAATTATCTTTAAAAAGCCAATTACATAAGGTCAATAATGAGGCTCAAAGCCTCCACAGGATACCCAGGCACAAAGATTTACCAGGCACTATTAATTTCCTAAGGCTGTACATGAAACTCTATGGTTAAACTTTTGCAATCAGAAAACGGCCTTCCTGAAAATCATTTTCTATGTGATAGGTACCAACAAATTATAAATTTTCAATTGATCACTGAAATTAAGATGCCTTTATATAAAACTAAATTTTATCAGATTTTTTGCTTTTATTAACCTAGCCCAGGCCTTAATTCGCCTTCCTCTTTCCATTCCCAAATCAGATCACCTCATTCCTCTGCTTAAGACTGTCTAATGACTTCTCATCACATTTACAATAAAATCTAAAATTGTTACCATGGTTTACAAATCTCTGTGTGTTCTGGCCCTCTCTGACCATATCTTCCATGACTTTCTTCCTTGCTTCTTCCATTTCGGTCATATGGATATTCCTTCCTTTCTCACCTTGAGAACACTATACTTGCCGTTTTTTGGCCTAGAAAGCTCTTTCCCCAGAGATTTGCTTGACCTGTTTTCTCAATGCACTTCTTCACTTGAAGTTCTGCTCACATACTACTTTTTTAGTATGGCCTTCCGTGACCACCCTATATAAAATTACATGCTTCCATCATTCTCTAATCTCCTGCCTTGCATTATTTTTCTTTATAGCACTTAATTTATTTGCTATTATAGTACATGTTTATTTACTCTCTAACCCCACTAGAATGTAAACTTTCATGTGTAGAAACTTTTTTTTACCTTTATATACCCAGGGCTGACAACAGGCTGGGTAAAAAGAAGGTGCTTAATATCTGTGGAATAAATAGTAAATCAATAAATAATACACGAAACACCACACTAATTCATCCTTTCATTAGAATGATCTGCTCGCATGAATGGGGTAAATGGCAGGAATTAAATAGAATACAACCACTGATCTGGACATATTAACATAGCAGAGAATGAGCTTTGGTAGGAAAAAAATTCTAAAGACAATATGCTTGGATTTAGGCTGTTAACTCCCACTGCCCTGCCTCAATGCTACTCCAACATCCACCCTCCCCTCAAAATAATTACACATCACACTAAGAAATGCTCCCTAGAAAGTTACCATGAAGATGGAATCTTGAAGACTCATCAGTAGAGAAGTAACGTGAAAAGACTGGAAAGTAACACTGAATGCAGTTAAACCCAAAATTAAGTTGGAAAAAACTGTAATAAGAAAGTAAAAATACAGGTATAGTCATTCATAATATTCTCATTAGATTGAAAAGTTAAGGACCTTAGAGCCATGATTTTCAAACTTTAGAGGGCATCAGAATCACCTGGATGACTTGCTATAACAAAGATTACTGTGCCCCATGCACAGAATTTCTGACTCAGTAGGTCTGGGAGGGGGCCTGAGGACCTTCATTTATAACGAGTTCCAAGGCGATACTGCTGGGTCTCAAGACCACATTTTGAGCATCACTGCCCTACAGCAACCGTTGAAAATATAATGTAAAAAAGGTATACCTAAAAAGCCAGTAGATAAAAAAAGAAAATTGTTTTTAAAAGTCAGTAGATTAAAATGGAATTCTAAAAAATATTCAGACAATTCAAAAGAAGACAGGAAAGGGTAAATAGAGGAACAAAAATAAAAGAGAAGGCAAACAGAAAACAAGAAGATGGTATTTATCTGAGAGAAATGAAAACATATATCCACATAAAATCGTGCACATGACAGCTTCAGAGTAGCTTTATTCATAATAGCCCCAAACTAGAAACAACCCAAATGGCCATCATCAGTTGAATGGATAAACAAAATGTGGAAAATCTACACAATGGACTACCACTCAGCAATTAAAGGAATATACTATTCATACATGCAACATGAATGAATTTCAAAATCATGCTGAGTGAAATAAGGCAGACATAATCCAAAGGGACCAAGATAAGATAGTGTTGGTTTGGAGCCGAGGGTGGAGAGAGGGATGGACTGCAAAGGGGCACAATATTTTGGGGTGATGGAAGTGTTTTGGGTCTTGTTTGTGGTGATGGTTTCATGGGTGTATACAACAGTCAGAACTCATCACATTATATGATTCATATAAATAATTTATTGTATGTAAATTATTCCTTAATAAGGTTAAGAAAACAATAATAGATGAAAGCAAATAAGGTAAAGACAGACTTTGACAAAATAACAGAAAAGTAAAACTGATGATATATAACAAGCTCTTTACACTCAAAATAGAGACTATACCTTAGAACCTATGGAACATTTACAAAAACTAAGTGTACATTAGGCCATACAAAATCCTCACATTGTAAAAAAGTATAACTAGTCCTAACCACTATCTGATCAAATACAATAAAATTATCTGATCAAAATACAATAAAACCAGAAAAAAAAAAATTCTTTAGTGAAGGGGAAATAAAAAAATGTACATTATCTACAAAAAAAAAAGCAATAATAAAAACATTAAATGTATCAGAATCTATGGGAGACTGATGCTCTATTCAGAGGAAAATTCATAGCCCTCAAAACTTTTCATTGCTGAATAAGAAATGATTGAGTATTCATTTCAAGAAAGTGGAAAACAAAATAAATCTAAGGAAATTAGATGGAAAGAATAAAGTGAAAAGTGAAAAATGGAAAATTGGAAAAGAGAAGAATGGTAACACTGATAAACTCATAAGCTCAGTCATTAAAAATAAATAAAATTGGCAAACCAGCAGCAAACCAAGAAAAAAAGTTTATACATAAGAAATGAAAATTGGAAACCACTATAGATATACAAGAAATAAAAAGAATTATAGGGGATTACTTTGCTCAAATACATGGAAATAAATTTAATAGCCTAAGTGAAAGGGGAAATTACCTAGAAAAATAAAAATTTATAAAATTGACTCAAGACAGAAACTATAGAGAGATCATTTACCAAAGAGGACACTGAGAAAATTGCCAAAGATCCACTTCCCACCAAATGCCTCAGCACCAGGCTTTATCTTTCACTCTTAGACCAATGATCACATTCATTTACTCTGAAATCTCTAAATCAGATTTTTTTTCTGAGCCTCTGTCTCCCAATCCAATTGCATGTTGCATTTCTTCACTTGGTAATCTCCCTATCTCATAAAAATAATAAAATCTTTTATGCCCAAGTTCACTACACCACCTTTTCCCTATTCTTTCTTCTGACTTGTTTCTACTGAATGCTATCACCTTCCAGTTTCACAAACTTGAAAATAAAACTGGAAATGCCTTAAATGCTTTTTTTTTCTTTTTATGGTTTATAAACCTCTGAATAATCCCAAGAAATTAGAAGACTGCTTTGCTCAAAGCAGAAACTCAATGAGTCTTGGTAAAGTAAAATGTGAATAAATAAATCCTTCAATCTAAAAGGGATGATTGAATAGAAGGGGGGGGGGAGGCATTACAGAGTAACTTATGCAACAGAGTAATTTACGCAAACCTAAAAGGCAAGGATCAGGAGAAGCTGTGAAGGATTTGTCTCCAGAGAATAGGAAAATGGGTTGTCAGAGAAGAGAGCAGTGTGTGAGAAAATACATACAAGGAGAGTAAGTTGGGGAGCTCATGTTAAAGACACCTCAATGTTTCTGCCTTTGAGAAGCTACCCAGAGAAATACCAATGATGAGCTGGAATCTGAGAAAAGCTGAGCTTCCCTTGCAATGTCTTGTACTTCCTTGGATATCTCTCACTCACCAGGGCATGTGCCTCTTGTCCCTTCCTTCTTCAACAACCAGGGTTCTTTTCCTTGCTCCAATAATGAGATCACATCTGGCTTAGAAACAGAAACTCCTGCTTACAAGGAATAAAAGGGGAATTAGCCAGGCCCAGAAAAAAAATCAAGTTCCTTGGTCTTCAGGAAGGTGAGACATTACAGGAAGGACTTGAGGAAGAGGTGAAGGATATGTGAAGGATGGGGAGGATGAAGTTGCAGGAACAGTCTAATGAAACTGCCAAGTTTACAAAACTCAAACTATTTTGGTGGGGATAAAAGAAAGAGAAATTTAGTGAAGCAACTAGAGACCCCCAGACATTCTCATTGGAGGGCAGTCCTTTGTGCAGATTTTGAATTACGAGAAGACCTCCTTACCCAGTGACACCAGGCTCCTGTAGTTCTCCAACATCACCTTCCTGTACAAATTCCTCTGAGCAGAGTTCAGCCATTCCCACTCCTCCTGAGAGAAATCTACAGCCACATCCACAAAAGTCACTAAATCCTGAAATGACAAACACATTCTTGCTCAACCAGTGTGCATACACTCACATGGACCTAGGCTGAAGAGCTGACATTCTGTCAGGGAAAGTGTACAATTTCAGAGACAGTCTCTACTCATGGAATATTTACACTCCTGTAGAGGAGAAAGATTTATAACACACACACACAATTGGGAAACAACACAACACTAAACAATCAAGTATAAAATATGTTATTTGTACTAAATGTCAGAGCATTTCTCAATATGGGGAAATCAGGAACGGTTGGTGCAGTGAAGAAAGACTTCAAGCAGGAGGCAGGCCATGAGCTGAGCCCTATAATATGGATGTGGTCTAAATTAGCATTTTCCAAATTGTGTGCAATGGAAAACTCAATGTTTCAGAGATATCAATAGGATATACATATAAATATATTTGATAACTGTACTATAGATCTTCTAAAATTAAATATATATGTAATGAAAATAATACACGAGTTTTATCGTGATTTTATAAGAATATGCCTTAAACAAATGTGTGCCAAAACAGAGAACTATCTGGAAAGTGAGTGACAGATTATCTGAGCTGTGAAGATGTGTCACTGAAATTGTGCTTGCTGGCAAAGACAATATTTGCCAACCAGCAGTCAAAGTGATGCATTTCATTGTTTTGATGATGTTGTATATCTTACATATTTCATAATAAGGATTACATATTTTTAATATCCTATATCTTTATGACTTACATTTGCAACCTAAACATTTTGTGTGTCGTACTTTAAACATTTATTTCACACAAACTCCTTCCCTGTAGACGGTTTTAAATGAATGGATGGTTTTAAATGAATGGACGGTATAGTTTTAAATAAATTACAGTATTGGTTTTTCAAAAATTATCTGCACCAAAACAAGCAAACAGGTGGAATACACAAAATATAATTGATCAAATGCTTTGACTTCCAATGTCTGAGAAGGAGGGGATATTTTTAAAATTCTAAATACATATAACCAGCACCCAGTAGGAAAAAAAGTTACTTTCCTTTGGAAATAAAAGTCCTGAGGCTCAGTATATAAGGGCAACAAAAGATTATAGTTCTTGATAACCTGACTAAATTTTAAAGACAGTAACTTACAAGGCTGCCTAAGTGACAAGAAAATAGTAATTTTAAGCAAAATCTTAAATAGTAAACATTTCCAAATCCGATAATGAAATACATCAAAGAATACCTACAGCTCTCCCTAGAGGAACAAACACAACTGTGTCTATCTAACATGTAAGGGTTTTTAAAACGTTATAGTACAGCTCTCAAATGATACTACTATATATTGAACTAAGGATCTAGGGGAAGGAAATTAAAGAAGGGTGAGGGGCAAATGCAAAATTCAAACAGGAAACTTGGTAAATTTGAGGAACAGGAAATTGACTAGTGACATTAGAGTAGAGTAGAGAGGACTTGGGATTTCATTCCAAGTAAGATGAGAAGCCATGGAAGGTTCTCGGTAGGGGACCATTCTCTTCACATTTGACCTGTCACAATCTGTCCATGTCCTTCATTATTTTACCACACTCTCTTCAAGTTATCACTCACCATCATCTATTTATTGACCCTCAATGTATTTTACAATTTTCTACATCTGAGTCAATCACTATCTATTGAAGTGGACAGGTAACTTTCCTTCCTTGGCCTCTTTTCCCTCATCTGTAAAATGAATGACTAGCACGAGATAACCTGTAATGTTCTTCCTGGCTTTATCATTTTATGAGTCTACTTTATGTTCTCCAATTGAGTAGCTACTAGGCACATGTGGCTTTTAAAAATATAAAATAATTAACATGTACAATTCAGTTCTTCAGCCACACTAGCACACATTCCAGTGCTCCACAGACATATGTGGCTCGTGGCTACAATACTGGCCATGGCAGATATACGTTTCCATCATCACAAAAAGTTCCACCAGATAGTGCTAGTTAGTTGATTTCTCTACCTAGCTTATCTTCTTTTTTTACAATCATTCTTTAATATTTTCATCTAGCAGTTTGTATGTTTTTTTAAATATTTAATTTAACCAGAATGAATTTAATTCATAGTGTGAGGAATAAGTTTTATTTCTAAATGAATAATCCATCCCTTCCCCAATGACTTAAAATAACACATATAATAAACAAACTATAGACACTAAACTTCTTGGAGATAGATGGTGTCTACTTTTATTCACCATAGTATTGCCAGCACTTGATACACAGTTAAGTACTTAATAAAAACACATTCAGTAAGTGAGTATTTTCAATTCTTATTTATACTTGCATTTGTTTCTGGACTTTATATACTGATCTTTTCATTTGTTTCTTCTGGCCCTCATTCCCCACTATATACTATTTTCATTATTAGACATTGCTATTTAGCCTTTATTAATATAAACTCAAGCTCCTGCTTATTACTCTCCATTTACAAAAGTCTTCTGGCTCTTCTTTCATATTAATTCCATTAAACTTAACTGTATCTTTCCTTTGTTCCTGATCAAAAAAAGATAATCAGGATGATCCAGAATATCACAACTTGGCCCACTACTAATTCAGATGACCCAAAAAATGGGATCTCACCACTCCCATGGAATCTTACTCTTTGAAGTCCACTGAGTCCCTGGCAAAATCTCTCCCATGAAGGACCCACACATTAATATTCAAGACCCAGCCCATCTCACTCCTCAAAATCACCTTGAGCAAGAGATCTGCCATGTACTTAGACTAAGATGACCCAACAGCCTCTCCTGACTTGCCTTCCACTCAGACCCAGATCCACGGAAAAGCTAGAAGCTGATGGTCACAGCTGAACATACATCTCAACCTCAGTGAATCAAGTCCCCACAACGAAAGCTTTCATATCCCACCAAGGAATGTATTTTTGCCTTTTGAGAGCTCCTAACACAACACTGAATCCATAAAAGGAGCGGAATCATTTCTTGAACAAAGATGAAAATGCTGGCAGGGGGGTGGGAAAGCAGCTCATGGGGATTTTGGGGACCTTCCATTTACTGGGATGGAGGAAATGAGGATCAGGGCAATGGATGAATGGGAATTTGATAGGCTGGGGAAATCTCAGAAGAAAAAGTAAAATGTTCATATAACTTGAAAAACAAGATGGCATTTCAGGGAAGAGAGAAGTAATGCCACCTTACCTCAGACATGGCTTTAAGAATTTAAGAATTTATAACAGCTCTCCTGTCCTCTTCCTTTGGGCTCCTCTCTTGGAGAAGGATAGAGCTGGAGAAGGAGAAAGAAACCATAAAATGCCAGGTGTGCCCTGCAGCTCCCAGCATCTCCAGCAAAGAAACCCTCCTTTCCTTCTTTTTCCCCCTTTTCCCCCTGACCAGGGACGTGAATAAGATATGTTCCTCCATCAGTCATTTTTATCTAAATCTACAATTCTTTTCCCTCCCATGTGCTTCATGTCTTAAGAATACAATATAATTTTTCTGTGTATACATCACCTCCTCATTTGTAATTATAGACAACAGGATTTATCCTTCAGAATGATACTACCAAATAGGGATTATTTCCCCCCCTTTCACATAGGAAGGTTCTTCGTAGGTGAAATTATCTAAAGTTTCATGATAGTAAGTTACTGAACCAAACTAAAATCCAGGTCTGACTTCTCAACCTTTCCACCAAATGATGATATTGAAAGGAAATACCCTTCCTACAAGGATGAGAGAGAAATCTACAAAGTGTATGCCTCTGGGAAAGCATCTTTACAGCAGAGGTGTTAGAGGGGCCACTGGTCTGGATGACGTTGTACCAAATAAGAGTCAAGACACCCTGCTTCTGGTCCTGGCTTATAATATAATAATTATAATTGCAACTGAAGACATATCTCCTGATTTTTCCGAGCAAGTTCCTGGTGGGTGGGGGAGTGACGTTACACATGCACAATCCTCTGAACCACTTAAACATGAATTCTTTCCCACTAGACCTCACTGCCTTGGGGAGTAAATCTCAGAAGAAGGATAACTTGGTAGCAAGAACCACTGGGCTCAGAGATCAGAATGCCTGCACTCAAGTATGGATCCACCATTCCCTAGTTCTGCACCTTGATGACTAGGTAACTACGCAAACCCTCAGTTTCCCCATCAGTGAAATGGTACCTACTCTCTATCAATCTATCATGAGAGTCATATAAAGCATTTAGCACCATGCTTGGCACACCCTTTGTGCTCAATGAACATCAATCATTTATTTTCAAAAATGATGATACTATGTGGTAAAAGGTCTGACAGGCCTGGATTCAAATCTCGCATGGCCCATCATTGGCCATATAGAGTAAGCAAAGCCCCTGGCACGTAGGTCTCCCGCCTTTCTCCTCAATTCCTCACACACCCCGGAGACCAGGACGGGAATGGAAAGATGGTCTCTCTGTGCCGGAGAAGACTGAGGCCCAGCAGAGGGGGTCCTCCGCTTCACAGGCAGTCTCTGCCTCTCAAGGTATCTCCCTCCTCTCTCTCCCACCCTCCAGCTCCCTCTCCCTGCCAAGTCTCCCAAACCCCGGGGAACAGGCCTCCCCGAGCACCCACACGTGGCTTCCCGCCCACCACTCAAACCAGATACACAAACCACACTGTCCACTGGCTGGCAGCTCCCCTGGGGGCGGCAGGCGTCCCTGAGGTGTAACACCCCCCCAGACACACACACATCTTTCACACGGGGTCACAGACACAAGGCCTGAAGGTCACACAATATCACAGTCTCATGATCACACACTGTCACAGTTTCACTCTGTCCCACTCACCACCACACACCATCACATTCTCTAACATGGTTACACGGTTTCACTCACCTTCACACTCAGTCCCACTCACCACCACACACCCGTCACACACAGTCCCACTCACCACCGCACACCTCACACGCAGCCCCACTCACCACCACACAACCATCACACACAGTCCCACTCACCATCACACACTGTCCCACTCACCACCTCACACTGTCCCACTCACCACCGCACACCTCACACAGTCCCACTCACCTCACACCTCACACACAGCCCCACCCACCACCTCACACCTCACAGTCCCACTCACCTCACACCTCACACAGTCCCACTCACCACCGCACACCTCACACGCAGTCCCACTCACCACCGCACACCGCACTCCTCACACAGTCGCACACCCTGTCACAGGCCCTCACACACGGCGGCCCGGCAGCCCCCGGCGCCCGCCCAGCCCAGCAGGCCTACCCCGGTGCCCGCCCGCTCCGGACTCCTCACCGCCTCCTCCCTCCGAGTCGGCGACGGTTCCGCGAGGACCACAAAGGCCGGGAGCCGAGCGCCCCCGCGGACCGTGCCGGGGCCGGGACTCGATCTCGAGCTGGACGCGCCGGGCTCACAAAGAGGCCGCGGTGCTCCGACCGGCCGCCCGGACCGGCCGCAGTGGCCGCTGGGAAATGGAGTCCGCTGCCGGGGCCGAGGCGGCGCAGAGCATCCTGGGACTGCGTGCCGAGGGCGTCGGGCCCGGCCGTTGGCACCTGGCCTCGAGGGCTCTTCTTCTGATGGTCGGGTCTGCTGCCCACACCCCGTCCACCCCCGGCCTTCCGAAAGCGAACCCGGGCAGGACGAGACCTCTCAGGCCGCGGACCGACCGCTGCCACCCGAGCCCCCGCTTGGCCTATAGGGCGACTCGGAGTGCGCAGGCGCAGCCTGTTGTGGCGCCAAAGGCTTCCGTAGACGCGCGCACGCGGACGGGGCTGAGCCACGAGAGCGGCTGCGGAGGGGGTTTGCGCACGCGCAGGTGCCTGGCCGCGCAGCCGCGTTCGTGATGGCGCGCGCGTCCCGGGGTTGGGAAAGGGGCTGGCGGGGCTGGGTGCGGGTACGGAGGATGCGGAGTTCCTGGACGGGACGTCAGCCTGACTACAGCGACCTGGAAGGGGTCCGGGGTTAATGTGCGTGCCCGGGTTCTCTTTCCTCTCCCTGTCTCTTTCTCTCCTCCCTACCCTGCCTGTCGTTCACCATGGATTGAGCGCTCACTGCCTGACAGGCAGAGTTGTAGGCGCTGGGGATATAGCGGTGAACAAGCCTTCGTGGAGCTGATATTCTAGTGCGGGAGGAACTCGATAGGGGAAAAAAAATGGATACAAACATGTAATGGGAAGTGATGCGTGTGAATAACAAAGCAGAGCATACAGATGGAGAACAGTGGCTGGGGGGGGGGGGGGGGGGGCTCTGTTTTACAGACAGATCGTGGAAGGTGTATCCGAGGAGGTGGTACTTGGGCAAAGACCGGAGTGAAGCGAGGAGGTGACGCAGGGGAAAGATCCTGGGGAAAGCTCTCCAGGTGGAGGAGACCAGGAGTGTAAAGGCGCGGAGTGGAGAGCACGTTTGAGATGCTCGAGGAACTGCTAAGGGACTTGTCGGGTAGAGCAGAATGAGGGAGGAGACGCAGTTAACAGATGAGATTAGAAAGGATGGCCGGGGGCATGTTCAGATTGGTGGGTCACATAAAAATTCTGAATTTTAGTCTAGGCGCCATGGAAAGCCACAAAAGAAAAGATGGTAAATTTGACCACATTAAAGTCAAGAATTTTTGCTTACCAAAAGGAGCCATAAATAGAGTAAAAAACAAGCAGCAGCTTGGGAGAAGATCTTTATAACACATATGACCAACAAAGGACTAATAACAGAAAAGGACTTTGAGTCATTAAGAAAAAGTCAAAGTAGCTAATAGGAAAATGGGCAAAAAGACTTGATAGGCAATTTACAAGATAACAGAACCAAATGGTTAATAAATAGGAAGAGATGTTCAACCTTAGCAATCAGGGAAATTGGTAGAACCACAATGAGATGTCATCACATCCCACCAGATTACTAGAAATTTCCAAGTCTGAGAATAACAAGAATTGGCAAAAATGTAAAGCAGCTGGAACTCTCATACACTGCTAGTAAGATTATAAACCAGAACTATATTAAAAATCATTTTGAACAGAATGAAGTCCTGATGCATGCGACAACATGGATGAACCTTGAGAACATCATGCTGAGTGAAATAAGCCAGACACAAAAGGACAAATATTGTTGATCTCACTACATGAACTAAATATAATAAGCAAATTCATAGAATTAGAATCTAGATTATAGGTTACCAGAAGATAGACTGGATTTAGAGAATGGGGAGTTGATACTTAATTTGAACAGAATTTCTATTTATGTGGACTGTAAAGATTCGGGTGATGTGGTGGTAGAATAATATTGTGAGTGTAATTAGCAGCATTGAATTTTACAGGTGGATGTGGTTAAGAGGGGTTAATTTAGGTCTTATATGTTACTAAAATGAAAATCAATGATAAAACATGAGTCTTTTGAATGGATTGTATATGTGAATATAGCTCAATAAAACTGCTTAAAAAACAGGTCTGTATACCACAGTGAATCCTATTACAGATAATGGACTGTAGTTGATAGTACAAGAATAAGAATGTTCTTAAATGAATTATAACAAATGTACGACACTAGTACAAGGTATTAATAATAGGATGGTATATGGGAAAAAATACACCTAATTAAACTATGGACGATAGTTAATAGTGCTATGTGCTAGTTTGAGTGTATTATGTCCTCCCAAACACCATTATCTTTGATGTAATCTTGTGTGGGCAGACCTATCAGTGTTAATTAGATTGTAATTCTTTGAGTGTTTCCATGGAGATGTGCCCCACCCAACTGTAGGTGATAACTCTGATGAGATAATTTCCATGGAGGTGTGGCCCTTGATTACTGGAGCAGTATATAAGCTCAGACAGAAGGAGCCAGCTTGCTACAGCCAAGAGGGACACTTTGAAGAATGCACTGGAACTGAGAGAGGAGCTTCAGCTTACAGAGACATTTTGGAGAAGGCCTTTGAAAGCAGACTCATGTTCCGGAGAGGCTAAGAGAGGACAAATGCCCCCAAGAGCAACTATGAGTAACATTTTTGAGGAGCTGAAGCCTAGAGAGGAATGTCCTGGGAGAAAGCCATTTTGAAATTAGAACTTTGGAGCAGATGCTGGCCACGTGCCTTCCCCTACCTTTGTTACAATTGGTGAAAGATTATTAAAATATCATGTTCTAGTTTGCTAATGCTGCCGGAATGCAAAACACCAGAAATGGACTGGCTTTTATAAAGGGTTTATTTGGTTACACAGTTACAGTCTTAAGGCCATAAAGTGTCCAAGGTAACACATCAGCAATTGGGTACCTTCACTGGAGGATGGCCAATGGCGTCCGGAAAACCTCTGTTAGCTGGGACGGCACGTAGCCATCTTCAAACTGTCTCTCATCTGCAGCTCCTGTGCGTTCTTCATAGTGTCCCTCTTGGCTGTGGCTCCTCTTCAAAATGTCACTCTCAGCTGCACTGAGTTCCTTCTGTTTGTCAGCTCATTTATATGGCTCCAGTGATTTAATTTAGACCCACCCTGAATGGGCGGGCCAACACCTCCATGGAAATTATCCAATCAGAGTCATCACCCACAGTTGGGTGGGGTGCATCTCCATGCAAACAACCTAATCCAGACATTCCAATTTAATCCCCACTAATGTCTGCCCCACAAGATTGCATCAAAGAATACGGCTTTTTCTAGGGGACATAATACATTCAAACTGGCACAGTAACTAATGTTAAAATATATATACAATTATTTAAAAAGTGGTACCATCAATTGTAACATGTTCCACACCAATACAAGGTGTTGGTGGTGGGGCGATATAAAGGAATCCTGTATTTTATGCATGATTGTTCTGTAAACTCATAATTTCTCTAATTAAAAAAAAATCATTTTGATATTACTTTTTTAAAAATTGAAGATACCCCATGAGGCAGCAATTCCACTTCTAGATATATGCAAGAGTTATTAGTACTTACATGCCTTTGGATAAGTGTATGTTAGCAATAACACAAATACCCACGAGCAGATTGGATATAGAAATTGTGGCATATGCTTATGGGATGTTGTAGAGCAGTAAGGAAAAGCAAACAGGCAACATGGAACAATATGAATGCATCTTAAAAATACAATGTGGAGGGAAAGAGGAAAAACAAATTTCCATGTGTAGGAAGTTTAAAAACAGGTAAAAGAGATGGCAAGCCTGTACAAAAGGCAAGGAAATCATGACTATAAAAATCAGAATGGTGATTACATCTCGGGGCAGAGAAGGGTTTGGGTTGATAATGAACACGAGGGACCTTCTGGGGTTCTGGCCATGGTCTACGTCTTGATGTCGGGAATAGTGACATGGGTGCTTGCTTTGTAACTACTTATTAAATTGTAGTTATCTATTTTATATGGTTTTCTGAGTTTGGTTATATTTAACAAAAATTATTTAAAAAGATAATCAAGAAGGACGAAGAGGAAAAGGAGGGGAAGCACCAGGCAAATAATGACTAAAAGAAAGCTGGAAAAGCAATACTGATATCAAACAAACTAGAATTTAATGAGGAAAAGCATTAATATGGGAACAACATAAAAATGGAAAGAAGTGTCCACCAAGAAGACATAGTGATTATGAATTTATAAATACCTAACAACACAGTCTCAAACTATATAAAGCAAAAACTTCTGGACTAAAATCATCAAACACACAACCAGAATGGAAGATTTTAATAAGAAAAGGAATTTATTAGTTCATGTAATAATGAAATCCAGAGGGAGAGCAAGTTTCAAGGTTGGTTTGATTTAGGGACTTGGTAAAATCCTAAAAGGACCAAGTCTCTTTGGTGTCTGCCTTCTAATGTGTCATCCTTTTTAAAAAGTGTTAATACCCTATCTTGATTGCAAAATGATTGCAAATGGGCAACAAGTACAAGAACAAGAGGGGCTTGGTTCCAGGGGCTCTCTCAGAACGTCCAGGCAGAGAGAACAAGTTGAATGGCCATGGGGCATGATATGGCCTGGCCCATTCAAGGAGCAAAAGAACACCTGTTTGAATCAAGTGTAGTGTGTAATGGTAAGAGATGGGATTGGAGAGGGTGGCAAGAGCCAAATCATGTCAAGCCTTGTAGGCCACGGAAAAGAATTAGGATTTTATTCTAAGTACACAACAGAAGAGGTTTTAAGCAGTCAAGGAACATAATCTTATTTATATTTTTTAAAGCTCGTGCTGACTGCTCTATGGAGAACGGAGTAACAGGGAACAAGAGTAAGTACAGGTGGGCAAATTAGGAGACCCTGTAGTAGTCCAGGTGAGAAGCAGTGGTGTGTCATTCTCAGCACATGACTTCAGAAATCACAGAATTTCTTCACCTACAAACTAACTTGCATCCATGTAAGTCTGGTCATCCCTCCTGTATCAGTTAGCTCTTGCTGTGAAACAAACCATGCCAAAACTTTGTGGCTTAGTGAAAACGAATGAAGTTCATTCTGATGCAGGCTGCAACCTGAGTGAGCCTTGAAGACGTCATATTGAGTGAAATAAGCCAGGCATAAAAAGACAAATATTGTATGATCTTGTTTAGATAAAATACCTAAAAGAATCAAACATCATAGGGACAGATAGTGGTTTATAGGTTACCAGGGGCAGGGGATGGGGATCAGGGTAGGAAGAGGGAATTATAGCTTGATGGGTGAGTAGTTTCCGTTTGAGGAGAAAGAAGCTGGAAGACAACAAAACCCAGAAGAGAAGGAGAATATACTGTCATCTGCATTGCCATGTGAGGGAAAGGCCAAGGACCCAAGAATCGCTGACTATAAAAGTTAGGATGGTGATTACATCTGGGGGCAGAGAAGGGTTTAGGTTGATAATGAACATGGAGGATCTTCTGGGGTTCTGGCCATGGTCTATGTCTTGACTATTATTCTGTATTCCTAAATACTTCAATGTGTATCTCCTTTCCATAACCACAGGACTCCAGAGTCTTCAGGAGAAAGTTTCACCATGCTGATGCCTGGATTTTGGACTTCTCCTAGTCTCAACAACAATGAGCCAATAATTTCCTGTTGTTAAGCCTTCCCAGCTGTATGCTTTTTTGTTTTAGCAGCTAGGAAACTAAAACAATATGTCATTAAAAATTACTACAAACCAAAGACAAAAAGAAAATCTTGAAGGCAGCCAGAGGGGCAGAAAATACATTGACTACAAAAGAATAACGATAAAAATTACAGTAGATATTGTCAGAAACCATGCAACCAGGAAGACAGTGGAAGGACATCATTAGAGTGTTTAAAAAAATGCCAGTCCAAAATTTTATATCTACTGAAAAGATTCGTCAGAAGTGAAGGAGATAAGTCTGTTATCTTAAATGATTAAACAGTTATATAACCCAGCAATTCTACTCCTAGGTATATACCCAAGAGAAATGAAAACATCATCATGATTTCTGCCATATCATTTGAGAGCAAGCTGTTAGACACTATTATTCTGTCCTCCTAAATACTTCAATGTGTATCTCCTTTCCATAACCACAGGACAACTATCAACCTCCAGAAACTTAACCTCCATAGAATACTGTTATCTAATATACAACCCATATGCCATCTTTTTTGCCACTTACTCCAAAAATGGACTTTGTAACTGTATTAGTTAGGGTTCTCTAGGGAAACAGAACCAACAGGAGAGATTTGTAAATAGTATGAGATTTTATAAGTGTCTCACGCAACTGTGGGGATGCACGAGTCTAAATTTCCTAGGGCAGGCTGCAAGTTCGCACTCTGATGAAGGTCTTCAGTGGTCAACATCTCACTGCGGAAGACACTCCCCTTAGCTGACTGTAGATGTAATCAGCCATAGATGCAATCAATGGACCGATGATTTAAGTCCACAAAATATCCTCGCAGCAACAGATAGGCCAGTGCTTGCATGAGCAGACAACTGGGCACCATCACCTGGCCAAGTTGACACATGAACCTAACCATCATAGTAACGTTTTTTTTTTTCCTGATTCAGGATCCAATCTAGGATCTTTGGAACAGATCTTCAACCTTTCTTTATCTTTATGGCAGTGACATTTTAAAGTTTAGGTCTGTGGTTATGAATATCCCTTTATTGCTTAAAATGTCTTCATTAAATTCAGGTTATGTATTTTTTGGCCATAATACAGTGTAGAAATGTTGTATCCTACCCAAAGTATCACGTCCGGAGATATAGGATGTATTTGTTCCATTAATGGCTATGTTACTCTAAAGTAATCGTTTTCCTTTTGTATCTAAAAGTTATCTGTGGGGAGGTAATTTAAGACTATAAAGATACCCTGTTCACCGTTAACCTTCATCAATAGTTTTATAACCAACTGAAGATTTCTGCCTGAATCAATTACTACTAACATGGTTGAAGAACAGTTTTTTTAAACTGTGATTCTACATTAGTTGGAATTCTACATGTATGTTCTTTCTCTTTTCATTCATCTATTCATTTACTTATTTATCTTTACTATGGACATATTAAATATTTTATTCAATGAGTTACAGTCTATTACTACTATTATTCATCTTTATGCTGAAATGGTCCCAATCTCAGCCCATGGAAGCCCCTTCAAGCTGAATCCTGGGTCCTCTTAATTTTTTTGAATACATTTTATTAAGGTATAATTTACATGCAAAAAATGCACCCATTTCAACTATGTACTTCAACAAGCTTTGAAAAGCTTATACATCCCTGGAAGCATCACTCCAGTAAGGATATGCAAGATTTCCATCATCTGCTCCTTCTTATTCTTTTACAGGCAATAACCTCAGCTCTGGACTAAGGCAACCACTGATCTGCCTTCTGGCTCTATAAGTTTGCCTATTCTAGAATTTCATTTAAATGGATTCCTACAGATTCTCTTTAGTGTCCAATAAGTTACTCAGTCCATCCATTGAATTTTTCAGTTCTAGAAATTCCAGCTGATTCTTTTTTATGTCTTTACTCTACTTTTCATTATGTTCATATTTTATTTTAAGAGGTTGAATTGAAGTTTTTGTTCTTGGCTACTGAGTCACTTTGCTGTTTCTATTGACTAATTTTTTCTTTTGGTTTTTGGTCATATTTTCCTAATTCTTTGCATATCTAGTAATTTTCATTGAATGCTGGATACTGTAAATGCAACCAAACTCTTCAGTGTCTGGATTTTTTTGTCTTCCTTTAAAGAGTGCTTAATTTTGTTTTCTTAGGCAGTTAGCTTTGAATCTGCCGTATTATTTTGAGGCTTGATTTTAAGCTTTGTTAGGCCAGTAGCCTTTATTCTTTAAGCCTACTACTAAGGTGTGACTCTTCTGTGGTATTATATGTTCAACAAAGTCCCTCCACTCTGGCTGGTTGAAAATCCAATGTAGTTTTCTTTTCCTCGTTTTATGGAGTCTCACCCTACACATGCAGAGATTAGCTTTCTGTCAAAAACTCACGGCGATCCAATGCATATTTCAGGACCATTTTCTCTGAGTAGCTCACTCTTATTCTGCCCTCTACCCCACAAGTTCCAGCACTTCAGCCTTCGCAACCTCCACTGTTTGTCTCGACTCTGTGAGACTGCTGTGTTCTGCTAAGCTTCCTCCTCCCTGCACTGTGATCTGGAATATACCTTCAGGGAGCATTGCAACCGCAAGACTTAATTCACTTATTTCCCTTCTCTCAGGGATCGTAGTCCTGCACTACCTGTTGTCTCATGTTTGAAATACCTTTCCTTTATTCATATATTTAGTGTTCTATTTTTTTTAGAGTGGGACGGCAAGTTCAGCACCATTATGCCATTACAGTTGGAAGCAGCAATCCTCCCTATTTTTTGAGCATTTCCCTAATTTTGGCCAAAACAAGTTATTCTATACTCATCTTTTATTTTCCCTACTCCAGTCCTGGAATCAGACATTTCCCCAAGAAGCTTTGATTCCTTTTATTAGAGAATGGTATATAGAAACCAAGGTTGTGGCACTAGGTAGGCTCATTGTTCCTGGGCCAACATTGCTTCTAGGCCCACTCAGCAAACACAACAAGGGAATACACACACATACTTTGAAAAAGTAATGGTAAGACTTTTATTAAGTTTTTATTTTAGGAGTTTTAAATTTACAGAAAAATTGCAAAGATAGTACAGAAAGTTCTCATATACCTTACATCCATTATTAACATCTTACATTATTTTGTTAATTTATTATAATTAATGAACCAATATTGATATATTTTTATTAACTAAATACATACTTTTTTCAGATTTTCCTTAGTTTTCATCTAATACCCTGTTTCGGTTCCAGGACCCCATCCAGGATACTACATTACATTAAAGTAGTCTTGTCTCTTTAGGCTCTTCTTGGTTGCGACAGTTTCTCAGATTTTCCTTGTTTTTAATGACCTTGAAGGTTTTGCGGAGTGGTAGTCAGGTATTTTGTAGAATGTCCCTCAAATGGGATTTGTCTGTTTTCTCATGGTTAGACTGGGGTAAGCAAGGTGCTTATGAAGGTAAAATGTTAGAAAAAACCTAGATGTCCCTCCACGGAGAACTGGTGAAAAATATTATACTGGGACACTATTCACCATTAAAAATAATGATGTACAGTTCTCTTTACTGCCATGGAAAGGATTTCCCTTTATATTGTTAAATAAAGAATGTATTTTTTTAGGATTGAACAATTAATGTGGGATTTAAAGGAAAACCCTGTTATAACATCATACGCAGAATCCAAAAATGTCAATAGCGTGAAATGAAGGGCCACACTTCTGTGCGGTTTAATGAAATGAAACACCAATGAAATCACCAGGGGATGCTGTTGAGGATCAGAACCAATCACCAATTTTGTTATAGCCTAATTTTCACATTACTGAGGGGACCATTTTCATGGTTTTTATTGTATTTTTGAATTGTGAATATTTCTAATATACATAATAGTAAAAACACAAAAGTCATCACCCAGATATTAATTTGCCAGTATTTTTGTGTTGAAAAAAAATACACTTTCATGTTTGTGTATGGACAGATTGAGGTTTGAAAGAAAATGTAACCAAACATGGGCAGTGATTAGAAGCTTTGTAATTAGATTATAGGTATTGGGTTGACATTTTAAATAGGATGGTCAGAGGACTCCTTAAGGTGAAATCTGAGTCAAGACTGAAAGAACCAAGCAGATAAAGGGAGAAGAGTATTCCAGGGAGAAGGACAGTTGGAGCTTGCTTGGCTTGTTCAAGAAAGCAAGGAGGTCAGTGTGGCTGGGACAGAGTGAGGGGAGAATAGTTGGAAAAGAAGCCAGATAAGGAGACTAATTAAACCAGTGTAAGTGCTGACACGGAAAGAGTGGAAAGGGAGAGCCCAGAAAATTCAATTACAGAGAAGTATTTAATATCTGAAATATGTTCATGATCAATTTCAGGTAGGAAAAGCAGTTTTTTAAACTATGTGGCATGTGCTCCTTTTAAAGAGTATAATATAAAAATAGAAAGGTAAGTAAAAAATAGAAAGATAAATAGAAAGGTAAACAACTGAGTAGAACAAGTTGGGAAAATTATGCCTCAAATTTTAACTGTGATTGTCTCTAGTTTGTGGCATTATGAACCACGTTTAATTTATTTTTTGTTTATGAGTATTTTCTAACTTTTTTTGCAATTATGACGTTTCTATGGAATCAGATCTTCTAAAAAGTC
The DNA here is from genome assembly GCF_015220235.1 of Choloepus didactylus. Classification (NCBI taxonomy): domain Eukaryota; kingdom Metazoa; phylum Chordata; class Mammalia; order Pilosa; family Megalonychidae; genus Choloepus; species Choloepus didactylus. Next base: position 2,030,422 of record NC_051333.1, on the reverse strand, counting down.
ATTTGTGAAATGGAAACAGTTCTCCAAATAACAGAGAAATAATTTAATAGACTTCTTTTACACTCAAGGTAAAATTCTCAGAATTGAAGTGGCCATTTCATCAATTTCTAAATTCTTCTGCAGAAAATTAACAATTCTGAAAACGTAGAAATAGTGCGATAGAAAGCTACCCGGGAAGAAGGCTGACTTCGCACCAGGTTGGTCTCTTCCTCTCTCACACACGTGCACACGCGCGCACGCACACACACACCGACAGTGGGGCGTCAGAGGGAAACGAGAGCTAGTCATCCCTTCCCAGGGTCAGTGAATGTAGAAAAGATCATTACTTCTTGCAGCTCCCCTCTGTTCTCAAGCTCATAACACTGTCCTGTACCATGAATAAGGGCAAGCAGGACAAATTTACAACTCCGTCTCCTTGAGCTGTAGGTTCACAGCATGAAATTCAACCATCCTTGCTGAAAAGTTGTCTCTTAATATCAGGACTCAGAAACACCTAAGTTCTGAGTCCTTTGATTTTATTACATGCTTCTATTTGATCGTCAGCACAAAGCTGCAAGCCCAGCATTTCATGCTTCCTTTTATGAATCAAAAAACTAAGATCAGTAAAAACCAGTAGGACCAGTAAATTGCCAAGAAGGTATTTGCACCCCCAGCTGTCTGACTCTAAAATGAGTGCTCTTTCCACCACATTACTGTGCCCGCAAGGGAAGTGCTGCCTTAAAGAGCAATGCAGGTTGGAAACAGCATCTTCAGGGACAGAAGCGTTAGGTTTGCATCATTCTGCTTTCACAAGAGGCAGCAACATTTTACACCCATTAACTCGTTTCGTCCTTTCAACAGCGCAAGGAGGTAGGTGCCATCATCACCCTCGTTTTCAAATGAGGAAACTGAGGCAAACTGTACGGAAGCCCAGACGACCCAGCTCCAGAGTCCACACTCCAAACTGCCAAACCATAGAGGTCACCGTCCGAGGGAAACAGGACCAAATCAAGAGACGGGAACTCGGGACTCTGGGCCTGCCCGGGGGACGAACGGTGCCACGTGGGGCAGCGTGGACCCAGCCTGACCGGCACCCAGGGCACGCGCGCCCCGTGGGCAGCGCAGCACCCTGCGCGGGTGTGTGCAGTTCGGGCTTCCCCGCACTTCCCCGCACTTTCCCGCCCAAGTCCCCGAAGCAGAGGAGGACGGCGGTTTGGGACTCGGCTGAGACGCCACCCCATAACCGGAACCCCCTTGCCATCTTATTTAAAACTTTAATTTTGCATTCTCCTTGATTATAAGCCTACATTGATTTCGACACAGAAATGAAGTTTTCAATTAGTTACCAGGTAAACTCGAAGGCTTTTTCTCCCTCCACACATTCAGGTGGGATGGCTGCCCCACAGCAGGGGTGACTTTACATCCGAGAAGCATTTTCACAAACACTTTCACAAACAACTAACTGTGCTCCGAAATCAAGTTCAAACGTGTGCTGTCACACACAGTTCGCGGGTCATAACCAGCCCCGTCTCACAGCGCCACGAGAACCAGCGCCCGCGGCGCACGGCCATTCACGCCCTCGCTCACCCGCCCACCCGAAACCCGACGGCCACGACCCGGGCGCCCAGAGACTACATTTCCCAGAAGACAACGCGACGCCGGCCCAATCGCGAGGCCGCGCCGGCGGTGCGTTGTGCGTCTGCGCCATCTTCCGGTTCCCGGCGGCAAGTCCGCCGGCCTCGAGGAGCCACTGCACCCCGGGCTGCGGGGAGCGCGGTCGCGGCGGGACTTGGACCCAACGAGGCGGCAGGTGAGCGGTTCCGGAGCTTGCGAGGCGCTCCGGGGCCCGTGCGGGGGCTGGCGCTGCAGCCGAGCCGGCCTCGGGCCTGGGGAGAACCGGGATGTCTAGCCTCAGCGTCGCTCCGCGGCTTTCAGGCCCTGGACTACATATCCCGTCGGCCTCCGCGGTGCGTTCCCGCTGGCGCCCCCTTTCTGCGTCCCGTGGACCCCTCAGGCGCTTGTTCGGATCTCTAACTCCCTGAGAATGTAGGCGGACGGTTTGCATGCATTTGCATGCGTGCTTTTTTTTTTTTTTTTCAATCTAGGACCAAGTCTTGTAAGACCCCAAAAGACTTAGAACTACCAGTACGGAAGCAGAGACTTGGAAACGTTTTAGATGATCTTGTTCAAAATCCTTGTGCCAACAGTGGGGCAATGGTTGAGTAAATCACCTGCTATCCATGAAACGGAATATTACACAGCTAATACAAATAATGCTTATAAATGTGGTCATAATAAGGAAAATTACCGAATGTTATGCAACACATGTAATTATTTCATTTAAACATTAATTAGAATTAAATATTTGTAATGCCCCAGGCTCTGTCCTAAGTTCCTTTACAAAATACTACTTATTGATGAACTCAAGAAGGGGTTAAGTGACATTACTTTTAATATTAGGATGTTTTCCATTTTTGCCGTTGTTAGCCCACGTGTCACTGAGGGATTGGTTTGACTTCTTTTTGCTGAATTTTCTCACATTGTACAAAGGCTTCATTTGTGATTATCTTTTCTCCTCAATTAATGTTGCCCAACATTATTTTTGATAGTTGCTTGGCATTTCATTATATGATTGTGCTAAAAATGATTCCACCACTTGCCCACTTGTGGACAGTGGTGTAGTAACTTTTGGTTCTATTCTTTAGCGGATATTTTTGTGCATGCAGCTTTGTGCATTGCATCCCCATTCCATTTGTTGACTCAAGGCAGGGTCCACACAGTGATATCCAAGAAGGCTTAAATGGGGCACTGGGGCCCTTTAAGAGTTTGGAGGTTGGGAAAACAGCCAGGGAGACTTCTGAAGGTGTTGACTTTGGGCATGGGAGTTAAACAGCCTAATTCTCTGGAGACTTGATCCAGGGCGTGGCCTGTGCAGATCAGGCAGGCCCTCTGTGCTCCCTGGCCTGAGGACAGTATTCCTGTCCTCGAGCACCAAGGCGGCCTCTACTAAGCCTGCATCAGCAACAAGGTAGAATCTCTGGGTACTTTGGGGAAATGGGATAGAAGAAGACCACTGATTCCTGGTCTCCTTGCAGGAGCTAAAGCTTGGTTTCCTGGGGTTGGATGAAGACCAGAATTTGTCCTGACTCCCTCTAATTTGTGGTGGTGGGGGACAAAGGGATATGAGTTGTAACTTTGGCATTCTGGGAGCTGCAAGGCAATCCTGGCCTCTCATTTTTGCTCTTTCCTCTCCCCAGCTCTGCCACATCAGGAGTCGGTCCCCCAAGATAGGAACCAGGAAGAGGACTCGTCAGCTCTTAAAATTCTGAAAGTCATGTCCCTTGTGAGTTTTAAAATCATGTAAATATTTGCTTTCCTTTTCCTGAAACTTCTCATTGGGGTGCCATTTCAGGAATCTGGTTCTCAGAAGCTCCCATTTTAAGGAGGAAAAGGACCAGGCAGCTAATACCCTCTCCAAGTTCCATGTGCCCCCTTCTCTCTGACCATCACCCATGGATTCATTCTGTACATTTGCATCTCCTGATGGCTTGATGGGGCAGAAATCCATTTCTTTGGAGGAAACTGAGAGCTTCCCTTGTAGGAGCTGAGGTATCATGAGATGGAGATACGTATCTATGACAGATCACACATGGGAGGTGTTCCTGGTTGGTCTTAATTTCAGTGTGTAGTAAGATCTGATTTGGGGAGGTTTGAAGATTGGGTGTGTGACTTGGGCTTATCTAGGATTCCAAGAGAGATTAGATGCCAGATTAAGGTCCATTTTGAGGTTGAACAGAGTATTTGAATCTGGACTCATCTCCACCAGCTTCCTTCAGCTCAAGAACAAGGAGAGTGCAGAGCTGGGGCTGGTGGATGATAGCAAGTGAGAAGATCAGTTAGATGAATGAACTATTCGGAGTCTGGATGGTCAGAGCTTGGAAGAGCCTTAGAAATCTGATCCAGCTGCTGGATGCAAAATAAGAGAACAGTTGAGTCATTCTTCTCACTTAGTAAAAAAGAATACAGTCAATAAAAGTGATCTTTATTCAAATTTTTTCTCATAAGGAAAAATGTTGTAATCTGTTTTGACATCATGTCTCCAAGACATTCTCAATGTAATGAAAATCCTAATTTTTAAGATAGAAATTTTATGTAATATTTGGGGAAAGTCCATCAAAATTTCTTTTCTTGTTATTATTCCCTAAAGGTAGAAATGATAGGTCTGAAATTGAGACTTTATTCCGTGCCAAGCACAGGGTGGGCAACGTGCTTTATTATACCGTTTCTTAGAACTGGGAAAACTCCCTTAGGTGGATTTAAGTTTTTGTCCCAGAACTGCATGCAAGAGCTTTTGGTTTTTAATAAAAAGGAATGTTCAAGAATATTTGGACATTGTGTTTTACTCATGCCTATTTCCTTCTTAACACCCACTCACACCAGGGGCCTCCCGCCCCAGCCTTCTTGTTTACCACCCACCCTTCCCTCAAAGACCTCACCTGTCTCCTCTCATCTCATTGTGAAACTTTTCTTTGAAATATACATAAGTATACATGGTTTTTGTTCCAGGGGTCAGTGCTGTTCAGCGATGTGGCGGTAGTCTTCTCCCAAGAAGAATGGGAAGAGCTGGTACCTGCTCAGAAGGCTTTGTACAGGGACGTGATGCTGGAGACGTTCAGCAATCTGGTCTCCCTGGGTGAGGTGAACTGGCTTTTCAGTTGGAGATTACCCTCAGCGATGTCCGTTCCTTCCTTGTCAACTTCTGGGGGCCTTTCAGTTTCCTGAGTGGTTGGTCGTTTTTGAGTGGTTAAAGGGCAGCTCCATCAGCTGATGCCCCGTCTTTCCCAGCCCCAGGCGACCTTCACACAAACCTTCCTGCATCTCTCCCCTGCTCGGTGACCAGGTTCTGGATCTGAGTTCTGCGGCCCCCACACCATAACCAGGATGCATGTTTTTTCTCATATCCAGGGGTTGCCATTTCCAAACCCGATGTGATCGCCTTCCTGGAGCAAGGAGAAGAGCCCTGGACGGTGGAGAGGGGTGCAGCACCAGGAGGTCCAGGCCCAGGTGAGTGAGGCATCAGTGGGAAGGGGAAGCCACTGCAGGTAACAGTCCAGGCCGTTGGGAAGAAGCAGGACCTCTGAGTCAGAAAATTTTCCCTCAGAGTTCAGGTCTCAGTCGCCATCTTCCTCAGCTTGTCATCGGCAGTTGACAGAGGTGATTGCTCCTTTCTTCCTGAAACCTTTCGGTATATTTAGTTCATCACTACCTTTGGGTTCTCTGTTTACCTCATTAAACACTCCCCAGCCTCCTTTGGTGGCTGTTCCTCATCCTCTGTAAACGTCGAAGCACTCAGTGCACGGGCCTCAGCCTCTTCTTTTCTGTTTATTTCCGTTCTCCGCGGGTCTTCTCTTTTATGCTACAAATATCGTTCAAACCTGCACTGTCCAATACAGGTTCACTAGCCACATGTGGCCATTTAAATTTAAGTTAATTAAAATTAAATAAATTTAAAAACTCAGTACCTCATTTGCACTTGGTACATTTTAAAAGCTCTGTAGCCACGTTGTGGCTAGTGGCTGCTGTTTTAGACAGCACAGATACAAAACATTTCCATCACCACAGTTGAACAACACAAATCAGTATCTTTACCTTTAGCTTCTCCCTTAAACTCCAGATCTCTATATCCATCTGCCTTCCTAGCATCTCCACTTGGACATTCATCAGGCATCTCGAACTTGATGCATCTGGAAAGACTGGCCAGGGGACTTGGCCTGGAGCCCACTCCATGGCCTGTCACCTCCAGCCTCACTGTAAATAGTTTATACAAAGTCAGGTTATCCATGTTGCAAACACAGATCCACCAAACTATGGTTCTCAACCCTCCAATTTATATATTTACTTTGTACATTATAAAATAGAATTTTGTCATGCTTTTCACTTATCTGATGCAAATTTTCATATCCGACATTTTATTTCTAGGTTTCTTGGGATGAGGGATCAGGAAGGGAAAGACTAAGAAAAGAGGTACATCAGGAGAGTCAGACTGTAAATCAACATTATACACACTAGTCAAATATCTTTTTAATTTAAAAATCACTGTCATCAAAAGGCAATATATGTAAATATATGTACAAGAAAATAATGTCCCCTCCCTAAAACTGATATTATTCCATGATAGATTTTTATAGAAACCAGTACGTATACCCATATATATGACATATGCATATGTATATATCTATATATAATATAGATAGATATATTTCACAATCTATTCTTTTATCCATTGGGTATGTTTTTAGAATTAAAAGATGTTATTACCATAGCAGTCTAAACATTGTACTATTAGGGAATTGTGCTGAGAAATGGTTCAGTGATTTGCTCATTATGACTATTACAAAGATAACTGTTTACATTAGCAGTAAAGAATCCTGATATCGAAAGAGACGTGTCCATACCAACACTGAGATGGCTGCGTGCTCTTAGAGTATTCATGTGCCGGCTCTCTTACAGCTCTCCCACTGGTGGGTCAAGTCAGCTTCCTTCGGTTTTCTCCACACTTCCCTGAGTCTTGCTTTAGGGGCATGCATCCTTGCGTTTCTACAACTTCAAGACATGCTTCATATTTATATCCTTATTGTTCTCTGTGTGCTGTTCAGAAGGACTTTTTGTCTTAATGCCTTTCCCACCACAGAAGTCGCAGTAGTCTCTCAAACCAACATCAGTGACAGTGCAGTGAGCGGCTGCTCCTCATCATCCAGTCGGGTTGCTCCGTCATCGTCTGTTCCATTAAGACTATTGGTCCATCGTGTGTGGACTTCAGAAGTTAATAAGTGGTGCCACACCTGCTCCCCACGTGTCAAAATACTTAATGTCTTAATACGGCTGCTTCTTTCCATTTGCCAAGGCAACACTCCCGCCCACCTCTCAGCCATGTTGCTCACCTCTCCAGCCTCCCTGCTCCCGCCACCCCCACTCAGTTGTCTCCTTCCTCCTAGGCTCTGTTTCACTTTTCAAGGAGCTGCCTAACTATTTTCCACAGAAGCTGCACCATTTTACATCCCCACCAGCAATGTACCAGAGTTCTAATTTCTCCACATCCTTGCCAACACTTATTTTCCATTTTTAAAAAATTATATCCATCCTAGTAGGTATGAAGTGGTATGTCATTATGAGCTGTTTTTTTTTTTTTTTTAAAGTTTTAATTCTGAAATACTTTCAAACTCACAGAACAGTTATAAAAATAATACAGACTACATACAGAGAAATCCAACACGCCCTTATCCCCCCAGATACACAGATCCACCCATTTTAACATTTTGCCACATTTGCTGTAAGATTTTATCTGTCTATCAGTTGGTGAATCCATCTGTCTGTCTGTCCTTCTGTCTGTCTGTCAATCCATGTTCTGAACACTTGAATGTAGGTTGTATACATCATGTTCCTTGAACCCTTAATACTGCCATGGACATTGCCTAAGAACAAGGATATTCACTTATGTAACAACCTTAAGTGCAGTTATCCAAGTCAAGAATTTTAACATTGATACAAAGCTTACCATCTATTCCATTTTTTTTCTTATATCCCAATAATGTCCTTTTGAGCCTTCCTCTTCTCCCTTGTTAGGTCCTGCATCGTGTTTTATTACCTTTAATTGTCATTGTCTCTAGTTGCTCTTTTTTCCTTTTTATTATGGGAACATACATACAACGTAAAATTTCCTGTCTTAACCACTCGCAAGCATACCATTAAGTGGGATTCATCGCATTCATTATGTTGCAGTGCCCTCCCCACCTTCCATTACTAAAACTGTCCCATCTCCCCAAACAGAAATCCTACACCCATTTTGCAGTAATTCCCCATTCCCCCTACCTCCTACTACTAGTAACCTGTACTCTAATTTCTGTCTATATGAGCTTGCATATTCTCTGATATTTTCTTTGTAGTTACTACGGTGCTTAAATTTAGCACCCTGAATCTATAACAGTTTCATTTTCTTTGATACCAACTTCACTTCAATAATATACACAATGTTTTTATACTCCTCCAGCCCTCCCACCTTTATATAGTTCTTTTCACAAATTGCATGTTTATTCATTATGAGTTCAAAACCACTGACTTCTCATTACATTTTATGGATTTGGCTTTTAGATCCTACAGGAAGTAAAAAGTGGAGTTACAAATCAAAAATACAATAGTACTGGCATTTATATTTACCTATGTTGTTACCCTTCCTGGAGATCTTTATTTCTTTTATCAATCTATTGTCTAGTGTCCTTTCCTTTCAACCTGCAGAACTCTCTTTAACATCTCTTGTAGGGCTGGTCAGGGGTGACAACCCCCCAGCTTTTGTTTATCTTGGAATGTCTTAGTAACTCCCTCATTTTTGAAAGACAGTTTTGCCAGGTACAGAATTCTTGGTTCTCTTTTTCAACACTGTTTCTTATTTTATTCATATTATAACCCATTATCAATATTTATCACAGTGTGCATACTTTTCCAAATTTAGCCAGTGAGAACCCTTTCAAACCAGTCCTGGGTCCCATTGGATACATCCCCATAATTTTTTTTTTAATAGGCACATTTTATTTTTTTTTAATTTTAACAATTCAGATAAAAGTCAGCTAGTTAACATAAATGCAGATAATTTACCACCATGTACATAAATGGTCAAAAGATCCAACTCTTAAGAAGTTGACTGTTTAGCTACAACTGATCAGTCATAATTTAATATGCATGGGTACATATTCAAAATGTTTAACACACACAAAGTAATTGAAATTAGAATTTTCAGTTTATAAAAGTAGCAGCATAAAAGTCAATGTATAGATTAACGGCAGATATAAGGGTTTGATGGAGAAGAGATTCAAGGTGGCAGGAAGTTAGTATGTTGTTTTAACTACTTTTTTTTTCCTGTTTTGCTCTCCCATTACATTTTAAAAATAACATATCATCCAAGATGCATAGATTATGATCCCAGCCTCTTCCCAGTAAAAGGAATGAGATAATGGGGGACTGGAGGTGGAGGGAGAATGGAAAGGATAATTTTTCCAACAGGAAGATAGGAGTTTTGTTAATGGATTCCCCAAGAATTCCTTAGAACATGGTGTTTTAAATATTAAAAATCCTTGCAATTCAAATGATTCAGAAATATCTATATTCTTAGGAATAGTAAAGTCATGATCACTATTGAAGGAGCAAAAGGATGAATTATTTTATTTATCAGCTCAAAAGAGATCCCCGTTGTACTAACAGACTGAGCAGAAGAGCCTGTAGAGAGCTTAGCACTGGGCGTGAACAGTGCTGAAAAAGTTAGAGGTAGACTAATTTCTAGCATTTAAACCTGTCAAATTCAAATCAGCGTTCTTAGTAATTAAAAATGAATCAAAAAGTGATGTAATGTTGATACTCTAGTAAAAGATTAACCATCCATTATTTTTTATAGCCCAAACTCTTGATCCTAGTAAAAATAATGCTGTTCCATAGTTCCATTAGGTCTCTTAAGAGACAAAAGGCAGGATTATGTAATCTAATGGTATTTCCTCATGGTTTCGAAGTTAAAAATCAATTCCTTGTGAGTCCCATCTAGTGAAGTTGGTTCTGCAGTTATATACCCACTGGGAGGTAAGAGAAGGCTTTGGTGATGAAGTTTTTTATAAAGTACTTTATGGTGTCTCAGTCACAGAGTTGATAATTCTCAGATTTGGATTCTGAATCTCAGGCAACTGTTTCCTTGAGCTAACAGATATGAGTTCCATCTGCTGCCCTGTTAAGAGTATTGCAGGATCTTCTTTAAGTATCTACTATTTTGACCTGAACAAGTTCAGTTCAGTTTCTGGAAGGAGTCTGTCCTAGAAGTACCTGCCAGCCTGAAGGGTGCTGACTGCCTGACTGCCTTTATACCAGAAATACAAACAATCATCCAATCAAAAAGCAGATGAAAACAAAACAAAAAACCTTTCTAATGTGTTGAATATGATTTTTTTCCCCTTTTTAAACATTTGAATCAATTTTTAAATCACTCCAACAAAATATTTTGGAGACAAACTTTATTTAAAACTTTTATATATAGCTTTTGGGTTGTTGTCTTTCAATTATTACTGTCATATATAACGTAAACTTCTGCAGGTTGTGCTTTGGAAAAAACACGTAATTAAAAACAAACTTCATTGCTCCCTTCTGGTTGTTGCACAAAGAAACAAAATCAAAGACACTAAGATCTCTTTTTCTTCCAGCATATACATATACTCACTTATAAGTAATAGTTGGATATAGTGCACTGAGGGTCAACCTAGGTTTTACTTGCTTCATACAAACAGGATGGGAATACATGTTCATCTTTGAGGGACGCTTGTTATAAAGGTGCTACACTAAACATGTTCCTTAGCTACTAGTTTTCATATCATTCCTAATCGTTTGTTGATTTCTGTACTCATTAAGATTAGAGAAAGTCCTATCCTACACTCAGTCTTCACAAGGCAAGTGACACTGTATTAGGCAGTATAATGGCAAATATAAATGCAAATACTAGATTGAGACTTTCTCTATAGATTTATTTAAAATCCCTGTTTTTATGTTTCAGTATGTTCCTCACAATAAATTCCAAAGCTGAAATTTGATCATAAAAGGTAATTAAGAATCCCAAGCCCAGAGAGACTAAACTTACCCTTAGTCTTCCAAATATTTTGGAATATTTTTAATTTCAATCAGAGCACCTCAGAATCATCCAATAACTGTTTACTACAATAAATTTGAAAAGTGGGAGAATTTAAAAGGATACTTTGTTTCATTGCTGACAGCAGAGAAACCCTGCAAGGACATACTGCAATTTTCAGTAATATAGGGGCACTATAGTAACGTTATATTAAAGATGTCCAAAACAACCCATTGAAAATCCAGAAGAGCGCTCTGAACGCTGTTTCTGCCTAATACGGGACCAATGGTTTTTAAGAAAAATCTCAACATGGAATTCTCTAACTCTCTCGTTCCCTAAAAAGGTCACAAAGTACATTTCATAAAGAGTCATTCTTAAGATAAAGACATTGTACAAAATGCAAGTTCACATACACTGAAATGAATACCACTCTGCAGTTTAATTGTACATGTTTAGACACCAGTATAGCAACATCTGTATTAACAGAATTACAGTGACATCTTCTTTAGGGCCACTGTGAACATGATGTGTACTTGAAGTATTAAAAGGTACCATTGAACTCAATAGCAGTATTTGCTCAATGTATTAACTTGCATTAACTTGAATCTTCCTATAATTTACCACTGAGGAAATTCAGGCAGAATAAATTTCTTGTTGAAAGTACTTTGTTCATTTACAAAACTATAATTCAGTTAAAATCACTAACTGCTGACTCAGCAGAAGGCCTCTTCTATGTTTATATATGCTGGCCAGATGATACTATTGAGGAAACTTGTAAGGGCAAAATTGAAAATTACCATGTTCTCTATGAAATATCTGTAATTTATACAGATCTGCTGGAAATAATTCAAAGATTCAAATGCTTAAATGGGAAAGCACTTTGGAGTAAAATTCAGAAGTGGTCAATTTTTGCCCCTTGAAGTAAATGACAGGTAGGTATGATAAGTGGGTGATAATTCAGGTTCATAACTAATAAATCACTGAAAAGACAGTTGCATTCTAGCCGTCTTCATGTACCATAAAGTTAGAGAAGACGTAAGGACATGGTCAAGTCATGGAAATGGCCAAGAAGCAACATTTGTTTATTTTGTCTCAAACTATTTACCTTTTTTTCATGCATGTCTTTATTTTATTACTCATCTACCCATACACTGGATAAAGGGAGAGTCTCAGATTATTTACACTTCAGCTTAATCTGTTAACTAGCAATTTAAATGTCCATATTATGCTAAACATTGAGTACCTGTTAGAAGTGGAAACAAATATTTTATTGCTAAGAATATACAAGATTTTTAGACAAGTTCACTGATTGTCCAAACCAGCAAATACTAATACCAAATAAGTGACTTTAAAATACTGTGCCAAGTCCTGTCAGAGAAATGTGAGATTATTATTGAGCATCTCATTATTATTGCTATTTTGTAATTTTATGACAAATTGAACAGAAACCAGAAGGTAGTGACTGACACTACTATTAGGGGATTGTTATAGTACAGTATATAATTAGAAATGCATTTGATTGCAAGAGTGAGAAAGTGCTCATGAAATAACAGTACACTCTCCCGTACATCAATAGAACTCAACTGTGTCAGGTAGAACATGGTTGAGAAAATGCCATCTTGGTCTTTTCATGGGATCACTTTAATTCCTACAAACGAAATTCCATTTAGGCATACTTACATGTTCCCAAACTATTTTTCTTCTGTCACCATGCTGGCTTTGATATTCCATGGCCCACTATACTCTCTTGGTGTTCCTTCTTTGTAGGCTGCCAAACAGATGGTGCTAACCATTGACTAGGTAGACCTGTGCTTAGAATCTGTCTTACCAGGTGAGCGTTAGGTCATGGTAAGGAGACTAATAGGTTTCTTCTTGAGCAACCAAAGTTATTGTCTGAAAAGAAGATCTATATTTTGTTCCCTCTTTGTGTAGTCTTGTTCTTACAACTTCATGTAGATATACAAGTTTTTGAAGTAGCAGCAGCTAGCATCATTTCTGTTAAGGTTGATGCTTCTTTCTCACTCATCATCTTCCATATTTGAAGCAGTCTTGTATCCCAGTAATTTTTGCTTAAAACTTTCACAAATAACAAAATGATTAAGTCTCGGATATGCATATGAAGCAGACATTCCCCTATAAAATCCTCTAAGTCTCTCTGACTGATACACTTTATGAACACATTCAGAACCACCCAATCACTTTCTATGGTTCCATGCATCGAGCTGTAACCAAGTCTTGATAAGGAAGTGGGTTGGTTGCTGTGACTGCAGTAAAACCTACCACGGCAGACAAAAGCATGTGTATCTAGCGAGAATCAGGATCAAATACAATATTCATTTTTCCCTTGTAGTTTGAATAAGCAGCAAAGTATGTTGTTTTGGAAAGGGCCACACCCATTAAATTTGGGCTAATCCTCTAAACAAGGAACAAAGCCCTTCTTTATCCAAGATCACCTTTAGGCAATGGAAAGGTCCAGGAGAGAGTACTCAGCTAAACGTCAAAGATAAGAAGCATCACAGAAGACGACTCTTGCCATGTTTTTACACCTTCCAGTGGATGTGTAAGAGTGGCTCCCACTCTACCATCACATCCCCTGGCAAAAAGATGCACCATCATGGCCCTCTGGCTCATTCTCTCTCTTGCCTGTCCTCTGAGTGCTGAGGTGGGATGCAGATCCAGCCATGCTTCCCTATCAATTTTTAAAATCCACTTTATTGCATATAATTCATATAAAAAATGCACTATTTTAAGTGTAATATTTTGATGAGTGTTGACAAATTTATACACCCATTAAACCACCACCATAATCAAAATGAGGACATTTCTATCACCCTGAAAAGTTCCCTTGTGCTTCTTCTGAGACAATTCCACATACCCCCAGATCCAGGAAACCCATGGGTTGCTTTCTGTCACTCTAAGTTACATTTACATTTTCTAGAGTTTCATAGAAACATCCATTAGAAAAATGTTTCAGGTGTGATTCTGATCTGTGCTAACATTTTAGAATTATTCTTTTTTTTTTTTATCATCATTTTATTGAGATATATTCACATACCACGCAGTCATACAAAACAAATCGTACTTTCGATTGTTTACAGTACCATTACATAGTTGTACATTCATCACCTAAATCAATCCCTGACACCTTCATTAGCACACACACAAAAATAACAAGAATAATAATTAGAGTGAAAAAGAGCAATTGAAGTAAAAAAGAACACTGGGTACCTTTGTCTGTTTGTTTCCTTCCCCTATTTTTCTACTCATCCATCCACAAACTAGACAAAGTGGAGTGTGGTCCTTATGGCTTTCCCAATCCCATTGTCACCCCTCATAAACTACATTTTTATACAACTGTCTTCGAGATTCATGGGTTCTGGGTTGTAGTTTGATAGTTTCAGGTATCCACCACCAGCTACCCCAATTCTTTGGAACCTAAAAAGGGTTGTCTAAAGTGTGCGTAAGAGTGCCCACCAGAGTGACCTCTCGGCTCCTTTTGTAGAATTATTCTTATAACCCTTCTCTATCTCCTCCATCTCATTTGTAGCATTTCCTCTTTCCCTCTTCTCTTAGCCCATTCTAATAACCACATTAAAGAGCTTATAGGCATTGAGTCTATACCTTCCACTTTTCTATAAATGTTCCATTTTTCTGGGGAAAAAAAAAACATACTTGCTTTTTTTTTTTGTTCTCTTTCAGTATTAGAATCTGGGTATGATACCGAGGTACCATCTCCAAAGCAGCATTTTTATGAAGTGGCATCACCTCAGTGGGAGATAATGGAAAGCCTTGCAAGCTATGATCTTGAGTGCTCAAGATTACAAGATGACTGGGAATGCAGAGGGCAGTCTGACAGACAACAGAGGAATCCAGATGAACATTTTAGTCAAATGATCATCAGTCATGAAGAAATTCCTGCTTTTGGCCAGCAAACATCCGTTACATTTTATCAGAAAATTCATACTGAAGAAAAACCCTATGGATATAATGAATGCAGAAAAGACTTCTGGCAAGAGGAATTCCTTAATAATCATCAAGGAATTCACAGTAGCGAGAAACCCTATAAATGTAAGGAATGTGGTAAGGCCTTTAAATATGGCTCACGACTGATTCAACATGAGAATATTCATTCTGGTAAGAAACCCTATGAATGTAATGAATGTGGAAAGGCCTTCAATTCTGGTTCAAATTTCATACAACATCAGAGGGTTCATACTGGTGAGAAACCCTATGAATGTAAGGATTGTGCAAAAGCTTTCAGTCGAAGCTCACAACTGATTGAACATCAGCGAATTCATACTGGTGAGAAGCCCTATCAATGTAAGGAATGTGGCAAGGCCTTCAATCGGTTCTCACATCTTAAGGTACATTATAGAATTCATACAGGTGAAAAACCCTACGCATGTAAGGAATGTGGGAAGACCTTTAGTCATCGGTCTCAGTTGATTCAACATCAGACTATTCATACTGGCAAGAAACTCTATGAATGTAAGGAATGTGGGAAAGCCTTTAATCAAGGCTCAACTCTTATTCGACATCAAAGAATTCATACTGGCGAGAAGCCATATGAATGTAAGGTATGTGGGAAGACCTTTAGGGTGAGCTCACAACTTAAGCAACATCAGAGGATTCACACTGGGGAGAAACCCTACCAATGTAAGGTATGTGGTAGGGCCTTCAAAAGGGTCTCACATCTTACAGTACATTATAGAATTCATACAGGTGAGAAGCCATATGAATGTAAGGAGTGTGGGAAAGCCTTTAGTCACTGCTCACAACTGATTCAACACCAAGTAGTTCACAGTGAGGGAAAGCCCTATGAACTTAAGGAATGTGGGAGAATCTTAAGTCATGATTCAATTCTTCAGCATAAGAGAATACAGAATGGAGAAACACAAGTGAATATAATAAATGTGGAAAAGCCTTCCATCAGCACTTATCCCTTATTACTCATCAGAGAATTTATGTTGGCAAGCAACCATGTGAATGGAAGTAATGGAAAAAGCCCTTTATCTTAAGCTAATCACAACTTACTTCTACATCTTGGAGAAAGACTTGAATGCAAGTGTGAATGCTTTTATTCAGAATTTATCCTAGAACCTGAGCCAGTAAATTCATATCAAAGGAGAATTTTAAGGATGTAAATTTCTTAGTGCATGATTGTCAAAGTGGGGAAAGGTTGGGAAAAAAATTTTCTACAAGAGTTTACAGAATCACACATTTTCTAACCAGTGAAATAACTTCAACAAAAAACAAGAGCCAAATGTGTTAGTTTTCTTGGAAATTAAAATAAAAATAGACAAGTTACTCTTGGGCTAACAAGGAAATAAACTATGCAGTTACCATAGATGGTAATGAAAAGATAAAGAGTTTTACAAAGCTATAGGATATGATAAAAGCTGTACTTTGAGTAATTTTTATAGCCCTTAAAGGCATGTATGTGTGTGTGTGTGTGTGTGTGTGTGTGTGTGTGTATATGAAAGTAGAAAAACTATGCTCAAATACACTGAATGTACTATTCAAGAAGCCAGAAAAGAGAATGCCAAACACCCAGGCAATGAAAGAACATATTAATAAAAATAAGAACAGAAAATGATGAAATAGAAAATGGTCATCTTATAGTAATTGCAGTTTCATTTCTTCCTAATCCAAGAGTAATCTAATTTTATAAAATTTTCTTAATTTCCAAGTTGTTAAAATTTTGGATGATCTTTTTATCATTTCTTCTGTCACAGACAAATATTGGTTGCCTACCAACAGCTGTACACACCTCCCCATCTTACTGGCAGTGTCTGTGTCTTGCCTTAGAATTGGAAGGTGTCAGGTGCTAATTTTCCAGCTTCCGTGCAGCTCGGGTTGGCCGTATGTCCTAGTGTTGGCCAGTGAGATCTTCTGGGACTTCTGAGAGAGATTTTTCTCATTTAGAAGAGACATATATTGGGAGGACTCCCTCTCCTCTCACTTCTGCTTTTAAACATTTAACTGTGAGAACACGCTGTGGTCATCTTGGAAGAGGAGAAAAACAGGGACATCAGAGAAGCTGATCCAAAGCCCTGACAACACTGCGCTACTTGGCCACTTCTGGAACTGCCTCTTCTTTGATGCCTGGTATGTAAAAAAAATAAATCTCGATTGCTGAAGTTACTTTTAGTTGGATATTTTGTAAACTTGCAACCAAATGCATCCTAAATGATATAACTTCATATTTTATTAGGATTGGTAAATGTGCGTTGAAAGTATCTACTTTTTAGAATTTGGTGTGTGTGTGTGTGTGTGTGTGCGTAAGTACAGGACTGATTTTTGTAGATGTTCTATGAACACTGGAAAGAGAATATATATTCTATTTTAGTATACACAAATTTTAAATTATTAAGTTAACCCTGTGAGTTATAAACATAAAATTCTCCATGTTCTTATATAATTTTATATACTGGGTTGGAATTTCCTAGTATTGAAAATTTTTTTTT
This sequence comes from Choloepus didactylus, assembly GCF_015220235.1. NCBI lineage: Eukaryota > Metazoa > Chordata > Mammalia > Pilosa > Megalonychidae > Choloepus > Choloepus didactylus. The sequence continues at coordinate 2,013,325 of NC_051333.1, read as the reverse complement.
ACCAAAATCTTCTTGAATTTCCAGAGATTTTTGCTTTTTAATTTGTTGTTTGACCTATAAAGATATATGACTTAACCCTTCTTTATGAATCATGCCTTTTATCATTACATATATTCCCTCTTTGCCTAGTACAGGGGTTGCCAAACTGATTCTGGCCTGCTGCTTCTTTTATCAGTAAAGTTTTATTAGGATTCAGTCACGCTAATTTGTTTATGTATTGCCTATGACTGATTTTACAACACAAGAGCCAAGTTGAGCAGTTGCAACACAGACTGTATGGCCCACTGTGGTGGCTTGAACCCCAGAAAAAAACATGTTCTTAATCTTAATCCATTGGTGTGAAACCATTGTAAGTAAGATCTTTTGACGAGATTACCTCATTAAGGCACAACCCAACAGAATAAGATTACTGGAGTCCTTTATAAGCAGAGTGAAAGTTAGATGGAGAGGAAGCCACAGGCAGCAGCCAGAAGCTGAAGTCAACAGGACCCAGAAGAGAAAGAAGGCGGCATTGCCATGAGAAAGAAAAGCCAAGGGACCCAAAGATTGCTGGCCAGTCAGAAAACACTCATCCCAGGAGGAAGCAAGCCTTCTAGCCTCAGAAACCATGAGACAATAAATACCTGTTGTTAAGTCAACTTTATGTTATTTGTTTTAGCAGATAGGAAACCAAAGCAGTTTTGGGTTTGGGAAAATGGGATGCTGCTATGACAAATACCTAAAAATGTGGAAATGGCTTTGTGATTGGGTATGGGTGGAGGCTAGAAGAATTGTGAGGTGTTTGGTAGAAAAAGCCTAGAATGTTGTTAGAAATATGGACGCTAAAAGTACTTACAGTGAGGCCTTAGAAATGATGAATGTGTTGTTGGAAATTGGAAGAAAGTTGATCATTGTTATAAGAGTGGCAGAGACGTTTGCAAAAGTGTGTTCTGATGTTGAATTGAAAGTTTAACTTGAAAGTGATGAACTTGGATATTTAGCTAGGAGATTGCCTTGCTCAGGGCAGATGTGGCCTGGGTTATCCTCGCACCTTATACTACAATGAAAAAGGAAACAGATAAGCTGAGCACTGAACTGTTAAGCACAAGGACACCAGAAATTGATGGTTTGGAAAATTCTGAGCCTTTCCAGATACTGTGCTCTGAGATTAGGGCCAGAAGTGGCTCTCTCAGGAACCTCCCTGAGCTTTTGGGAAGTGAGTCTCCGGAGGACAGGGTTCCACCGGAGGGTGTGGATCCAGCCAGCCATTTCGCAGCGCCCAGAACAGACGGAACAACCGCGTGCCACTGGTACCGAAACTCACGGAGAAAAGTCGGGTTCTAGGTGACCAAGACGAGAAGGCGAAGAGGCGCCGGACTACACCTCCTGCAGCCACTGCGGCCGAGGTCCAATCATCGCCCGACTCTGTCCTCCGGGCCTTTGTCAGGCCTGGCCGCGGCTTTTCCAACGCCGAACTACACCTCCCGGAAGGAAATGCGGCTCCGGCCAATCATCGGTGGCCCGGGACGCCCCTTGGTCCGTCACGCCCACCGGGGAACCGGATGCGGACAGACTTGGCACGGACCGAGACCAGCCTGCCCGCGTCGGGTGAACCCCGAGCGCCCCGGCTTTCTAAGCGGGGGCCTGTGCGCGCCGGAAACCGCGGGTGCGGCCTCTGGGTCCTTCCGGTGCGGACTACATTTCCCAGAGGCCGTTGCGGCGGGTGCGCCTCCACGCCGAGTCTCGTGCCGGGTGGCGTCGCGGGATTGTCCTCTTAGGAGGGAGGCCCGAAGGGAGGCGTCCGAAGGGGGTGCTCATGCGCAGTCAGCTGGGTCAGGGATGCGGGAATAGGTCTGTGAGGCATGGAGAGTATTCCCGAGGCCAGGTGCCTTCCCACTGCGCTTTCGAAGTTGGCTGACTCTGGTCTACATTTGCCAGAGGCCACAGTGGCCGGCCGCGAACCCCTCCAAGCTTGTGTTCCTTTTTCGCATCAGCGTGATTGTCACCTCTTCAGGACGAGATGGCGGCTGGGGCAGTTCGCTCAGGCCTGGTCTGGGCTGCGGCCAGTCCGGGAGGAGTCCGAAAGGGAGGACCCTGAGGCGCATTTTGGCGGAAGAAGTCCCTGTGCCCACGCACTTCCTTACCGCGTTGCCGTCCTCACTGCTTCCGGGTTACGTTTCCCAGAGACCGCCGCGGCGGGGCGCGTGACCAGTTTCACGTCGTTCTGGGACGTCGTGCTTCCTCCGCTGGGACTCCAGGGAACTGCTGAAGTATTTGACTGATTTTTGGAAGCGGTGGTTTGGCTTTATGAAGGTGGAACTAGACAGCTTCCTCTGAGCTACCTCTGAAGCGTCATCTTCCTGATCTCTCACTCATGCTCCTGAGGACCTTCCTGTATCAGTGTCCTCAGAATTTGGGGGTAGCAACAGCATGACAAAGTCCCACTCATTTTCCCATATGCAGGGCTTGGCGGTTCTAAGCCAAATATGAATTGTTTGCTGGAGCAAGGAAGAAGCCATTGCTTGTGAAGAGACAGCAGCCCAGGTGAGTGAGAAAGGGGGAAGCCATTATGGGGGTGGGGGTGGGGGAGCTCTTCTGTTTGGCGACAAGTCAGAACCTTTCAGAGGTTATTTCCTAGACTCTTTCCCCAGAGTTCTACAGAAAAAAATAGGTTTCTTCCACAGGAGATCTCAAAGTGACCTTACTTTGTTTCTTAGGAGTCAGGCAAAGCTGCTTTACCAAAATACAAAATACAGTAGCTTGAACAGTATAGAAGTTTATTTCCAAGTATCAGTCCAGAACATCTGGTTGAAGACTTTGCCCTCTTCAACATGTGGCCTCCCCCCAGTGGGTCTTGGACAAGGGTTTCCTTTTTCCCAGGCAGACATGGCAGCCCTCACTTATGCTCATATCCTTTGGGCCAGAAACTAGTCACATTGTCACATCAACCTGTATGGGAGGCTGGGAAATTTAATCTTTATCAGAGTAGCCATGTGCCCAGTTAGCAGTCTCTATCTGTGGAAAAAGGACAAATGATATTCAGGACAACGAGCAGTTTGCCACAGTCCATCCCTCTGGCCATCCTAATATTCCTGTATACCCTTCTTTGGACACAGAACATACTTATCCTTTTTCCTAAGGAGAGAAGACAAAATCCCATCCAGTTGGCGGATTAGCTGAAAATCCAGGATCTTGGGATGGGTGATGGGAAGTCCTCTCCATCAGTTTTGGATGTGGGTTCTTCATGGCCCAGTGGAAAAGTATTTGTTCTCTGCCCCCTGCTGACTTCATACACAGTATTCAGTGGGAGAATAGGAACAGAATAGACAGAAAAGCTCCTGTTTGGAAGAGGGGACACTAGCAAACACAGCAGTTATTCTATAACAGTGATAAGATTCTGCCAAGGAATTACAAAATTCCTTGCCGTGACAGTAGAGTAAGTTCCTTAGTTTCTAATGTCAGTGTTACTCTCCAGGGCCACAAGTGAAGTTGGTAGGAGAGAGTATACCCCCTGGGGGACTGCACAGCTTTTGGTGCCGAGTCCCAAATGGTACAGATTTGAGACTGTGGGTGTTTCTTTAACTTTGAACAGCCACAGGCTTTTGTAGACCAGCTGAATAATTTCTTTGGCAGTAGGATTTAGTAAGCTTTTTGTGGGTTTGCCTCATGTCAGTTCAATGTGGAAATAATTATTGTGTGATCTTAGTGAAGATTCATAATTTCTCTAACCTACAATTGCTTCATCTTTGAGTTTTTAAAATAAATATAATTTTATTGAAAAATATTCACATACTATACAATCATCCAATGTGTAGTTCACAGTTTCATCATATAGTTGTGCATTCAACACAGCAATTTTTGAACATTTTCATTACTCTAAAAAATAAAAATGAAAATAAGAATAAAAATAAAAGAGAACACTCAAAACCTCCCATACCCTCCCTCTCTCCCTCATTTACTTTTTTAAAATTTTGTTTTAATTGAAATATAGTCATATACCATACAATCATCCAGGGTGTAAAACATTTGTTCACAGTATCATCATATAATTGTGCATTCATCACCACAATTTTTTAACATTTTCATTACTCCAAAAAATAAGAATAAAAATAAAAGTAAAAAGAACACCCAAAATGTCCCATACCCCCCTTCTCCATATTATTCATTTCCTTTTTGTCCCCATTTTTCTACTCATTTGTCCATACACTGAGTAAAGGGAGCATGAGCCATAAGGTTTTCACAATCACACAGTCACACCATATAAGCTATATAGTTATACCCTTGCCTTCAAGAATTAAGGATCCTGGATTGCAGTTCAACAGTTTCAGATATTTCCTTCTAACTATTCTAATAAACTAAAAACTAAAAGGGGATATATATATATATAAAGCATAAGAGTTACCTCCAAAATGATTTCTCAACTCCATTTGAAATCCCTCAGCCACTGAAACTTTATTTTGTTTCAACTCTCTTTCCCTTTTTGGTCCAAAAGCCTTTCTTAATCACATAATACAGGGTCCAGACTCATCCTGGGGAAGGGGTCACATTCCACATTACCAGGGAGATATATACCCCTGGGAGTCATGTCCCATGAAGGGGGTAGCCTAGTGAGTTTTCCTGCCAGGTTGGCTTAGAGAGAGAGGCCACATCTGAGCAACAAAAGAGGCCCTCTGGGGGTAACTCTTAGGCACAATATTGAGTAGGCTTAGCCTCTCTTTTGCAGCAATAAGCTTCACAAGGGCATGCCCCAAGATCGAGAGCTTGGCTCACCAAGCTGGTAGCCCAAAATGTTCATGAGAATATCAGGAATTCCCCAGCTGGGGGCAAGTTCAGTATTTCCACATTTTCCCACAGTCCCTCAAGGGGGCTTTGCAAACACTTTTTATTCTCTGCCCAAATTCCTCAGGGTTGTATCAGGGCTTTATGCAACCTTTGCAAACCAATAAGATCTCACTTCCAGTCAAGCTCCATGCAATCTTGGCATTTGAGTAAACTGACCATACAAGTCAAATTATACAGTGTGTGTGCCAGTTTGAATGTATTATGTTCCCCCAAACACCATTATCTTTGATGTAATCTTGTGTGGGCAGATGTATCAGTTTTGATTAGATTGTGATTCTTTGAGTGTTTCAATAGAGATGTGCCCCACCTAACTGTAGGTGGTAACTCTGAAGAGATATATTTCCATGGAGGTGTGGCCCCACCCATTCAGGGTGGGCCTTGATCAGTGGAGCCATAGGGCAGAGGGAACTCAGTGCAGCTGTGAGTGATGTTTTGAAGAGGAGCTACGGCCAAGAGGGACACTTTGAAGAAAGCACAGGAGCTGCAGATGAGAGACAGTTTGACGACAGCTGTTTAAAGCAGACTGTTGCTCCGGAGAAGCTGAGAGAGGACAAATACCCCAAGTGCAACTAAGAGTGACATTTTGAGGAACTGCAGCCTAGAGAGGAATGTCCTGGGAGAAAGCCATTGTGAAACCAGAACTTTGGAGCAGACACCAGCCACATGCCTTCCCAGCTAACAGAGGTTTTCCAGATGCCATTGGCCATTCTTCAGTGAAAGTACCCGATTGCTGATGTGTTACCTTGGACACTTTATGGCCTTAAGACTGTAACTGTGTAACCAAATAAACCCCCTTTATAAAAGTCAGTCCATTTCTGGTGTTTTGCATTCTGGCAGCATTAACAAACTAGAACAGTGTGCTACAAAAACAGATTCTGCACCATATAATCATCTTTCTTTGGTCCCACACAGAAGCCAAAGTTTTAAAACACTGTTAATATCATCCTCTACCCTTTAGTGTGATCTTCCCCAATCTCAACCAAGTCCATTTCATTCATATCTCCAATTAAAGTCTGATCTCCTTTTCAGCCTCTTTAACTGTTGATTCATGGGACAATGCCAATACTCATGGCTGCCAAACTCTGGATCTGAGTCCTAGGTGCTGTACAGACATCTGAAGCTCCAGGGACTGACCACATCACACACAAACAGCTCAGAATCTCAAGATTTAGAAATAACTGTTCCAACTCATGAATAAATGTGACTGCTGTAAGAGCTTACAATCTAGGAACCTTTACATAAGCCTTCCCCTTATAATCCATGCTCCCAGATTCAAGTCTCAGAGTTTACACATTAGTCCGTATTAGTGAGGCATTATAATGTTTGTCTTTTCATTTCTGGCTCATTTCACTCAACCTACTTGTCCATATGGTCCATTCACTTCATTGCATACCTCACAACTTCATTCCTTCTTGCTGCTCCCTCAGGCAAAAACATTCCTACATTTGTACATTTAATTACACTCATTGACCACTCTAGGTTTCACTAAATTATATAGTCCCAGTCTTTATCTTCTTTCTTTCCTTCTGTTGTCCTGCATGTCCCTAACCTTCCTCTTTGAAATGTACTCATAATCATCTTTGTTCAGTGTACTTACAGTATTGTGTTGCCGTCACCCAGTATTGTGCTATCCATTTCTGGATGTATACAATTAATCCAGTTGAATATTCTGTACTCCTTCAGCATCAAATGCCCAATCTCTACCCTCTTTCTATCTCCTGATACCTTCATTTCTACACTCTTCTCCAAAACCTGTCTCTCTTGTCTCTTCTTGTCTGTAGCATTCCTTTTAGTATTTCTTGTAAAGGAGGTTTCCTGTTCATGAATTCTCTCATTGTCTGTTTATCTTTAAATATTTAAACTCTTGCTTATTTTCTCTCATTGTCTGTTTATCTTTAAATATTTTAAACTCTCCCTTATTTTTGAAGGACAGTTTTGCCAGATATAGGATTGGCAGTTTTTCTCTTTCAGTCTCTTGAATATATCATTCCACTTCTTTCTCGCCTCCATGATTTCTGCTGAGATCTACACTTAATCTTCTCAAGCTTCCCTTGTATGTGATGGATTGCTTTTCTCTTGCTGCTTTCAGAATTCTCTCTTTGTCTTTGACATTTGAAAATCTGATTAGGAAGTGTCTTGGAGTAAGTCTGTTTGGATCAATTTTGTTTGGGGTATGCTGCACTTCTTGGACCTATAATTTTACGTCTTTAATAAAACTTGGGAAATTTTCATTGATTATTTCTTCTATTATTCTTTCTTCCCCTTTCCCCTTCTCTTCTCCTTCTGGGACACCTATAACATGTATATTCATGTGCTTCATGTTGTCATTCAGTTTCCTGAGACCCTGCTCATTTTTTTCCCACTCTTTTCCCTATGTGTTCTTCAGTGTGTAGGATTTCAGATGCTCTGTCCTCTAGTTCACTAATCCTCCTGTCTGCTTATCCAAGTCTCCTGCTGTATGTCTCCATTTTGTTTTTCATATCTTTTATTGTGCTTTTACTCCTAGAAGTTCTGCCATTTGTTTTTTCAAGTTTACTATTCTTCTTTATGGTCACCCAGTGTTTTCTTTATATCCTTCATCTCTTTTGTAACATTTTCTTTCAACTCATTGATTTGATTTAGAAGATTTGTTTGAACATCTTTAATTTGTTCTCTGAATTCCTGAATCTCAGTTGAGGTATTATTTTGTTCCTTTGGGCCATATCTTTGTGTTTCCTGGTGTGGCTCATGATTTTTTTGCTGTCTAGGCATCTTATTTTCTTGATTAGTTTATTTTGGAGGTTGTTTTCCCTATTATATCTAGGGTTTTCTTGTTGGTTGTCTTTGATCGCTATCTTGTTTCTGCTTCTCTCACTGGACAGTCTCAGATTGGCTCTGCCCCCCAGTCTTCCCCCAGAAATCAGGCACCCATCATGGCCTGCCACAGGGATGAGAGGTAGGCACTGGATCCCCCAGCAAGTTCACTATGTGTGGAATATGAATCTGCTGGCTTCCAGTGGTGCTTTGTTTTCTGCTAGCCAGCTGGACCGGGGTTTGTTTTAGAACCCTGCTTTAACAGTTGGGTCTTCCATATTACTCATCCTAAACAGGGCCGAGTTTACATACGGGGCATGTAGACCAGTTCCCGTGGCCCTAAGGAAGGGTCTGGAGCATCTTTTTCAGTGTTTTAATTCCCATGAACCTTCTGTACTGTCCAGCAGATGGCACTGTTTGGTAATTTAATCGTCCTCAGAGGCTACTTTGCTTCCAAGCACAGGCTGTGTCTACACAAGTGAGCTGAAACTGCAGGCTTTCTTTACCCTCACTTTGCCAGCCAAAATCTGGCTTCATGTGGGGCTCCACCTGTGGCAAAGTACTCCTTAAGCTGACCTAGTACTCCAGCCACCCCCAAGGCAAGGAAACAGCTGCCGGCTGCTGCTTCCCTCAAGGGTGGGGTAAGGGCTTTCAGAGCCAAGGCTGGAAACACAGTCTCTGCCCACTTTTTCTCAGTCTATTTGTCCCTCACTGACCTGGGCCTTGCAATGTCCTCCCCTGTCCCCTGGGTCTTAAATCGGTGGGGGTATGTCTCACTGCTGTGAGAGATTTTATAGACTGTGTCCCTAGTGGGAGGGGTTCTGTCTGCTGATTCTGTGCCTTCCCCACACTGAGACCGAGTGAGAGGAGGGGAGAGGACCAGCTGGTCTGGGACAGAAGATTCCTACCTGATATTTCTTCTCTTTTTCAATATGGCATTTGCAGGGTCCTTCTTCAGTCTATATCCTCCTCCAGTCTATATTCTCCTCTAGAGTTTCAAATAATTCAGAATTGTCCTTTTTTGTTGTTGAATCTCTGAAGAGAAGTTTTTAGTAGCAGTTTACGTTGCCATGTTGATGACATTTCCCTCTTGAATTGAATATATTTCTCCATCTTTAGTTTGCATACTCTTACTCATTTCTCAAAAAGTACCCAAGGGCTTGTTCTGGAACAAGATAATTATGCCTACTTTGTATACTTTGGTTCAATTGCCTTCACCAGTAAAATAAGGGAGAAAAAAGGAAAAGATACCTGATCAGAACAGAAGTTAAAACGTCTTTAGCCACAGTTGAAAAGATTGGGTAAGCAAAATATGCCAGCAGAATTGACAAGTTAATTAGCATCTCTAAACTTTGCAGTGCCATAAACATGGTTCTGGGGATTAAATCATTTCCCCACAAAAAACGCACATGTTCAGGTCCCAACTTCTGGTGTTGTGGGTGTGAACCCATTTGTAAATAGGATCTTTGAAGATGTTATTAAGTTGTGCCCAAACTGAATGAGGGTGGGCCTTAATCAAATGTGGCCAAGTCCTTAAAAACAAAGGGAATTGGACAAAGAGAAACTGTGTGAAGCAGCCAGAAGCTGGAAGTCAACGGAACCCAGAGGAGAAAGGAGATGTGCCACAAGCATTGCCATTTGACAGAAAAACCCATCATTCTGCTGTAGTTAAGTTGATTTTTAATTTGGGTCCTGATGGAGATCAGATATGACACAATGGGAAACCAAGACCATAATGCATGAGACAAAATAGTTACGTATGGTCCCAGATGGAGTGTCGTGAGGGGGTCAATGAAGTGCCATCAGCTCAGGTGACTCAACCAGTTGATGGGAAGCACACAAGCAGAGCAAGAAGGACCCGTGGGCTTGTGCCTTTATTTTGGTAAGGGTGGAGGTAAGATTTCCCACAGGAGTCAAGGATTGGTTGGTTTAAAAGCAAACACATGAAAAGGGAAAGGGGCTGGGAGTCTGAGGGCAGTGGTGATGGGACCAGATGTGGGTTTGGGCTAAGGTTTCTGGGTGGTGTAGGTCATGCCCACAGATGTGGGTTTGGACTTTTGGTGGGGGCAGGGGTAGTAAGCTTCTTATTAACTTCTTATTAACTAGGCCAAAGCTCAGTGTTGAGGCAAGTGGCTTATCCAGAGTAAGATACATGCCACGTGAGCACATAAAAGTTTTGGTAGTTTAAGTCCATCCCTTGATGCCTTGGCATCATTCATTTGGAGGATGGTGGCAGTTTGGGTGGCTGGCCTATTTACTGCCAGGGACATAGCATCATCAAGCCAGCACATAAGGCATTTTAGGATATTGGTTATAAAATTATCAATAGTAAAACAAGAGCTGGAGGACTTTGCATATCCACCCCCAACCCCCTTTCAGAGAATAGCTTATGAGGTTTGTCTTTTTTTGGATCTGAGGTATTTGTTGGAAAAAAAAAACAAAAAACCTTGGTTATGTTGTGAAACACCTTGATCTCTTGAGCCATTTTTATAAGCTGGTTTTTACCTGCTCCAAATTATTAATATACATACAGCAGGTGTTTCTTATTGCACAGACACCCCATTTTTGTGGCCAAAAAGTAGTCTCAGGTTAGGTGGTTAGCTAAGATTACCTGGGCTACGTAGTCTATTTGTTGTTATATTAGCCCTTATTAGCAGACACACAGTGAGAGCTTAGGCAAAGGAACTGAGGGCAAACGTGAGCCTCTAGATGCTGCAAGGTGGTCCCTGCTGTGTGATATTACAGATACAGTGTTTAGTATGACAGCAGGGGGCAGCCGAGTGCAAGGTCACTTTACAGTTGTAGGGGGCACGACTCAACAGCTCAAGCCTTGCATAAGGAAGAGGGGTTCGTGCTTGGGCAGTCTGTCGTTTTTGCTAGGTAGTATTCTCATGTGGTTGGTTGTTTTTCTCATTTCTCAAGGTAGTTTCTGGGTTCATCAGCCAACTTGAGCCTGGGGTGGCTCTGCTTCATTGGGGTGACCAGAGCAGCAGTGGGTGAACCTCAGTGGTGGTCCTGGGCCGTGTTCTCCCCATCAGTGAACTCATGGCCTGGTCATCTCCAACAGAAACTCATGGGCTGGGGCAGTGTGGTCTCAGATGAGGTGGTGAATGATGGGGGCCACCCCAGGGGTGGATATCCCTGCCAATTAGCAATCCATAAAGGATGAGGAATTTTGTCCTGGTTTTAAATACCATCGGTTAGCCCAAGTAACATATCTGCAGGTTTCCATAAAATGGTTGTCACAGAGCTCCATGACTTTTAGGGCTAGGAACACACCTAGCAAAGGCTTTGGCTGCTTGTTCCCCTGCAGTACCCTGCACTTCCCTCCACTGGAAGAATATGTTTTATCTACACTTATATGCTACTAGGGTGTTGATTTTTTATAGGCTTTCTTTGAAATCTAAGCTCTACTCTTAGAATAAATAGTATGTCCAGCAGGCTGGAGTAGAGACCAATTAGCCATGCAGTTTTGGTTTGATTGTACTTGTAAGGCCATTGGTGATATATGAGAATCTTATTTAGGTTATGTGTGGGTTGAGAATCATTTATGCATTTGTCCAGTGGACCCATGTGATATGTACGTTGGATGGCTTTGAGTCCTCAGCCACGCTTTGTGGCATGCAGGACACAAGTGGTTGAGGAGTGACAGCCAGCAGTCTCCTCTTTCCCAAAATTTCCTAAAATTGCATACAAGTTTAGGATGAGCAAAATACTGCTTGAGCATTCCTGGGCCTGCATGGTGTGGCCCTGGGGGTCAGTAAATAAGCCTTTGACCCATGCAGCCAGCAGAGATACTGAAACCCAGAGCCAGAGTGAACACTGACATCGTGCCAGTCCCAAGGACCAGCTTCTGGAGCTGCTACTTTGTATCCTTGCTCGATGCTTTCTCTCCGGGCTTGCTCTGTCTGGTGTTTCCCAGCCCAGGTGCTGTCCCCTGTATGGGTAATGGGCACTCAGGGCAGGGTAAAAGGAGGTCATTTTTTTATGACTAGTATCCACTGGGCATAGCTTTGCTTTACCTGTAAAGGTGACCCAGACTGTTCCACTCCTTGGTTTGGGAGCTGTATCTACCTCTTGGTGGCTCTGACAGTGATGGAAAGTGGTCCCGTGTAATTAGTATGACAATGGGAGAAGAGTTTATCCCTGCCACATGGAACCCCCATGTTTGGTTTTGAAGCACAAATTACTGTCTTCAGTAACTATTTTGGCCCGTGAGGGACCTAGAGGCACTCCTTCCTTTGTGCCCACTCCACCAGGGCAGAGGAGCCTCCGAGGCCTGAGGTGCTATGGGCCCAGACCACCATTAGTCAGGGGAAGCTTGGGGGGCCTGTGTGGGACCTGCCATATGCTGGGTAGGGATGAGTTTTAGGTAGTTTATCAGCAGTGTACTCCAGTGAATGGAGTGTGTATGGAAATCGGCGAGCTGCGAATGGTTTTCCAAACGTGGAGCCCCCAGGGGCATTTTTTAAATGAAAACTATTTGCCAGTCCTTCAGCCACCATGCAGGAATTAATGAAGATTCATAGATTGGGAAACTGGCAACGGAGAGCATCCTGGAGAGCTAATCGGACTGCTTCTAGCTCTGCAAACTGTGCAGACTCCAAGCAGCATCTGGGGTAAACAGGGCGTTGAGGCTGGGTGATAGGCTGTGGCCCTCCAGCAAGCTGGGTTGCATACAATAGCACTGCCATCAGTGAGATGCACCCACCCCCTTCCCATGTCAGACAGTTGGTCCCAAGGGGCTCTTACCTTTCTTAAGCAGCTTAGAAACTTCTCTGGTGTCTTAGAGGGGTGCTGGCTGGGTATGCTCAGCCCCTCCTCCCCTTCTGCCCAGTAGTTCCTAAGCCATCTCACACTAGGGTCTCGTTTTTATTTTCCCATGGGGCCAGAGGACGAAGAGGACAGCAGCTGAGACAGCAGCAACATAAGGATCACAGACTCTAGCAGTACTGTTGCTTGTGTTGCTTACGGGGTGCTCTGTACTTCCTGTGGACAGGGTGCCTCTCAAGCTAGGGGCAGACGTAAGACTCAATCTCACAGTCCTCAGTCACTGTGGCTGGAGTCTCCCACCGCAGTCTCCCAGTTACTTTGGCCCAGGCACCAGGAGGTCTAGCCCTTAAGCCCCTGTGTCTCACTCACATGCCACAGCTAGGGGCGGAGGATGGCCATCTCCTGCTTTGCAGGCTCCTGCTGTAAGAACCTCAACACAACTTTTGTTATGTAGTCAATGTTCCTACCTTAGTTATGTAGTCAGTGTGACTCAGTATGTGTCACCCGACTATCGTTCTGTTCAGGGGAGTGCTAGAAACCACAGGGTTTCCCCTCTTACCCTACAGGAGCTGGCTGCTTGGAATTCCTGGGGGAGCTCAGATACACAGGACCACCAATTTGAAGTGTGAAGCTTAGGCAACACCCAGAAGAGACACCAGGTGGTAGCGCAAAGCAGTGTGGACACACAACAAGCCATGGACCTTTCCCAGATAGTATTAACTATCTCGGACAGCCAGTTAGTAAACCAAGAGCAGCCAAAAGGCCTGATGCCTCGTTTCCCATGGTCATGACCAACACATCCTGCCTGTTGCACCACTAGTTCTGAATTAAGTTGGATTTTAAATTTGGGTCCCAGTGGAGGTCAGGTGTGACAATGGGAAACTGAGGCCATAATTCACGAGAAAAGAGTTTGCTACTTACAAGCCCCAGAGAGAGAGGGGTGCCATGAAGCATGATCTACCTTCAAATTCCTTCTTATGTCCCAACAATGTCTCCTTGACCCTCCTCCTCCCTTGTTAGATCCCACCAAGGATCATGCATTTTAGCCAGTTGTCGCTGTCTAGATGCTCCTTGTTTAGTTTTTTTAAATTGTGGGAACATACACACGACACAAACTTTCCCATCTCAACCATCCCCAAGCACACAATTAAGTGGGCCTAATCAACTTCACATTATTGCAATACACTCACCATCCTCCATCATCATCCCCCCCCAAACAGAAACCCTGCACCCATCATGCACCAACTCCCATTCCCCCTGTATCCAACACCCAGAAACCAGCATTCCAGTTTGTGCCTCCATGAGCTTACATATTCTCTAATATTTTCTTTGTAGTTATCATGGAGCTTAAATTCAACATCTTAAATCTGTAACAATCTCAATTGCTTCTTTTTTTAAAATTGTTATTCTAGTAACATACATACAACCTAAAATTTCCCCTTTTAACCACATTCAAATACATTAATTCAGTGGTGTTAATTACATTCAAAATGTGTGCTACCATTACCACCATCCATTACCAAAATTTTTCCATCATCCATCCCTAAAAAAAGTCTGAACCAATTAAGCATCAATTGCCAATTCCCCACCCCACCCTAGCCCCTGGTAACCTGTATTCTAATTTCTGACATTATCTTACATATTCCAATCATTTCATATCAGTGTGATCATACAATATTTGTCCATTTGTCTGGCTTATTTCCCTCAACATGTCTCCAAGGTTCATCCTTGTTCCATGTAGAGGAACTTCATTCCTTTTTTACAGCTAAATAATACTTCATTTTATGTATATACATTTTGTTTATCCACTCATCTATTGGTGGATATTTCTGTTGCTTTTATCTATTGGCAACTGAATAATGCCACTATGAACATTGGAGATGTATAGTAATCTTGTTTGCTTTGATACCAACTTCAATAGTTAACACAAACTATATTCTTATACCCCTCGGTCACCCCACCTTTATGTAGTTATCTTCACAAATTACATATTTATACATTCAGTCCCAAACCACTGATTTCTCATTATATTTTATACATTTGCTTTTTAGATCCTGTAAGAAATAAAAATGGAGTTAAAAGCCAAATACATAATACTGACATATTTACTCATGTTGCTACTTTTTCACACATCATCATCTTTTGTCTATTGTCCTTTTACCAACCTTCAGAACTCCCTTTAGTACCTCTTGTAGGGCCAGTCTAGTGGTGATGAGCTTTTGTTCATATGGGAATGTCTTAATCTCTCCCTCATTTTTCAAAGACGGTTTTACCAGATATAGAAATCTTGGCTGGCAGTTTTTTGCTTCCAACATTTAAAATATATTATCCACTGCCTTCTTGCCTTTATGGTTTTTGATAAAAAATAAGCATTTAAACTTATTGAGGCTGTCTTTTAGGTGACACACTGTTTCTCTCTTGAAACTTTCAGAATTCTATCTGTATCTTTGGCAGTCTACAGTTTGATTATAGTATGTTGCAGTGTGGGTCTTGTTTGGAGAGTATTAGATGTATTTTTCATGTCTTTCATTAAATTTGGGAAGTTTTCAGCCTCAGCCACTATTTCTTTGAATATTCTCTCTGCCCTGCTTTCTTCTCCTGGGACTCCCACAAGGCATATATTGGTAGGCTCAATGGTATCCCATAGGTTCCTCAGGCTCTATTCATTTTTCTTCATTCTTTCTTCCTTTTGCTTCTCAGAATGGAAGATTTCAATTGTATTTTCTTCAAGTTCACAGTCCAAACTGCTGTTGAACTCCTCTGGGGAATTTTTAACTTGTTACGGTGGTCTTTGGCCCTGTGTGGTTCCTTTTCACAACTTCCATCTTTCTGTTGATATATTTTTCATGTTCACTCATCATTTTCCTACTGTCCTTTAGCTCTTTGGATATGTTTTCTTTTAGCTCTATGGAGCACATTTTAGGACCATTTTAAAAAGTCTTTTGAATGTCCCAAGTCTGGTCCTCCTTACAGATGGTTCCTGATGTTTTCATCTTTTCCTTTGCCTGGACCATTGCTACCTCTTTCTGTATTTTGTAATCTTTTGTTGTAACCTGAGCATTTTGATATTTTAATGTTATTGCTTGGATTTAGACTCTGGGGCATCTTTTCCTTTTATACAGCTTATGTTGTGATAGAGCTTTCCTTTAAGAATAGGAGGTAATGGGGGAAAAAGGGGGAAGAGAAAGTACCTTTCCCAGGTGTGAACACTGGTCTGTGCCAGTGCTCTTTTTCAGGGTTAATCCATACAATGAGTTTAGAGAATAGCTCAAGGCCAATGTATGGAATCATCCCTGATTCTTTCTACATCTTATCTTGGGCATTTGAATAAACTCTATCACTGGAAAAAATTAGGGTGACTTCAAAGTATGAGAAGTACATGAGAAAGTGGGGGAATATCGGCACCTCATCATATGTTTTATCTTAACTGCACCTGGCAGAGTCTGGGAGACAGGAAAAGAATGGACAGGAAGGATGAAAACAAAAATGTGACTGTATCCAACCACTGACTATTGATATGGTCATTTTAACATGGCCTCGTTAGAACGTGATTTTACCCTTTGGCTACTGTAGGGTGGAAATCTCAGGTGGCTGTCTGATGTTAAGAGATAAACAGATAGCCCAAATGCATTTAATTCAGGCCAGGAGAACCATTCATACATACACAATTCTTAAAATTAAGAAAACAGTGATTATTAGCTAATAAAGTTGAATATGTGCATACCTGACAGCCTATCAATAGTATTAGTCTCAGACATAGTCACTGGAAAAATTCTTGCAAAAGCAGCTGAGAAGATACCTAGAAGAATGCTAAGAAAGTTGTTTCAAATCTCAAAAATGAACAATACTGAAATGTATAATGAAATTATGGTATTAGCATATAATAAGTGATACATGGTAGTGGCATATCCACAGCCAACCAAGACACAATATCAGGGACTGGATATAACTGAACCAATTAAAAGAACAACAGAAAATGGAAACATTTGGTTTTCAAGACAATGGATATCAAGCGTTTATTTCTGAGGGGAAATAAAGTGAGGGGAAAAAATGAGTCCTACAGCTGTCATCACTTACTGTCTGGAGAGTTTCCAGGCAGTGAGACAATAAAGCAGGACAATACAAAACCCTGAAAAAACACCTGACAAAGACATAAAATATTAAAACTCCACACCAATACCCCACATGGACATGAATGCAAAGTCTTACAGCTATTAACAAATAGGTTTCAACAGTATAAAGGTAGTATATCAGCCCAAGGTGTGTTCACCACAGACATGCAAGGTAGGTTTAACTTTTGGAAATCAATGTATATGAAGATTTTAACAAATTAAAGGGAAAAATCCTATGATCAGTGAAATAGATGGAGGGAAAATATGACAAAATTAAACAACTATACTTGGTAAAAACTTCCATTAAAATAGGAAAAAAAGGGAACCTGAAAATCTAATAAGGAGAATATATGAAACATCTACAATTAATATAACATTTAATGGTAAAATAATGAACACTTTCCCCTAAGTTTGAGAGCAAGACAAAGATGCCAGCATTTACCAATATAGTTCAATACTATCCTAGAGGCCATTGCAATGGCAATAAGGAAAAAATGAACATTATAATGATCAGAAATGAAGAAATTAAACCATCTCTATTTGTAATTGGCATCACTGCTTGCAAAGAAAATTCTAAGGAGTCTACAGACCAGCTACAATAAGTGAAATTTCAAGGAGACAGAATACAAGATAAAGGTACAAAGTTCATTTGCATTTTCACGTAATAGTAGCAAATAACTAGAAAAATAACTTCAACCCTTACTTATACTATCCACAAAAAAAAAAAAAAAAAAAAAAATCCAGACTGAAATCTAACTCTAAAATGTACAACAACAAAATATCTAAAGAATACATACAAGAAATTCTGTTATGTGGGGATACACAAATATTTCTTAGTACACAAAAGAGCACAACCATTTTTAAGAAAGTATTTGCAAACCTACATTTGACAAAATAATTTACAACTTGATACTGAGAATACACAATTATAAAAATAATCAGATTTCAACAGACATGTCACAAAAAATGATAGAACCAGAAAGTTCATGAAAAGATGAAAATGAATAATTACCAAGGAATTGTAAATTCAAATGCAATAAGAAATCACCATATACAAACTAAAGTAGTTAAATTTTAAAATACTGACTGTGCCAGTTTGGTATGTTATATCCACCCCAAACGCCATACTCTTTAATGCAATCTTGTACGTGCAGACAATCTTTTTAATTACAGTATGACCTCTTGATTGAATGCTTCCATGGAGATCTGAACCCACCCATTCAAGGTAGGTCATGATTAGTTCACTGGACTACTTAAGAGAGCGCCAGGCCCATATGCTGATGCTTAGAGATGCTTGGAGTTGCAGACAGGACATTTGGAGATGTTAAAGGATGCACAGGAACTGAGGAGCTGAAACACAACCCAGGACCAGAAGACATCAACCATGTGCCTTCCCAGCTGACAGAGGTGTTCTGGACACCATTGGCCGTTCTTCAGCAAAGATATCCTATTGTTGATGCCTTAGTTTGGACACTCTTATGGCCTTAGGAGTGTAACTTTGCAAACATATAAACCCCCTTTATAAAACCCAATCCATTTCTGGTATTTTGAATAATGACAGCATTAGCAAAGCGGAACACTGACATTCCAAAGTATTGGCAAGGATAAGGAACAAGTAGAATTCACAATTTTACTTTTATTATTTTTTAGCATTTTCCATTATACAGCCTATTATGTCGAGTAAGGTGAGAGATGCATCTAAAGAATTTACCACATTCTTTGCAACCAAAAGGTTTTTCACCAGTATGAATTCTCTTATGTTGACAAAGTGATGAGGAAGTGTTAAAGGCCTTTCCACATGCATGGCATTCATAGGGTCTTTCTCCTGTATGACTCCTCCTATGAACAACAAAATTGGAACTACAGGTAAAGGATTTTCCACATTCCTTACATTCATAGGGCTTCTCACCAGTATGAACTCTCCTGTGTAGGTTAAGATGCATGCCCTGGGTGAAGATCTTCCCACAATCCTTACACTGATACGGTTTTTCTCCAGAGTGAATTCTCTGATGTTCAGTCAGAGAAGAGAGGCGTACAAAGGACTTCTTACACTTACTACATTCATAGGGTTTTTCTCCAGAATGAATTTTCTGATGTCTAATGAGTGGTGCATTTTGAGTGAAGGCTCTGCCACACTCTCTACATTCATAGGGTTTTTCTCCAGTATGAATTCTCTGGTGATCAATAAGGGATGAGGAACGGCTGAAGGATTTCCCACATTGATTGCATTCATGGAACTTTTCTCTGGTATGAGTACTCTGATGCTGAGTGAGATGAGTCATTTGGCTGAAGGTTTTCCTACATTCTTTACATTCATAAGGTTTCTCACCTGTGTGAATTCTCTCATGCTGAGTAAGGTGTGCTCTTTGATTGAAGGACTTACTACATTCATTACATTTATAGGGTCTCTCTCCAGTGTGAATTCTTTGATGTTGAATTAGAGCTGAGCGACGACCAAAGTACTTACCACAATCTGAACACTGATTGAATTTTTTTTGTATATGATTTCTCTGATGGAAAGCAAGATGGGTATGGTGGCAGTGAAAATTTTCACATTCCTTACATATGTTTCCTGTATGTTTTATCACCATATCACACTGGGATATTTCATTAATATGCTTTGCAGATAACTCCTTAATTTCCACACCTGATTTATCTGAAAGTAGCAGGAAAACAAAGCTAAGAATAGAATAAAGTAACTTAAAACACCTACTTTAACCTTTGAATCTAACTTTTAGGAATCTACACTAGAAATGAAGACACCACTTTTTAAGGATATACTGTGAATGTTTATTGAAATAGTCTTTATATTGAAAATAAGCTGAGTACTCCATCTAATTAATCATGGTATATCTCTCCCTGGATCACACTAGGCTACTAAGAAAGAATGAACGTCAGCTATGTATTCGTACCTGCAGGGATGATGCATGATTATAAGTGAAAAGAGCAAGCTGCAGACATGTAAGTTGAGTAATACATCAATTTTACCAAACACAGAGCACTGAATGGTAGTTGTTTGGGTATGTATATGAATGTATTAACCTCAGCAATGAATGTGTCCTGCTCTGGGACTCAAAGTGAACTTCCAGTTAGTTGAGTACCAAAAAAACAGACATAATCTTAGAGTTATAAAATAAAAGAAATACAGACATAATATAGAAGCAATCTTAGAATTATAAAAGAAATAATCAAGGGCAAACACGGTATAAATACTTACTGATAGAAGTTCCAAGATTGAAGAGATCATTAGGTAAACAGTAAAAATAAGAGAGTCAAGTGAAAGAGAGGAAAAGGATTTAGAGCACAGGAAAACATAAATCGTGAGGAATTATGGAGCCCAGGATGGTATCACCAGAAGCCTAGGTCAATAAGATCCATGAAGAAAAAGAAAACAATATATTTGTTGCAAAGAATAGAAGTAGAGTCCTTACCACCTGCAATGCTTACTGTTTAGGAGCTGAAGGCATACAACAAGTGAGAAAGAGAAGAAAATAATGAAAGTTGAAAAAGTAGAGGAAGATGGTGATGGGTATGGATTGTTCATAAGCAACAAACAGGGAGAGAGGAGGCCATACGGTGGGCAGGCATATAGAGCCTTGCAATAATATTCCTAGCTAACTGTTCTGCTACACAACTCTGTTAAAAATCACGGTAAGCATTCAGTTCTTTGAAATTTCCTAAAACTAACTTTCTGCTCCATGGAAGTAATAGAGATTATGAAGTAAAACTTTTTATCACCACTGGAATACAGAAAGATTCCTATTCGCTAAAAGGAAATATAGAAAAAGGTGAAAAGGAATTGAGCTTAACACAGCAGAGAGATGGGTGGTACACAAATGCTGCCATTTCCCACATTAGAAAGGAAGCTACCTGTGGAAGAATAAAGATGCTCTGTAGCCCAAGCCCCACTGTTCTTCTGTGCATTCTCACAAGCCAGCGCAACTGAGATGCTGGATATAAAGAGGAGGAGCAGGGATCAAGATTGCAGAGCGAGATGCTTCAGGGCTCCATACTTCCACAGAGCTTTGAACAACCAGCGCGGGCAGAAACGTCTTTCTCAAGGCTCCCAAAAACAGTTAAAGTACTGCAGTAACAGGATGAGCACCAAATTTTTTAAAAAAGGCTACTTAAAATTCATAGGCTCCTGTGGTGCACTGGCTTGCCCTTTCCCCACCCCTCCCCCAGCTCAGTGAGGAACCGGCCCACAATCCCAGTGTGTGGATCAGTGGTTCTGGTTCTAGATGAAACAGAGTAACCCTCACACACATACTGAGAACATGTATATCTGATCCAGTATGTCTGGTGGTGACCTGGGGGACTCGCCATCCCGGAACTTGCCTTGCCTATAGAAAGCATCTCACAGAACACTCCTATAGAAAACTGAGGGAAAGGAGACAAGCCATGATGCCTGGGGAAGGGACTGCGGGCTGTAGGGCAAAACCAGTGCGGTGCCCAGAACTGTGAGGTAACTGTTTCCTAGGAAAAAGGGGTCATTTGTATCTGTGTAAACAGGGAAATTCCTGGGGCCACACACACATGCCTAAAACAAGACGTGCAGAAATGATCAAGGTGACCCCTACACTTTGACCCAGAACTATTTTCTAAACTCACTGTATGGATAAACCCTGAAAAAGAACACTCAATCAATCTGTGGAAACTTGGAAAGGTGTTTCCTTTTTTTTTTGGTTACCACCTGGCATTCAAAGAAAGCTGTCTTAACACTAGCTGTATACAAGCTTAGGGAACAGACACCTCAGAGTCTAAATTCCCATGATAACATATTAAAATATCAAAATGCCCAGGTTTCAACAAAAGATTATAAAACATACAAAGAACCAGGAAGTGATGGCTCAAGCAAGAGAAAATTAAAGCATAAGAAACCATCACAGGAACAGGGTTTAGAGTTCAAAAGAAAACTTGCCATAGAGAAGGAGGAAAGGCACACCTACAATTTCTGAAGCTATAAACATTTGTAAAAATAGATATAAATGTGAAGTGATCAGCACAGATGATCAGCATACTTTTAAGAGCTGAAACTCAAGGACCCTCAATTTTTGCACATATCTGAAGTACAGAAGGGAGCACTTTTCACATCTTAAAGGTGCTTTATCTGCTAAGACCTTTTGATATTTAAGATTTACCCCTACTTCAGTCCTCTTACTCACCTGGCCATGAACATTTTACCTCCTCTTTCTCTGTCACCAAGGGCAGTTTCCCATGCTCCAACAGGGAAATCACATCTGACTCAGAAATGCAAAGTCCTGTGAAAATAAACACAGGAATTGGCCATGTGGCTATTCAAGAATTTTGAAACAGCAACATTATAAACATTATTGAAAAAAGGAGTTTAGAAGAATGTCTGACAGATGGGATAAAGGAATTTCATGAAAATTCAGATCCTCACCAAAAATTCCCAATAGAGAAAAGAAGACATCCTCAAGACCAGATGCTGCATTGGGGGTCAATGAACTTACCCAGGCAGACTAGGTTCTGATAATTCTCTAACATCACAGTCTTGTACAAATCTCTCTGAGTAGGGCTCAGGAATCCCCACTCTTCTTTGGAGAAGTCAATGGCCACATCGTGGAATGTTACTAATTCCTGAAATGACAAACACTTTCTTAAAAGAGCCAAGGTCCCTTCATGGTCCTTGGTAGAAGGATGAAGAATGAGACACTGGGAGCATATTTAAGGAGCTACTCAGGACTGTGTGTCTCACAAGAGCACTTTGTTAAGTCTTTAAAGAGTAATACTGTGAAATACTATTTGTTCATTAAAATTTGGTATAGAAAAATTCTTGACGGGGAAAAAGTCTAAGATAAACAGGTGATTAAAAATGAACATAATACTTTAAGAAATGTATCATGCAGATTAAATATACCCATGTATTCACACCCAATTTGCAAATGATCATGATTGTTTCTATAATCCTACATAGGCTTAACATGAGCAGACACCGACTCTGCTGATAGCCTCCCATGATCAATTCTGCCATGAATCTTTAGTGTGACTACCAGGATAGTTCACTTTTTGGCTGAAATGAGATGTAGCCTCATTCCCGAACATGAGGCAATAAGCAAACTCATCTTCAATCTCCACATATGTGTTAGTCTATTACACTGGCGGCCCTCAGTGATCTATTCTTCCCAGTATTCACAGCTGTATGTAGTCCTATTTCCTTGAATCCAGGGTGGGACTATGGCTTGCTTTAACCAACTGAATGTGGCAGAAGTGACACTGTGTGACTTGCAGATCAATGCCCTAGAAGTCCTGACAGTTTCTTGGCAACTTAGAGCTGCCGTGTACGAAGTCCAGCTATCCTGCTAGAAAAACTACATAAAGGCGAAATGGAGAGGGAGAGATTCTGAGACCACATGGAAGAAAGCTGACAGCAGACATAGAGGACATAGAGGACATAGAGGACATAGAGGACATAGAGGACAGCAGACATAGAGGACTCAGACATATGACCCCAACTATTCTAAGTATTAGACATATGAATGAAGAAGCCATCTTGGACACACCAGCCCAAGCAGGGCATCACACGGTTTGGAGAAAAGTCATTTCCACTACACAGTCTGAATGCCTCACCCATAAAATTAAAAATAAGAAAGTGATTTCCTCTGATGGTGAAGGCATGGAAAGAGGCATGAAGGAAGTTTCTGGAGTGACAGAAATCTATGTTGATTTTAGTGTTGGTTACCTGGGTAATAAATTGCATGGAACTGCACACTTAAAATCTATTTTACATGTAAATTATATCTGAATTAGAATATCTATTACTTGATATTACAAAAATATCAAGTAAGTGAAGGAAGCATGGGATAAATGGGATGAGTATTAGTGGTTGATAAGGTGAAAGGCATAACATTTCATGTTGTCAAGATAAAATACTGAGAATAACTATGAGGAAAATGGTAAACACGTTTTTTTCTAGATAGTGGATATATGAGTGTTGAAATAACTGTTTTTGCCTTTTAAATATAGTACATAATTGTATGTCTTTAAATAAAAAATATAATTTAACAATTTCATGAGTAGCATTAGTCATTATAACAAATATCATGTATAGGAAAAATACCACTTTTTTTCTGAAAGAATATATGAGTTTCCTTTTCGAGAAAAAAATTTGGTTTTCAAATTAGAAGCCTTTCTGGCTACCTTTAGTGGGTTAAGAAAGATCAGATCTGATTGTACTTTGTATAGAATTTCTGGGCCCCATGCAACCACCTTACATAGGACCCTCCTCCAAGAAACAGAACCAGCTCACCTGTCTCTTCTTCTTTGCTCCTTATTTACCAAAAGCCATTAGGGAATTACGCTGAATTCCATAGATGAAGCTTGATTCTGGCTCAAACTGTCCAACCTCAAACCAAAGTTCCTTTAAACCCTGAGATTGGAGGCTTCATTTTTCATAGGTCCCCTAGGAAATGCTGTGACCCTGTTATCCTGATTCTGTGCTAAAGACACCAGTCACACTCACACTCTCAAAAATTCCAAAGGCAGACCTGGTCATTCCTGGGTCTAAGGCTAACAAGACCATTTTTTACGTCGTTTTGTTTCAGTCCCAGGGCTGTGAATAAGGTAAAAAAATCACCTTCTACTTCAAGATGACAGTCCCCAGAAAAGGCTCTCATCTTTTTCTCCAGAAAAGGTATATTAACTCCTAGAAGTGCTTAGAAGGAGGGTGATCACAGTAGAGACACAGTAATTCACTGACTGAAGAAATGAACATTTAATGTAGAGCGTGTTAGAGGGGTTCTACCACCTCCTCTCTCGGTGGAATGGGAGGACCTGGACTTTGTCCCTACGTTAGTCTCTACTACCCAAACAAGTTTCACAGTTAAGAGAGTAGATATTTCCAGAACTTAAAAATCAGATAATTTGTCAGAACCAAAGATAAAATAATTTACCTGTGCCATGGGAGATGAGCCTCAGTTTGCCGGGTCCCGAGCTTAAGGAAGAACAGAAGCCTTAGAATGCAGAGATAAGGCGAAAGAAGGAAACGTAAGGGCCCAGGCTCTCGAACCACTGCCACCCAGTCTCAACCATGTCCCTTACAAACTCCAAAAGAGAAAGATTTCACTATGAAAACACAGCGGTTTAATGTGCAGGACTGGTTTATCTAATATGTAATAGGGCTTTTTTCAATGCAGTCGCCTATTCCGGGAATCTTTAATAAAGGTAATAAAAATGAGTTTAACAACATTCGCTGTGCACACACTCTGGGGTCCTCTGACAATAACACGAGCACACTGACCACGCACAAACGCCTCTAGTTACACACACGCACTCACCCACGCGTGCCGCCCCGACCCGGAGCCTCCAGCCTCCCGACCCGCCACCTCTCCCGGGAGCGGCTCCAACCCGCGACGCCCGGCCCCGGCACAACACCAAGCTCGCGCCCCAAAGCCTGGTTCCCGGTCCCGCCCCGCCGGAAACGCAGGCCGCACCCGAGGTCCCGCCCACACGCCCCGGTGCCTTCTGGGAGTCGCCGAGGCCCCGTGTGCGCATATGCAGCACCGATGGCCGTCGTCCCAGAGGGTAAGACCCCGCGGAGTTCTGGCAGCAAGGAACGGGTGCAAGACTCGGAGTTCCTGGGCTGATACACCAGCCCGGACGCCTTTACTGGTTAAGGCCGCCTTTATGGGAAGAGTGGTCGTCCGGGACACCCAGCACGCAGGCGCAAGGACGTCAATCGGCGCGTGTCCTCAGCGGAGCACGTCTCTGAAGCGGCGGCGGAAAGGCTTACAGGGGTCACACCGCGCAGGCGTGCCAGCATCTTGTGGGCGGGGCTTCAGCGCAAGGCGTCTCCGGCGTGAGAGGAGGATTCAAGTGCGCAGGCGCCCAGTTGTTATGGGAGCGTGCCCCCCATCCCCGGTGTTTACTGAATTGGGCAGGAGAAGTTTGCGCAGGCGCATAGAACACCACGCGTCCCCTTTCTGGGTGGGCGGAAGTGTCCTCAAGCGCCGGATAAATGCACCGCCGGCGAGCCCTTGTTATGACGGGTGGGCGCTGGAGTGTGTCTGCATTGTTCTGTCTGAGGCCCTGTTGTCTGTGCGTTTCGTGACTACTCCTGTGTGGTTATGTGATTGGGTGTGTGAGACCCTTCATGCATATTGGTGGGTGTTTTGACGACTGTTGAGCTGCAAAGAGGCTGTATGCTGTGACTTTTTTTGCTAATCATTTAACCTTCTAGAGCTTCAGTTTGCTCATCTGCAAAATGGGATAATATTTCTTAGCTAATAGTTTTATAAGAATTAAATGCACAATAGCGCCTAGCACAAGTAAGAGTGTAGAGGAAAATGTGCTTCAAGACAAAACAGTGCCTTTGAGGTGATCTGATTCTGGTCTTTCCTTGGCTTTAAACTATTTTAGGACTTTTTAAGTACTGAATAACTGATAGTAATGCAAATCCTTTCTTGTCTACGCACAAGTAAATTCTGTCCTAGGAGGCTCAATTGATTTCCATCGTCCGCTGTGGAAGAGGCCAGTTCTGCTTTCATTTGCGCTTTCATTTCAATGTATCTGATAAATGAATGTGACTTTTCTGAGGAGATTCTCCCGTAAACCGGTTTTAACATCTCGCTGGTTTCCTCATTAATGAGTTAAATAAAACCTTTAAACATGTTCACTTTCATAACTGTATGAGATTCATTGTTTCACCTTTTGTTTTGAAGAGTATATTTTAATGGCAGGCAATGAATTTTAGCTGCTTTAGTTTATAAACCATTCTGTGTGAGGACCTGCGTGTGTGTATGTTCCCATGTGTAACTTTGTGTGTGATTCCCTATCCTTTTTGTCAGCAATATTTATCCATTTCTTATGTATCACATTGAATTGTGGAATGCCAGAGGTAAATGGATATTATTATGCCCATTTTACAGATGAGAAAACTAAGTCACTGACGTTTGAGGAATCCAAAATTTCTGTTTAATTCTTGGGGAGCAGTAGGGAGACAAGTGATATTCCCTGAACCAAAGAAATAGCTTTCTCTTCTAGAAGTGAAATTAGTATGAAGCCTTGAGTTAGAGAGACAGATATCCTTTATTCTAGAATTGGCATTGTTATCTGCATGAAAAATTTTACCATCTAGAGGGGCAGAGAACTTGTTTTAAGATTTATGATTTGATCCAATTTTCTCCAAACCACATGACCTCAGATGAGGTAATAACTGATTGTAAGAACTAAGTGTTCTTGTTTATGAAAATGTTTTCTGCAAAGAATTCACTAAATTGACTTCTTACAGAAGCTGCTGGAGAGGTAACTATGGGCATCCCATTTCAGGCCTAGAGGCTTAATTGAAAACAATGTTTTTCTTTCTGCAAGTCTTTGGTTTCAATATCAACTCTGGCATTAAATCTTTTAAATTAGGAAAATTAAATCTCTATTTCATGCTTGAGCAGGGTAAGAAAGACAACACGCAAAAGGCTTATCTCAGTTATTACACTATTGCTATTACTGTTATTAAATGTGGAGTTGACATTGGCATGGAAAACTTGATTTACACATTTGAGAAATTATAGAACATGGCACATGGAATTGTACTTTCTGCCCACTAGATCTAACAAATGGTTCAGAGTTTGTCCCCAAAATCTCATGATTTCATTAGGAACTCTAGACCCAAGTTACATTGATCCTGATTCTTTTTTCTGACTCTGCAGTGGGCTGACTGCCAAAATCTCCCTGACGTTTGTCTGTGTGTCTGTATATGTTCTGCCTCAAGGGATGAATTTCTTTTTTTAAAAAAATGCTTTATTGAAGTATAATTCACAGACAATAAAATGCACAAGTCTTAAGTACAGTGTGATGAATTTTTACATGTGCATATACCCATCTGACCATCACCTAAAAGGCAGAGAATATTTCCCTCACTCCAGAAAATTCTCTTGAGCTCCTTTCCATTCAGGTTTCTCCCTGGGGTAACCACTACTGTAGTATTTGTCCCCATAGATTAGTTTTGCCAGTTCTCAGCCTTCTTAGAAAGAGAAGTAAACAAAATGTCTTCTTTTGTGTCCAGCTTCTCTTAATCAACATAATATTGAAGATTCATCCATGTAGTGTATGTAGCAATAGTTTGCTTTTTTATTGCTGAGTAGCATTCCGTTTAATGACTATAACACAGTTTGTTGCGTTGTCCATTCCCTGTTGATGGACATTTGGCTTATTTCAAGTTTTTGACTACTTCATTCATATGTACACATTGCACTGTAGACATATGCACTCATTTCTCTTGCATTAGACTTCCTGGGATATATTACAGTTGTGTGTTTAGTTTTATTAGAAACTCAGGTTTTCCAAAGTGATTGTACCAGTTTTACACTGTCACCACCAATGTATGAGCATTCCAATAATGCAACATCCTTGCCAACACTCGTATTGTCAGTTTTGAAAGATTTTTAGCCTTTCTGGTGGGCATGTAGTAGTAGTATCTAATTTTTTTTGAGGCAAACATTCTGATTTTTGACTATAAAAACTAATTTACTTAGTTATCAAATTCTTTCATGAGAAATCTCATGAGTTCATACAGTAAGATGTCTCTACCTTACAACCTTACATCTGATTCCAAAAGTCCTGTAGAGAGCCAGTGACACTGAGAAAAGTGCTATTGCCTGCAGGTCCTCTCCTCTGTATGTTCCTGCCCTCACACAGGTTCTTTCCCATCCCAGGGACTCTCCAACAATTCATCCCCTCATTTGTCCCTTTCTGGCCTGACTGAGTGGATGCTTGGTAGGCAGGTCTGCGTCCATTCCTGCCGGAAGTGTTCGGTGCTTGTGCCAGTTTGGGTGTATTATGTCCCCCAAAACGCCATGTTCTTTAATGCAATCTTGTGAGGGCAGACGTATTAATGTTGATTAGGTTGGAGTCTTTGGATTAGTTTGTTTCCATGGAGATGTGACCCCCTCCCAACTGTGGGTAATACCTTTGATTAGATTATTTCCCATTGGATCTGCTGGATTAAATGGTCCAAGCATCAGGGGTCCGTGTTAAATCATATTTTGAAAGTTATCACCTTTCTGTACATATGTTATACTTCACAATAAGGAAACAACTGAAATGGTGGAACGGTAACCCATAACATTCGTTGAAATTTGCTAAGTAGTTGTTAAATTGTACTTTGAAAGTTATCACTTTTCTGTATATCTGTTATATTTCACAATAAAAAATATTTTTAAAAAAAGAATGTAGGAAAACCTTTAGCCAAATGACTCATCCCACTCAGCATCACAGTACTCACACTGGAGAAAAGTGTCAAGGTTGCAGGGAAATCCTAGAGCTGTTCCTCAAAAGAGCAATACGTTCCAGTGGGATTACAAACCAAATACCAGGTAATTAAACTTCACTGAAACAACAATTTAGACTGAAATTGGAAACATTAGAAACAATTAAGTCAGGAGATAATGAAACCATATTTTCAAAGTGCTGAAAGAAGATAACTGCCAGTTTGAAACTGTATAGCCACCAACATACTACTCTTTAAAGTCAGGTGAAATATATTTCCAGACAATCGAAAACTAAAAGAATTCATCACCAGTTGGGCAGGAAATAGCTAATATGGCAGGCCTGACTGCTGTGCATTGAAAGGCCTGCTTACACCTCTGGCCCTCGGCTGGCATCTGGGAACTTGGATTTCAGATTTCCCACCATTTCCAGATTAGCTGATTGTGCCTAAAACGGTTGTGCAAACTATGTTTTATGCTGAATAACTGATTACCTTCTGGACGTCTGGAACTTTGGTGCTTGCCAGGCAGAGGGTACCTATGTGATCAACCCCCCCCCCCCCAATCTCAGGATACTGTTTCTTATGATCTTCCCTGGTTGGCAATATTTCATACAACTTGTCTCAAATTGTCACAACTTACTGCTGGAGGAATTAAGTGTGACATGAGAAACTCCACTGAAAGCAGACCCTTGGAAGCCTATTCCTGGTCTTTCTCTGACTTTGACATAGGTGCCTTTTCTCTTTGCTGCTTGTGCCTTGTATCTTTTTGCCATAATAATTCATCACCAAGAGTATGCCTATATGCTCTATACAGTGAGTCCTCCTTAAAGAAGAACCAAACATATGAGTGTTAGTGGGGGATCCCCTGACCCACCCGCAGTGTTCGATTTTAGGGAATATAATAGGATATTCCTCACCAAGTAGAAAAACAGTTCGAGAGGGAACCACAGTAATGCAATAAGGAATAAAGAGCAACAGAAAGGATGCGTGCAAATCTAACTAGCCACTGACTTTATAAAACAGTAGTAAGACCTTGGGTTTAACGTATACATCGAATTAAAATAAATGACAACACTACCACTTAGATCGAGGAGTATAAATAGATAAAAGTGTTCTAAGGTCCTTACGTTGTCTGGGAAAACGAAAATGAACCAACGTATATGAGAACGGATAAGCTACGTTTTCATCTGTGGACCGCTGGCTCTCACCCGGGACGATCCTGCCGTCCAAGAACAGTCGGTGCACGTCGAGGGATCCCCGGGCGGGAGGCGGGCGGCCCCGCGCGCTGCGCTCCGCGGCCGGCAGTGCGTGTCCAGGGCACGCAGCGGGCCGCGCTCGCGGGAGAAGCTTCCCGGAGGCGGCGCGCGGAGTGGCGGCGGCGGGCAGCAGTAGGGGTGAGCGAGGCGAATTCCGTCCTCCGGGCCTCGGGAATCCGGCGGGCGCACCCGTGCCGAGGGTCGGGAGCAGGGCGGAGGCGTGACGTGGCGGGGCGTGCGGTATCCCGGGACGGATCGGGTCTCCGGCGGGGAGCAAGGCAGTCCCGGCGCTCGAGCGCGCAGGCGCGCCGTTGCCGTGGGGGCGTGGCCTCGGGCCGGCGGGGAGGGCGGCTTGCGCGCAGGCGCACTGGCCACCGCGCTGTCTTTCCGGCGAGGTCCGGAGGCGACGTCTCTGGGCTGGTGGCGGCTCCTGCCAGTGGCTGTTGCGTGTCTGTCGTGTGTGAGCGCTCCCCCGGGTCTGCCTGCGAGCCGGAAACCTCGTGGGCGCCTCCCGCCTCCCGGCACACGCACACGCGCAGGCATGGCCAGGCACAACCTGGAGGTGTGTGCGTATCCTGGAGTCACTTTTCCTGTAATTCTCCGGCTCAACATGCAGTCATTCGGTAACATTGATTCATTGCTTACTTCTTTGTTTCCGCATTTAATTATCACCAAATCTCTGAGACAGATGTTATTGTTATTCCCTTTTCAGATGATATGAATGGCTACTAATTTTTGTTTTTCTTAGATTCTCATATCTTTAGGCTCTTACCTAATCAGATTTGACTTTTTATTTGGCCACTAAAGGTAGCCAACAAGGCATACTACTCTGAAAAGCAAATTTTCTTCTCAAAGAAGAAAGCTATATTTTCTTTCCATTAGAAAAAGGCAATATTTTCCTGTTTAGGTGTTTTAAAGACAAAACTACAAAAATTATTTCAAGAAACAGCCATAAACCCGACCCTTGGAAAAAAATATTTTTAAACTTTTATCATGGTTGGTCTCAAGATTTTATGTTGAGGACATGAAATATTTGTGCCTATGTTCCTTTTAACCAGGGATCCTCATCCATGCACCTCATGTGCCCCCAAGGTAGCTGCTGTCTTGACTTTATTTGTATGTCATCATTATAATTCAGGTATACTTTATACTTTACAAACAACTAAATGCATAGGTATTAAGTCTGTGGTTTGATACTTTTTGGCAGTTGATTGCACCCATGTATACCAAGACCCAAATTAAGATAACTTTTCCTCACCCTCTACCCTCAGGGCAAACCACTTCTTTGTTTTTAACACAATAGATTTATTTTGCCACCTTATTTTTTGCTTCATGTAAATGAGTCAAACAGTGTGGCTTCTTTTGCTCAGCATAGAACTTTTGAAATTCATTGATGTGTTTCTCAGTAGTTTATTCTTTGCTGAGTAGTATTCCATTGAGTTAACATTCTTACAGCTTGTTTATCCATTCTCCTGCAGATAGAAAGTTGGGTCACTGCTGGATTTTTGAATTATGAATAAAGCTGTTATGAATATTTTTGTACATGGCTTTTTATGAACACAAAAAGATGGTATTTTAGATCACGGTTTCTTAATGTCAGCACTGTTGACATTTTGGGCTAGATAATTCTTTATTGTGGGGAACTGTCAGTCCTGTTCATTGGAGCTGTCTGTCCTGTTCATTGTAGGATGTTTAGCAGCATCCTTGGCCTTTACACCTTGTTGCTAAGAACTCCTTCCCTCCCCAGTTTTGACAACCAGAAAGGTCTTCAGACATTGCCCCTTGTCCCCTGGGAGGAATGAAAGTGACTTCTACCCCAGTTGAGAACCAGTAATAGAGCAGTTACACTTTAGGAGTTGTTAGTTAATCTCTGGAAGGGGCACTAGGGAGATTTTGGAGGGTGCTGGCAGTGTTGTTTCTTATTCAGACGTCTACTTAACATTGGTGGTATATTGCTTTATGAAAATTCATCAAGCCATACAACTTATGATATGTGCCCCTTTTTTGGTGTGTTGGTTTTCCTAAAACAAAAAGTTTATAAAAAGTAGTACATTAATACCAAAGATTTCTAAATATCTGAGCCCCAAATCTCAGATATAAGAGTGAGAAAAGAGAAACCTTCACTTTATTTTTGCTTATGCTTACCTGATAAGAAAGGAGCTTTTGTATCCCAATTTAAATTCTCATTTTAGAAGTGGTACATGGGTATTATTGAGAATTTTGACAATACAAGTACATAACAGAAGAAAATTAATGTCATCTGTAATCTCATAACTCATAACTTTTCATATTTTGATGCAAAGCTTAGATGTATTTTTATGTCCATACCTTTCTTTCACGTTGTCTGTATATATGTACATGTAATTTGCAAAATTGGTAATGCATGTGTGTACACTCAAACTGGATTATTTTTCATAAGAAGGGTGACTTAAAAATAATGTAACATTCGAAAAATGTGAAAATGTTATATATAGATACATATCTGTCAGTGTGGCACCTTGAGTTTCATCAAGTTGACAGAACAGAAAAAAGCAATTTGTGTGTTGGAGTTTGCTAAACTTTGCCTTGAAACAGCTGCAGTTTTCAGAGTCACTTTGTTTTTTTTTTTTTTTTTTTTTAATTTTGAAATAAATTCAAAGTTATAGGAACAGTTGCAAAAACAATACAAACCCCATACACAGAACTCCAGCATAACCTGACCCCCCTCCCCTGACACCCCAATCCACCAACTTTAACATGCTGTCACACCATTATTTCTTTCCCTCCCCCCCATCTATCATCCATCATCTATTGCTCTGTCTTCTGAACATATGAGAGCTAGCTGCACACATCCTTGAACAAACACTATGATTCACATATACAATTCCCATGAACAAGAACATTCTTTTATGCAATCCCATTAAACACAGCTAAGAAGTACAAGAGATTCAACATTGATAGAAAGCTTACATTCTATATTTCCTTTTTTTTTCCTTATGTCTCAACTGTGTCCCTTTGAGCCTCCTGTCCTCCATCCTCAGATCCCATCCAGGGTCATCCTTGGCATTCAATTGTCATCTATTTAGACTGTCTTTTTTTTTTTTCCTCTATTGTGGAAACATATATAGAGCCTAAATCTTCCCATTCCACCCCTCCCTAGCATTCCATTAGTGGGATTAATCACATTTAGAATGTTTTAATGTTATCTCTTTCCCACCATCCATTACTAGAAATTTCCCTTCACCTCAAACAGCAACCCTACACTCATTTCTTAACTCCCCATTGCCCCTTCCCCCATTTCTCTTGTCCCATACTCTACTTTTCATCTCTATGGTCATATTCTCTGATAATTTCTTTATGTTTACTGTGGGGCTTAAAATTAACCTCATAAATCCATAAAAATCTTGTTTTTCTTTGATACCAACTTAACTTCAGTAGGACACATAAACTATGTTCCTATACTCCTCCATTCCCCCACCTTTATATAGTTCTTGTCAAAAATTACATATTTTACATTGAGTTCAAAACCACTGATTTGTCATTAGAGTTTGTATATTTTATATCATGTAGGAAGTAAATAGTGGAGTTACAATTCAAAAATTATTGACTTCTATTTGTATTCCATTCTGGTCAGAGAATGTGCTTTGAATATATTCAATTTTTTTTTAATTTATTGAGGCTTGTTTTCTGTCCCAGCTTATGGTCCATTCTGGAGAAAGATCCGTGATCACTAGAGAAAAATGAGTGTCCTGGTGATTTGGGATGTAAGGTTCTATATGTGTCTGTTAAAATTCTCTCTATCTCTTTCTCCTTTCTTTGTTTCTGTTGGTAGGGCTCCCTTTAGTATCTGAAGTAGGGCAGGTCTTTTATTGGCAAACTCTCTCAGCATTTGTTTGTCTGTGAAAAAGTTAAGCTCTCCCTCGAATTTGAAGGAGAGTTTTGCTGGATAAAGTATTCTTGGTTGGAAATTTTTCTCTCTCAGAATTTTAAATATGTCATGCCACTGCCTTCTCACCTCCATGGTGGCCGCTGAGTAGTCACAACTTAGTCTTATGTTGTTTCCTTTGTATGAGGTGAATTGCTTTTCTCTTGCTGCTTTCAGAACTTGCTCCTTCTCTTCAGTATTTGAGAGTCTGATCAGAATATGTCTCAGAGTGGGTTTATTTGGATTTATTCTATTTGAAGTTCGCTGGGCATTTATGATTTGCGTATTTATATTGTGTATTTCTTTGAATACTCTTTCTAGACCTTTACCCTTCTCTTCCCCTTCTGGGACACCAATGGGTCTTAAGTTTGGATGTTTTATTTTATCTGTCGTATCCCTGAGATCTTTTTCAATTTTTTCGATTTTTTTCTCCATTCTTTCTTTTGTTCTTTCATTTTCTGTTCTGTGGACTTCTAGGACACTGAGTCATTGTTCAGCTTCCTCTAATCTTATATTATGATCCAGAGTCTTTTTAATTTGGCCAACAGTTTCTTTTATTTCCATAAGATCTTCTATTTTATTTATTTACTCTTACAATGTCTTCTTTATGCTCTTCTAGGGTCTTCTTTATGTCCCTTATATCCTGTGCCATGGTCTTCTTCATGTTCTTTATATCTTTTGCCATGTTTTCATTCCTCGATTGTAGTTCTTTGATTAATTGTGCCACGTACTGTGTCTCTTCTGATATTATGATTTGGGTGTTTGGGATTGCGTTCTCTATATCATCTGGTTTTATCATATGCATTAAGATTTTCTGTTGTTTTTTTGCCTCTTGGCATTTGCTTTGCTTGATAGGGTTCTTTCAAGTTGTAAAAAAAAATACCAATCTAATTTTTCAGAAATACAAGTTGGTGGCATATACTTTCTCTAACTAACCAGCAGATGGCGTCTGTGAGTCACCTATACCCCTCAAGTCAGTTCTCCTCAACTTTGTCCTTGTGGTGTGTGGGGAAATGATTCTTGTGGGGGTCAGTTGGTGAACTCAGTTTGGGTGTGTTGCTGGAGCCGTCCGCCCTGAATGTGGGGTGTGTGTCTGGGTGGCTAGGGAGGGAGGGCAGTTTTAATATTCAAACCCCCCAGGTGTTCCCGGAGATTCAAGGCCACTGCAAGAGTCTAAGCCTTCGTTTCAGTTCTGCCCCAGACCCTCTTTGTCGCTGACCCACAAACCACCAACATTGACGCAGCGTCCCTGGGTTTTCCGAGTGGGCCCCTTTCTCAGCTGTGATCTTCCAGGACCTCTGCTGAGGGAAGGCTGTGCTACATCACAAGTGTGCTCCTTCCCTTAAGGGAAGCTCCGGGCCACCAGGCCGTGCAGGGGCACTCTCAGCCTGATGCAAAGATGGCTGAATGGGGTGTCTCAACCCTCCCCCCCCTTAGCACAGTTCCTCTTCCCAGCTCAGGGACAACTGGTGCGGCTCTGGGCTGTGGGCACGGCCCCGGGCAGGAGTGTCTCCAGCCCACCAGGGAGCCAACTGCAAGCAGCGGAGTTTCTTTCTCCTTCCAGCTCTCCCCTCCACTCCCCTGACCCTGAGGGAATCTGCAGCGGGCTGTCCCCCATGCCAGACATCAAGAAGCCGGCTCAGCCCGCTCCTGCCGTGCTCCACTGCACAGTTCCCACCATCGCAACTGCAGCCGCTCCTGGGTTTTTCCCTTTTTTTTTTTTTTTTTTTTTTTTAAAGAACCAGTCCATCTCCAAACACCAACCCCCAGCTTCCCCACACTGCAGTGTGGCCGTGGGTCTTTCAGCCGGCTTACTCACTCGTTTCAGAATGCAGACTCCCGGTTTCACCAAGTGTACGGCCCCTGTGGTTCTAGCAGACCTTGTCCAGCTGGTGCATCGCTGAAACCGGTGTTCTGGGTCACCTTCTGGTTTTTATCTAGTATTTTTCACGGAGGTGTTTTTTTGCCCTGTCTCACCTAGCTGCCATCTTATGTTGTCCCCATCACTTTGTTTTTATTATTTATTGCTGCATAACAAACTACCCCAAAATGTAGTCACTAGTGGTAGGACTGTTTCATTATTTCTCATGATTCTGTGGGTGAGGCATTCACATTGTGCCCAGTCTATTTTAATAGCTGAGTAATATTCCAGAGATTGTACCTTGATTATTAATAAGGGAAATTTAACTTGTTTGCAATATAAAGAGTATTTTAATAAACATCCTTATGCATATATCAATAGTGTAACTCTTTCTTCCTAGAATAAATTCCCAACAGTGGGATTGAAAGGGAAAACGATATATGTTAATTTAATTTGATTCTATTTTATCCCTTGTTTTCTTCCCATTGTTCAGATAAGTGCAGAGGTTAAGGGGTTAA
Source organism: Choloepus didactylus (assembly GCF_015220235.1). Taxonomy (NCBI): domain Eukaryota; kingdom Metazoa; phylum Chordata; class Mammalia; order Pilosa; family Megalonychidae; genus Choloepus; species Choloepus didactylus. Next base: position 1,977,064 of record NC_051333.1, on the reverse strand, counting down.
CTAAATGGAAGGGTGTTAATGAAATACTGTCTCACAGTGACATGGTGATAAAACATACAAAAACATATGTAAGGAAAGCAAATTTTTACTCCAGCCATATGCACCTTACTTCCTGTCAGGGATATTATATAGGAAAGAGATGGGGCCAATGCCCAAATTTTGGAAATACTTTAGTTATTGCTTAGCTCTCATTCCATATCAAAGAATCCACATGACAAAGACCCTGTAAATGTAATAAATTTAGTAATCCTCCAACCAGAGGGCACACCCTACCCAGCATGAGAAAATTCACACAGGTGAGAAACACTATGAATGTAAATAATGTCAGAAAACCTTCATCCAGATTCCTCACTCTGTATGAGAATACTTATACTACAGAAAATTCCCATGAATGCAATGAATATAGAAAGGCCTTCAGCCATTCCTCAGCCCTTAGCAACCACCAGATAATTCATACTGGAGAAAAACCCTATGAATGTAAAGAGCGTGGCAGAGCCTTCACTCAAAGTGCACAGTTTATTAGATATCAGGAAATTCATTCTGGAGAAAAATCCTATGAATATAATAAGTGTAAGAAGTCCTTTGTGTGTCTGTCTTCCCTGATTGTACATCAGAGAATTCTCACTGGAGGAAAACCATACTAGTGCAAGGACCGTGGAAAAATCTTCACCCTGGGCATGCAACTTAATCTACATGGGAGAGTTCATATTACTGAGAAATCCTATGAATATAAGCATGTGGAAAAGCCTTTACTTGTAGATCTAGTGTTGTTATTAGGAGGGGTCATACAGGAGAAAGACCCTACAAATGTCATGTATGTGGGAAAGCCTTCTACGCCTCCTCTTCCCTTGTTGTGCATGGAACACGTAGGGAGAGAGACCCTTTGAATGCCACACATGTGAGAAGGTCTTTAACACTTCTTCATCGCTTTTCAACGTCAGGGAATTCATACTGATGAAAAACCCTTTGACTGCAATGAATGTGGAAGGCCTTGAGACACAGCTTTCGCCTTACGCGACACGATGGACTGTATAATGGAAAATGCTAAAAGAAAGAAAAAGTACTAAACAAAAAACCCTCAAAATGTTAATTTTCATTTTTTGTCAGAATTATCAAGATAAAATTCATATGTGATAAACTGTAACTATTTAACATGTACAATTCAACAACTTTGACAACTGTATGCACCTATGACACTACCATGAAAATCAAGGTACAGAACATTTCTGTCACCCCCATAAGGTCATCCATTTCTTCTGCATTATCAAGTATGTTAGTATATAGTTGATAACATTAACTTATTATCTATTTAATGTCTTTAGAAGTTGTAGTGATATCCTGTCTTATTCAGAATGTTAGTAGTTGTGTTTTCTTTTACTGGATCAGTCTATCTTTCAGATAATTAGTTTTTTGGTATTTTTTTCTCTTGCTTATTTGTTTTCTATATCATTATTTTCTGTCTTCATTGTTATTATTTTCTTACCCATTTTGAATTTACTTTGCTCTTATCCCATCTCCTTGTGGTAGAAACATCGGTTGTTGATTTTGTTCCTCCTTTGAGAATGTAAAGTGTTTTAAATCTATACATTATTCTGGAAGCACTGTTTTACCAGCATTTCACCCTTTTAAATTGAAAATTTTATTGAAATAATTGTAGATAACATTCAATTGTAAGAAATCATGCATAGAAATCTTTTGTAAACTTTTCCAAAATTTCCCCAATGGTAACATTTTGCAAAGCTATATATATTTAAAACTACTGAAATATTGGCAATGATAGAATCTGCTGATCTTATTCATATTTCTCAAGTTTTACTTTCTATACAGTTTTATCACCTGTGTTGGTTCATGAATCTACCATCACATGCAAGATGCTGAACAGCTCCAACACCACAAGGATCTCTCCTACTGCCCTTCTATAATCACACCCACTTCCCTCCCCTCCCCCACATCCTCATCCCCTGGCAACCACTAATCTCTTCTTTCTAACATTTTGTCATTTCAAAAAGTTACCTAAATGGAATCTTACTGAGTATAATCTTCAGAGATTGGATTTTTTTTCACTCAGCATAATTCCCTGGAGATTCATCCAATCACCTTTAAAAAACCACACAACTACATTATGATATCATTGAAGTACAATATTAAAGTGTATAGTTTAAGTTTTGGTGTGTATAGTCATGACATCATTACAATAATTGATAAACATTTACGACTCCAAGCTTCCTTAATATCCCTTTGCAGTGCCTTCATTCTGCCCGTCTCTTCCCTTCTGTCCTTCCTGCCCACTCCCCCATCCTGAGGAAACCACTGATCCTCTTCCTGTCACTATACATTCTGTTTGCATTTCCTAGACTTTTATGTAAATAGAATCATACAGTAGTAAGTACTTTTGTGGGTCTGGCTTCTTTTATCCATTTTAAAATTCCTCCAGGTAGTGCATATCAGTAGTTCATTTTTATTGCTGGAGAGTATTCTGTTCTACAGATATGCCACAGTTGCATATCTAATCACATATTAATAGACGTTTGAATTGTTTCCAGTATCTGACTTGTACAGATAGAGCTACTATGAATGAACACTCATGTGCAAGTATTTGTAGGGACATATACTTTCATTAATCTTGTGTAAATACCTAGAGTGTCATGAGTGGAATATAAAGAATATAAAGTAGGTATACTTGACTTATAAGGTAACTGCCAAACTATTTTCCAGTGATTGTGCCATTTTGCATTTCCACCAGGAATGTATGAAAGTTTCAGTTCCTCCACTCTTCGTCAACACTTGGTATGGTCAATCTACTTAAATTTAGCCATTCTAATAGGTGGTATATTATTGTGGTTTTAATTTGCATTTACTGAATGGATAATGATATGAAGCATCTGTTCATATGCTTATCTGTATATCTTTGTTAGTGAAATGTATTAAATAAAATCTTTTGCCCATTTTTAAATTGGGTTTTCTCTTTTTTATTGCTGAATTTTAGAGAATGAAACCAGAAATCAACAACAGAGGGAAAACTTGCAAGTTCAAAAATATGTAGAAATTAAACAACACCCTCTTAAATAACCAGTGGATCAAACAAGAAATCTCCATGGAAATTATAAAATACTTAGAGATGAATGAAAATGAAAACACTAAACACCAAAACTTATGGGATGGAGCAAATGCTGTGCTAAGAGGGAAATTTATAGCTGTAAATGCCTACATTTAAAAAGAAAAAGTCCCAAATCAGTATCCTAACTGGACACCTTAATGAAAAACAAAGAGCCCTATAAGGAAACAAAGACACTTTAAGGAAAAGAAGAGTAAACAAAATCCAAAGCCAGCAGAAAAGAGGAAAAAATAAAGATTAGAGTGGAGATAAATGAAATAGAGAATAGAAAAATAGTATGCTCAAGATAAACAAAAAACATGTCCACACAAAAGCTTGTACACAAGTGCTCATTGCAGCTTTGTTCATAATATCCCCAAAGTGGAAATAACCCAAATGTCTACCAACTGATGAATGGATAAAATGTGGTATGCCCACACATGAAATATTATTTGGCAATAAGTACTGAAACATGCTACAACATGGATGAACCTTGAAAACATGCTATGTGAAAGAAGCAAGTCACCAAAGACCACATACTATTTAATTCCATTTGTATGACATGCCTAGAGTAGGCAAATCAACAGAAATAGAAAGATTAGTGGTAGCCCAGGGCTGGGAAGATGGACGGGTGGGATAAAAAGTGGAGTAACTGCTAATGGTTATGGGTTTCATGTTGGAGTGATGAAAAGGTTCTAAAATCGATTGTGGTGATGGTTGCACAAGTCGATAAATACACTAAAATACCATTGACTTGTACACTTTAAATTGGTGAGTTGTACAGCATAAGAACATATATTACTAATTTTCTTTAAAAAAATCATAGACAAGAAGGCGACATTTAAGAATGCAGAGTGGAGCAGGAGTTCAGGCACTTGTTGACGTCACTGAACCTATTCTGGAACCCACCCCCCCATATGTAGAGATGCAATGAAGACCAGAGCACCGCGGGGAGGTGGCCAATCAGAAGCGCCCAGGCAGGGGGCGGTGAGGAGGGGAGCAGCAGCCAATCAGAGGCCACCCAGGCAGAGCTCTGGGGGCGCCTGCGCACAAGGAGTGAGAAAAAACCGCGGAGCCACTGTCCACGTGGGGCTTCTCCCTGGGATGGTCGCGAGTGCTCTGGCTGGGAGCAGCCTGACGGTCGGGGCTAGGAGGGGAAGTCTGGGGTGCAGCAAGATCTGCGGCAGGGCCCAGGGCAGTGGGCTTCAGCGTGAGGCCAGCATTGTGGGAAGGTTCCCGGAGCCCGGGTATGATCGTTCTTTGAGACCACGTAGAGCATGACCTAAGGCGTGCCTTCCGGTCTCAGGGCCCCCAGAACCCAGGTCAGGCCAGATGCGTCACATCCACGTGTCCAGGAGGGGAAGACGGAAGGGGATTGGGGACTGGCAGGAGAGACAAGGCACTCGCCAGGTGGCCAGGTGAGCATGGACCGGGAGGCGGGTTTTGGATTGTGAACTTGATGGTGGCCAGTGGAATTGAATCCAGAGAATTGATGTCACTGAGGGGGCTGCAGGTGCCAGGAAATGGAGCCACTGAGCCTGAGCTGGCCCTCGGGCTCATTCACCTGCCTCTCCTCCATCCCGACGCCAAGGCAGTGCAAAAGTCAGCGTGTCTGTGCCTTGCTCAGAAGCCTTCCGTGGCTCCCGGTGAACTGCAGAAGAGGATCCAAGCCCCTGAACATGGCTGCCAGTTCCTCTCAATTTCATCTCTAGTCTGCAGGACACCCCCCACCCCTTCCCCTCTCACTTGTTAAAACTCCAGCAATACCACGGTGTCACCACTCAGTTCCTTTGAGCATGCTGTTCCTTCACTTGCAAAGACCATTCCTCATCTCATTTGCCTGGGGATCCTGGCTCAGATATTTCCCTCTGAACGAATTCTTTTCTGCTCTTCCTGGACTTGATACACACGAGTTGGACTTGTCACCCTGTATGCTAGAAAAATGCCTGCCTGTGTTTCTAGCTTAACTGTGAGCTCCTTAAGAGCAGGGACTGTGTTTTATGGGCCCCTCAATCCAGAGGATGTTTGTAAATCAGTAGTATTTTAAACCCATGCAAATTTCAGCTACCTAGGGTGTTAAGTAAGAGCCCCATCTACACTGGACATACCTAAATTCCAAGTTTTTAAACAGTGATATCCTTAGTTTTGTATTAATTTGCATGTATCTTATCTCTAAATTTTTTGTCAATTATGTATTTCTCCCTTTCTTAGACAACTTGCCATGATTTTAAAAGTATATATAATTGCTAATAAAGTTGCTCTTTCTTATTTCTCCTCTTTGGATAGTATAGAGGCCACTGTTCCTCCAGGGTCTTGGTCATTACAAGTTTTGTCTAAAGCAAGGCGGACAGCTTTTAATTCAGCCCATTGTGCAGATGGGCCCTTATGCATTCGGTCTTGGAGAGTTGTCATAGTCTGGACAGCCATGTCATCCAGAGCAGAGGGTGTCCATCAGGGTTCATCTTCGTGGAATCATCAGTGAATCAGGTTCAGGCATTTAGGAGAAACTCTGTTAAGCAAAGGCACCATTGAGCTAGTGGCTTCTTAGAAGGCAAAATGAAGAATAAAATTTACCCTGAAAGGGTAGCTGCCACCTCTTCATGTGAAAACGAGATGACACTTGGGCCAGGCTAACAAGACCCCTGAAAACACTATTTTCATTTGATCAGCCAAGCCTGTTGGGCTATTACTTTTCCAGGGCTTCTATGATAAAAACACTGGCTTAAACAACAGGGATTCATCTAGCCTCACGGTTTTGGAGACTAGAAGTCCAAAATCCAGGTCTCAACAAGCCATGCTTTCTCCCAGTCTGTACACCCTGGTGCTGGCTTGGGGTTTCTTGGCTTGCAGCTCCACCTGCATCACACGATGATCTGCCCCATTCTCTGGTTTCTTGTGACTTTTGGCTTTTTCTGACTGACCATGTCTGAATTTCCTCTGCTTATAAGGGTCCCAGTCATGTGGATTAAGGCTACCTGGTTCAATTTGGCATCATCTAAATAGGATCTTCAAAGATCCTATTCACAAATGGGTTCATAGCCACACCCTGACTCGCTTTGACATATTCAAAGATTCTTTTTACAAATGGGTTCACACCCACAGGACCAGCGATTACATCTTGAATTTGTCTTTTTTTTTTTTTTTTGGAGACAATATTCCATTCCCATCAGGCTCGGTGCTTGCCCGTCATCAAGTCCGAAATGACGCAACACAGAATGGAGGTGTCAGGCCAGCGAATCACAGTGCCTCCATGGCAGAAGGGTTCAGCTTCACCGAGATCCCTGCAGTAGCCTAACAGCTGGTATCCTTTTTGAAATGGTGTACTTGGTGCCTGTGTCCAGCAGATGGCGGTGCTGTACTGAGAAACAACCTCCAAGCATTCTGGTAACCATTAATAGTTTACCTAAAGCATTATTATTATTTTTTTCTTTCATCCTGAGATTTCGTATTGTTTCTGTTGGATATCCCGGGGTGGGGGGCAAGGATTACTTCTACATGCGGCTATCCCTGCATGGGACAATCTCCTCTGATCCTTGTGAGCATTTGCAGGACAGGGATGTAATACATCAATTTAATTACACCCTGAATCTCCCCAAAAGGCTCTACCCACAAGATCATTTCAGTTTTCCTTCCCCATTTCAAAATATTTCTGATCATTTTCATTCTTTTCTGAAGATCTGTGCTTTCATCTGATATTTCTCTTTGATCTAAAGAACTTCCTTGCATATTTCATGGTGCGGTTCTGCTTGTGACAAATTCTCTTTGTTGTCTTTTATCTGAAAATGTCTTTGTTTCACCATATTCTAGAAGATATTTTCCCTGGATATAGAATTATGGGTTGGTTGATAGTTATTTTTTTCCTTTCAGCACTTTAAGGATGTCATTAATTTCTAGGAAGTTCGCATAAATTCATATAATGGCTTCCCTGTAGATAATGTGTCATTTTTCTTAGTCTGCTTTGAAGATTCCTCTTTATTTTTGATTTTCAAAAATTTGCCCATAATTTGCCTTGGTGTGGTTTCCTGTGAATTTAGCCTGCTTGGGTGTCACTAAGGTTTCCAATCTGCAATTTTCTACTGTCACCAAATTTAGGACATTTTTGCTCATTTTTTCAAGAATGTTAACTTTTTCCAACCCAAATGCTTTCCATAATTCTACAATATCATGTAAGAGTGTAAATTTCTCTGTGGTTCATACATCCCCACAACCTTGAATGTCTCTGACCCCAGAAATGACCGACACTTTCTGTTTCACCAGCCATCTACACTGCACCACCAGGAGGAGGACGTTGGCCAAGACATGGAAAACAGAAGCACGTGTAAGGATTTGCACAGTGTTCAGGATTTCAAACCCAACAATAGTTTACTTAAGCTAATTGTGGATAATCAATAATTTAAATTTTCACGATATATAATGAAAAGAAAAACATTACAAAAACCATGTACCATATCATCCCATTTTCCTAATTGTTTTGTATTTGGTGATAGAGAGCTCAACTGGGATGTGAAAACAATATTAAGCTACACCCCCAACATTGTGTTAGCAGGAGTTCTGGGTTGTAGAATTATGGGTGATTCTCTCTTTTTGAGTACCTTACTGATTTTTTTGACAATAAACATTCTAATTCCCCCTACTCTTATTCTCCTTCCCTGCTTTATATCTTTCCATAGCCTTTGTCATTTGATTTACTATTTATTTAACTCACTCATTTGTAGTCTCTCTCTATCCACTTGCAAATAAGTTTTAAGAGAGCAGGGAATTATTTCTTTTTAAATCTTCGGCTGTAGCCCCTGAGTGACCTTTCCTTATTCGCTTTGACTTCCAGTTCAGGTATAATTCCACAGTTTTCTTAGCTTTCCATAATAGGGGCCATTTCCACTCCGGTAAGGGGCAGAACGGGGGATCAACCCCAGAAATCTGATTCCAAAGGTCGTCGTCTTATCCACAGCCTCAGAACAACAATAATAATGATGTTTCCATTTTGCCGGTGGAAATTTACTGATTTGCTGGAGTCACACAGATGGTGGAACACAGGTCTGGCTCCCGAGTCGCAGTTCTCACTGCCGCAAAGCTCAGTCCAGAGAAAAAAAATGACACCCCCACGGACTGGCAGAGAGGGCCGCACTCCGAGTGACACACCGCTAACAGATACGCCGGCACAAGCGCGCCAACACCAGCCCACCCAGGGCTCAGCCACAGCGCGCGCTTCTCCCGCACTAAGTCTTGGTAACTTAGGACGCTTCTGGTTTCCAAGGGGCGGGGTGAAGTAACGCATGCTACGCGCCTGCGCACTCTTCGGGTTGTACCGTCCGGGCGACCGAAACCGTGGACCACGCCCTTCACGTTATCACGTACACTGGAGGCACGCACGCTCGGACGCTTTGGTCTCCCCTCCCACTTCCTCTAAGCCCCACCCCGTTCCCCGCCTCATCCCTCGGACTCCGCGCCACTGGGAGAGGCGGCGCCTGCGCAGTCTGAGCCCGGGCGGGGACTCCCGAAGTCCTTCGGGGACCAGCGGCTGGTATCCGTATCCGGCCGGTGGGTCGCTCCGGGCGGCCGGGGAGCGGGAGCTGAGGCCCGGGCCGGGCCAGGCAGGGGAGCCGGGCCGCTCGACCCAGGGCCGTGGAGCCCCGGCCTGGGCGGCGCGGCGCCCTTCCTTGGGTCTGTAGGCCGCGGCCCGGACCCGGTTCCGAACTGCCGGGCATCTGGATCCGAGTGAGTGTGAGAGGCTCGTGAGTGCGAGGGAGACCGGTGGGTGAGCGAGGCGCCCGGGGTCGGGGTTTACGTCCGTGTGTGCGGGAGACACCGAGTCCAGGGAGCGAGGCCGCGGTGTGCTGGGGCGTGTGAGAGAGACCAGTGGACGGGAGGGAAATGAGCGTGCCTGCGTGTGGAGATCTGTGAGTGTGTGAGGCGCTCACAGCGCAAGAGGGAAGGTGTGTGAGTGTGTCAGAGAAGGACCAGGGAGTGTGGAAGATGAGCGAGTGTGTGTGTGTGTGTGTAAGAGACAGACCGGCCAGTGAGTGAGACCGAGGAGTGTGTGTGAGAAAGGACGGGGAGTACGGCAGAAATGGGTGTGCCTGTCCGTGAAAGACCGATGAGTGTGTGAGGCCCAGCATGACACGGGGGCCTGGTCTCTGTGTGCGTTTGTGAGACAGACAGACAGACACCCTGGACAGTGAGAGGCCGGTGGGTGTGAGAGACCAGGGTGTGCTGGTGTGTGTGAAAGAGAGATCACCGAGACTGTAGAATATGTGTGAGAAAAACCAGCGAGTGTGAAAGAAATGGGTGTGCTTGTTTGTGAAACATTAGCAAGGGTGTGAGGCTCCATGAGAGAGAGTGTGTGTGTGTGTGTGTGTGTGTGTATGAGAGAGAGTGAGAGAAAGATAGACTGGACTGTGAGAATCCAGCGAGTGTGAGAGACCAGGGAATGTTTGTGTGTCTGTGTGGGTGAGACCAGTGCCATGAATCTGGGTGTGTTTATGTGTCTGTGTGTGGGACGTGGTGTCTGAGGTGTGAGATTTAGGAGTGTGTATGTGTGTTGAGAGAGAGGCTGAGGGTTTGAGCTCTGTGTGTGTGTGTGTGTGAGAGAGCGATGGAATGTGAGAGACCAGGGTGTGTTTGTGTATCTGTGTGTGAGCGGGAGACTGGAAGGTGAGAGACCACCATGTTTGTGTGTTTGTGAGAGAGACAAAGGCTGGTGATTTGGTTGTGTGTGAGTCCAAAGTGGGCCACCCTGAGTGCTTTCCTCTGAGAGGCTGTGGGGTGGTAAACGTGCGTGTGTGAACACGCAGAGGTAAGGGACAGTGAACCCCGGGTGTGTATGTGAGATGTTTGTGTAGCACCACGTGTGCTTATACCCGTGGCCTCAGCGGGACCATGGGGTATGTGACTGCGCGGATGTGCCATCCCTTAGATGCTTGTGATGCTGTCCTCTGTGTGATCAGGAAGACTGTCGGATCTTACGTTAATGTTTGTGTGTCACCCTGTGTGTTTGTAACTGTGGCCCTGTGTGACTGGTGGGGGTGGGATTGGATTCTTTATAAGTGTGGCTGGTTGGGATTGTTTGTTGCCAGGATAAGAATCCTTGAGTAGAATTGGGACTGGAGGAATTAGGGCTCAGGGGACGCCCTCAGAGAGGACAGAGAAGGAGGGTGACAGAGAGGAGGGAGAAGAAAGGAGCTGAGGATGGACGTGAGAGTGAAGATGGCAGAATTGCATGCTGAAGGATCCATTGCCGCAGGGATGAAGTCCTGAGAAGGTGGAGGAGGAGGATATGCCTGGCCTCTGCTGGAGTTAGGAGTCATATTTACAAGCTTCAGGAGGAGAGACCCAGGAAAATAGAGGAAATAGTAACCATTTGGTTGGACTGTTTTGAAAACCAAGTGAGAGAATATAATCTAGAGTACCCAGTACATCTCTCTTACTATTTTTATTTGTAATAATAAATGGGAAGGTAATTTTTGAAAAAAGATGACATTTCGGGTCTTGAGTATAGGGGAAAGAGAGCTACAAATTATACCCCCTCAACAGACACAGGTTGCCTATACTCTCCCAGGTATGTGGGCAGGGAGACCAGAGGGAGCTGGGAGAAAGAAGGGGAAGACGGAGTCTAGGCTGCTGATCGGAGGAGTGCAGAGAGGGCCTGACCTCTCACTGTCCTTTCTCTGCCTCCAGCTTTGCCTCCCAGGACACTGTTGGTCTTCAAGAAAGAAAAAAAAAAACAGGAGGAGTAAAGCAAAAATGACTGTGGAACAGGTGAAGGCTGTGTCCCAGGTTAGTTGGTATTTCCCCTCTCCCCCATGAAAGTCAGTCCTGCTGTTTAGGACTTAGCGATTCTTTGTTTTCTTTTCTTTCTTTTTTTCATTTTAACAATATATTTTATTTGCCCCACCTGTTTTCTTTTGAAAATGCTGATTAACAGTCTTATCCAAGGGCTTGGTTCCCACTACTGCCAGAGGCTGCTGGCCTAAAACAACTCCAACTGCCTAGTGGGTTTGTGTGGCTGAATATAACCATAGGGAAGGTGGCAGACAGCCCTTTGTTCTCCCCCTGAACCCCCTCTTTCCCTCTTCCTGTCTCACATATATTTTTAATTCATTGTTAATATTTGTGAAAAGATTTGGTCTATGTTATGAAGATTATATGGAATAGACATATCTCAGTAACGGTGAGGTGAGCCCTAAAGTCATCATCCAAGTTCAGTGTTCATCTGTTACGCCTCTCCTGTTTGTAAAATGCATTGGGAATCATCCTTCTAACTGAATTTTTGCCCAAATATCAATTATATTCTTAAAATGAATTCTTAGGAGCTTTTCTTTACATTTAAATTATGAATTTCTAATCTCATTTGTTCACCTAAAAATATTATCCTACTCAATTTTTGGAAATTTTGTACATTCTAATAGATATATACACATAGCATAAAATTTAGAGGTTACAAAACCCCAGCCTTGCCTCCAGTTCTTAAGAGACTACTATTTTCTACTTCTTATGTCTCATTCATGGCTATTCTATGCCTTTGTGTGTAAAAGTACATATTTTTATTATAAACACGAATGCCAGCACATTATTCTATTCTCATCTTGGTTTTTCCACTTGGCAGTATATCTTGGGGAGCAGTTCATCATTTAGTACATGTATCTTTTTTTCAGATTTTATTGAGATATATTTGTTTATCATATATTCCATTCAAATTATACAATCACTATCTCACCATTTCTTCCACTAATTTGTGCAATCATTATCACACTCATTTTTAGACCACTTTCATTACTCAAAAAACAAAATTATGATAGACACACAAAAAAGAAAACCCAAAACACCCCATATCCTTTATCTCCCCCTATTATTGACCCCTAGTATTGGTTTGGTACACTGGTTACTGTTGATGAAAAGAATTTTAAGGTATTACTCTTAACTATAGCCCGTAGCTTGAAATAGGTGTTTTCCCCCACATGTCAGTCTATCATTAACTCTTTGTAAAAATGTCTTCATTTGTACCAGTTCATACAAATATGTATTTAAAGTTGTAGTGTTAATCAGTGTCATACACGACTCTAAACAACCCCTTTCAACGAAAATCACCTACAATGCAGCACTACTCCTTAAAGTCCCACTAACAAGCTACTCTTACCCCATATCTATTTCCATACATTTTAAGTTCAACCTCATTATACGTTCTGAATATATTATGTTACCACTCCCCCTTCTCTATCTTCTATTTCTAGGTATCCTATATTCTACATTTTAAGATTCTGAGTTTTCATACTCTAGTTAATTCATGTTAGTGAAATCATACAGTAGCTGTCCTTTCATGTCTGATTTATTTCACTCAGCATTATGTCCTTAAGATTCATCCATGGGATCTCATTCCTTCTTATTGCTGCGTAATATTCCATTGTATGTACATACACCACATTTTTTATCTTTTCATTTGTTGATGGGCATTTGGATTGTTTCCATCTTGTGGCAATTGTGAACAATGCCACTTTGGACATCGGTGTACAAATGTTTGTTCATGTCCCTGCCTTCACATCTTCTAGGTATATACCAAGTAGTGGAATTGCCAGGTTATATGGCAACCCAATATTTAGTTTTCTGAGGAACCACCAAACTGTCTTCCACAGCAGCCGTATCATTTTAAACTCCTAACAGCAGTGAATAAGTATTTCTATTTCTCCAACACTTGTAGTTTCCTGTTTGTTTAATAGCAGCCATTCTTATAGGTATGAGATGATATCTCATTGTTTTGAGTTGCATTTCCCTAATAGCTAATGAAAATAAACGTTTTTTTCATGTGCTTGTTAGCCATTTGTATTTCTTCGAGAGAGGTTTATTCCTATCTTTTGCCCATTTTATAGTGGGATTATTTGTCCTTTTATTGTTGAGTTTAGGATTTCTTTATGTATACTGGCTATCAAACCCTTATCAGATATATAGTTACCAAATATACTCTCCCATTAAGTTGACTGTCTTTTTACCCTTTTGACAAAGTCTTTTGAAGCACGGAAGTTTTCAGTCTTGAGGATTTCCCACTTATCTATTTTTATCTTTTGTTGCTTGCCCTTTGGATATAAAGTTTAAGATGCTGCCTCCTATAACTAAGTCTTGAAGATGTTTCCCTACGTTTTCTTCTAGGAGTTTTGTGTTACTGGCTGTTATATTTAGGTCTTTGATCTGCTTTGAGTTAATGTTGGTATGGGGTGCGAGGTAGATATCCTTTTTCATCCCTTTGGATGTGGATATCCAGTTCTCCTGGCACCATTTATTAAAGAGACTGTTTTGTCCTAGTTCGGTGGATTTGGGGGCCTTGTCAAAAATCAAATGACCATAGATCTGAGGATCTATTTCTGAACTCTCAATTTGATCAATATGTTTATCTTTGTGCCAGTACCCTTGACCACTGTGGCTTTATAATAAGCTTTAAAGTCAGGGAGTATAAGACCTCTCCCACTTCATTCTTCTTTTTCAGGATATTTTTGGTTATTCATGACCCCTTTCCCTTCCAAATAAATTTGATAACTTACTTTTCCAATTCTGCAAAGTAGGTTGTTGGAATTTTGATTGGTACTGCATTGAATCTGTAGATCAATTTGGGTAGAATTGACATCTTAATGATGTTTACCCTTCCTATCCATGAACACAAAAACCTATTTAGGTTTTCTTTGATTTCTTTAAGCAATGTTTTATAGTTCTCTGAGTACAGGTACTTTACATCCCTAGTTAATTTTATTGATTCTTTTTGTTGCTGTTTTGAATGGAGTTTTTTCTTAATTGCCTCCTAGGTTAGCTCATTCCTAGTGTATAGAAACACTACTGATGTTAGGGCATTGATCTTATGTCTTGCCACTTTGCTGAATTTGTTTATTAGCTCAAGAAGCTTTGTTGTAGATTTCTTGGGATTTTCCAAATATAGGATCATGTTGTCTGCAAATAATGAGAATTTTACTTCTTCCTTTCCAATTTGGGTGCCTTTTATTTCTTTTTCTTGCCTAATTGCTCTGGCTAGAACCTCAAGCACAATGTTGAATAACAGGGTGACAGTGGGTATTCTTGTCTCATTCCCGATCTCAGAGGGAAGGCTTTCAGTCTCTCCCATTGAGTACGATGTTGGCTGTGGGTTTTGCATATATGCTCTTTATCATATTGAGGAAGTTTCCTTCGATTCCTATCTTTTAAAGCGTTTTTATCAAGAAAGGGTGCTGAATCTTGTTGAATGCCTTTTCAGCATCAATTGATATGATCATGTGATTTTTCCCTTTCTATTTGTTAGTGTGATGTATTTCATTAATTGATTTTCTGGTTTTGAACCAGCCCTGCATGCCTGGAATAAACCCTACTTGGTCGTGGTGTATAATTCTTTTGAAGTGCCATTGTATTCGATTTGCGAGTATTTTGTTGAGAATTTTTGCATCTACATGAGAGATTGTCCTGCAGTTTTCCTTTCTTGTAGTATCTTTTCTAGGTTCTGGTATTAAAGTGATATTAACTTCATAGAATGAGTTAAGTAGTCTTCCATTTTCTTCAATTTTTTGGAAGAGTTTGAGCAGAAGTGGTATTAATTATTCTTGGAATGTTTGATAGAATTCCCCTGTGAAGCCATCTTGCCCTGGGCTTTTCTTTGTAGAAAGGTTGTTCATGACTGATTGAATCTCTTTACCTGTGATTGGTTTGTTGAGGTCTATTTCTTCTTGAGTCAGTATAGGATGTTCATTTGTATCTAACAAATTGTCCATTTCATCTAAGTTGCCTAGTTTGTTGGCATACAGTTGTATGTAGTATCCTCTTATGATCTTTTTTTATTTCCTTGGGATCTGTGGTAATGATCCCCCTCTCATTTCTGATTTAATTTATTTGCATCTTCTCTTTTTTTGACTTTGTCAATGTAGCTAAGGGTTTGTCAAATCTTGTTGATCTTTTCAAGGAACCAACTTTTGGTTTTATTGATTCTCCCTATGGTTTTTTTGTTCTCCAATTTATTTATTTCTGCTTTTATCTTTGTTATTTCTTTTCTTCTGTTTGCTTTAGGGTTGATTTGCTGCTTTTTTCTCTAGTTTCTTCAGTTGGTCAGTTAGGCCTTTGGTTTTAGCTCTTTCTTTGTTTTTAATGTAAGCATTTACAGCTATAAATTTTCCTCTCAACACTGCCTTTGCTGCATCCCATAAGTTGTGATATGTTATTGTGCCGGTTTGAGTGTACTGTGTCCCCCAAATGCCATTATCTTTGTGGTCTTGTGTGGGGCAGAAGTTTTGGTGTTGGTTAGATTTGCTTGGAGTGTGCCCCACCCAGCTGTGAGTGATGATTTTGATGAGATGTTCCCATGGAGGCATGGCCCCACCCATTCAGGGTGGGCCTTTATCAGTGGAGCTATATAACTGAGCTGACTTGGGGGGAGGGGGGGGAGGAAAGAGAGTGCAGCTGGGAGTGATGTTTTGAAGAGGAGCAAGCTTGCTAGAGAGGAATGTCCTGGGAGAAAGCCGTTTTAAGGCTGGAGCTTTGGAGCAGATGCCGGCTGCCTTCCCAGCTAACAGAGGTTTTCTGGAAGCCATTGGCCATCCTCTGGTGAAGGTGCCCGGTTGCTGATGTGTTGCCTTGGACACTCTGTGGCCTTAAGACTAACTGTGTCATGAAATAAACCCCCGTTTTATAAAAGCCTATCCATCTCTGGTATTTTGCATTCTGCAGCATTAGCAAACTAGAACAGTTGTATTCTCATTTTCGTGTGTCTCCAGATACTAATTTCTCTTGCAATTTCTTCTTTGACCCACTGATTGTTTAACAATGTGTTGTTTAACCTCCATAGGTTTATGAAAGTTCTGGGTCTTCAGTGGTTATTGATTTCCAACTTCATTCCATTGTTATCAGAGAACATGCTTTAAATAATTTCAATCTTTTTAAAATTATTAAGAACCTGTTTTGTGCCCCGGCATATGATCTGTCCTGGAGAATGTTCCATGAGCACTTGAGAAGAATGTATATCATGCTGTTTGGGGGTGCAGCGATCTATATATGTCTGTTAGGTCTAATTCATCTATTGTATTATTTAGGCTCACTGTTTCCTTGTTGATCCCCTAGTTGTTCTATCTATTGAAGAGAGTGATGTGTCGAAATCTCCCACTATTAATATTAACATCTATTGTTTTCTTCAGTTTTGCCATTGTTTGCCTCATGTATTTTGGGGCACCTGATCGGGGCGTAGGCATTTATGATTGTTATTTCTTCTTGGAGAATTATCCCTTTTATTAATACATAGTGTTTTTCCATATCTCTTGTAATATCTTTGCATTTAAAATTTATCTGATTTTAATATAGCTACTCTTGGTTTTTTTTGTTTGTTTGTTTATTGCTTACATGGAATTTCTGTTTCCATCCATTTAATTTCAACCTATTTGTATCTTTGGGTCTAAAGTGAATCTCTTGTAAATAATGTATAGATGGGTCATATTTTTTTTATCCATTCTGCCAGTCTATTTCTTTTTATTGGGGAGATTAATCCATTAACATTCAGTGTTATTACTGTAAAAGCTGTCCTTGCTTCATCCATTTTATCTCTTGGCTTTTATTTTTCAAACCTAGTACTTTTCTTTCTTTATCCTTTCAGTTACCTTACTGATAATCATCATTTCTATACTCTCCTCCCAGTCTTTCTCTCCTGTCTTTTTTCTTCAGCCAACAGTACTCCCTTTAGTATTTCTTACAGGGCAGGCAAACTCCCTCACTTTTGAAGGACAACTTACATACCACTACCTTCTCGCCTCTACGGTGCCGAACTCAAAATTTTCCTTTGTAGCTTTCATTTAGCTTATAAAATTCTTTTTAGGTGCGTTTAACGTCTTCAAGGTATAGGTGAACCACATTTTGTTTAACCCCCAGAGATGTTCCACAGTTTGCTTGTTTCCACGTCTTTGTTGTTACACACAGCTGCAGTAAATATTCTTGTACCTGCGCCTTTTCAAACATGTGAGAATATATCTGTAGGATAAATTCCTAGAAGAGAAATTGCTGGATCCACTTTTTAAATTTTTATAGACTCAAATTGTCCTTTGTAGCCGTTGTGCCATTTTACAGTCTCAGCTCCAGTGCATAAGCATGTGTTGTTTCTTCACAACTTGCGAATAGTATATCATCAGAATTGCAAATCTAATTAAATAAAAATTTCTATCTTACTATGCTTTAAATTGTGTGTCTCTTTTTAAAAATGAGTTTGAGCATCTTTTTGTATGCTTAGTCCTTAATCTCTTTTGTGTTTGCTTTTCTTTGAATTCTGTTAATGTAGACTCTTTGTTGGAGTATAACATACATGCAGAAAAATGTGCCTGTTATAAGTGTAAAGCTCAAGAAATTTTCACAAAGTGTGCACACTCATATTCCCAGCACTCAGTTCAAGAAATAGAGAAGTTCCATAGACCCAAAAAGCCCCCTCATTTTACATCCAGTCTCCACTTGGCCCTTCTCTTAACTGCTATCCTGACAAATTTAGTACTATAGGTGAGTTTTGCCTACTTTTAAACTGTATATAACAAAAATCATGATTTTTATGCTCATACTGGGATTCTTTCTCTCAGTATGCTATTTGTGAGATCAAATCCTTTCATTGTGTGTATTTGTGGTTCACAGCTATAGTTCATTATTTCTTATTGCTGTGGTAGTATTCCATTGTATTAGGATCACAATTTAGTTACTCCTGTCACTATTGATAAACACTTGGATTGTTTCCAGCTTTTGGCTTTTATGAAAAGTGCTGTTATGAACATTCTTTTATATGTCTTTGGGTGGCCAAATATACATAAATTTTTCTGTTGAGTATATACCCAGGAATGGAACTGATGGGTTATAAGGTGTGCTGTATGTTCAGCTTTTGTAGATACTATCAAAAAGTTTTGCTTTGTCTTTTTTGTTTTAGCCATTGTGGTGAATGTGTAGTAGTATCTGATAATTTGAAATCATATTTCCCTGATAACTAATGAAAATGAACATCGTTTTGTGTGTTTATTGGCCATTTGGAGATTTCCTTCTCTGAAGTGCCAATTCAAGTCTTTTTTGCATGGTTTTCTATTGGGTTATATGCTTTTTTCTTATTGATTCCTAGAAGTTTTTAAAAATATATTCTGAGTGCATCCTTTGTTGGATTCATATATAGCAAACAACTTTTTTCCATTCATGCCTTTTCAGTCTCGTAACGGTCTTTTGATGAAGCAAAGTTCTTCATTTCAATTTAGTTCAAATTCATCAAGTTTTTCCCTTCATGGTTAGCATTTTTTGTGTCCTGTTTAAGAATTCTTTTAGAACTACCCTCATAAAAAATCACAAAAATCAATTCTAAATGTATCAGAAACTTAACTGTTAAACTTAACATCTTCTGGAAGAAAATAGAGGAGAACACCTACACAATCTAGTGGTAGACAAAGAATTCTTAAACAGGACACAAAAAATGCTAACCATGAAGGGAAAAACTTGATGAATTTGAACTAAATTGAAATGAAGAACTTTGCTTCATCAAAAGACCGTTACGAGACTGAAAAGGCATGAATGGAAAAAAGTTATTTGCTATATATGAATCCAACAAAGGATGCACTCAGAATATATATTTTAATTTTTTTCCACATGGGTGTCTAGTCGATCTAGCCCCATTTATTGAAAAGAATATCCTTTCTCCACTGCCTTATGAATTCACTATTATTCTAATTCAAGTGACCCACTGCATATGTTTAGGCTTTTTTCTGGACTTCGTTCTGTTCCTTTGGTCAATTTGTCTACCCCTGTTTAATACCATACTATATTTGCTGTGCTTGTATGTAAGTATCATTAACTGGTGGTATGAGTCATTCAGCTTTGTTTTCTTCAAGATTGACTCAGCTGTGGTTCTATGGTGAATGTGTTATTTGAGCAGGGAGGGATGGGCAGCCAAAACACCTTTTTCCTTAACAGTGACCAAATTGTACCAAATACTGGGAAGAATGTGACCTATTTTGCTTGCACTGATAAATTAAGCTCATTTAGTTTTATAAGAATACATGAAATGCATGCTGGTTCTCAGCCATAATGGCTGTCTCAACTAACTAGAAGGTGAAAACCAGAACTCAGAATTTTAAGATTCATAGTGAATCTTAAAAATTCTTTTTATAACTTTAGTGAAACATACAGTGAACATTTTTCCATTCCATACATTGAATATTTTTGTATCATATCTTTGTCTTAAACTTAAGCATTAACTGTTTAAAAGCAAATTAAGAGGTTGTATTCATAGCCTTTTTGCATTGTCTTTATATAGCTAGTTACCCATGTCTTTGGGTTTAACTATTGAAATCAGGCACCAACAATTAAGATTTTTTTCCCAATGGAAATAAGCCTAAAGATAACAAATGTTCATAATATTTTTAAAAAGTTCTTACAACCTAATGGAGATTGTAACTAGACATAATTTTTCTCTTAGCATATTGGAAATTTTTCTTTAAGAAATTTAAAACCAAACTTATTCAGTTCCATTTTGGCATATTCTAAGTATGTGCTGATTTGTATACATACACAGTACAGTAGTTTGATGTGTTGCATCCTTATGCTGGGTGGTCATCATATTGCTTCCCAGCTCTCTTTGGTATGGCATACCTGTTCTTAATAGCATAGCATATGGGAAAATCACATTCTAAATGTATTCATTACTTTCATTGTATAAGAAAAAAATTAGCATCAATTTCTCCTTCCTGTCCGGCTACCATCTTCCTGTTGTAACTTGAGGATCGCATAGAGTACCATTTGAAAAATATTGATTTAGATAATGTTCTTTGTTATTTTTGAAGATTCAATCACAGGTCTGTCTCCTTCTTTGAAGCTCTTGCTTACTGCCCTGTGGCCACCCATCCATATATCCCCATACTTAGATAGTTTAGTATCATTGTATACAGTGCAATTTAACGTTTCAGTAAATACTATTTTGGGTTGGGATTTAATATTCTAATGTGTTTAATTTTCTTCTCCTCCAAGGACTATTTCTCACAAAAGTAATGACAACTTTACCATTCAATTCAGAGCTATTTGTGAACATGATCATTGTTTGATCAAGAATGTATTTGTGTCATTGCAGGACTTGGTGACATTCAAAGATGTGGCAATAGACTTTTCCCAGGATGAATGGGAATGGCTGAACCATGGTCAACGGAGTTTATACAGGAGTATGATGTTGGAGAACTATCGGAGCCTGGTATCTTTGGGTGAGTGTCCACCCCTCTCTCCAGCTCTACTTAATTCAGAATCTACCATTAGGGTCCCTTTAAAATTTTATTTATTATTAAAACCTTTTTTATTGCAAGTCAGATGGGAATCTAGGAAACAAAGGATACTCAGGATTGATGAAAATTTCAACTTTAGAAGCACTGAATTTGATGTGTTAGATGGGGTATCCCCATAGCTGTGCCCTTTAGGTCACTGGGAAGATAGGACTTGATGTGAATCTCATTGGTTTCCTGTGCCGCCTTCTTCCCTCTGTCGTACGGTATTGTTTTTGCAACTATAGCTAGCTGGATTACTATAAATTCAGAAGGATATCACTAGCACTGCAGGATTGTATCACTAATTATGAAAATGACAAGACCCTCTTAGGGAAACTAACATGGGCCCTTTTCTCAGCCCCAGAGTCACCTCATAAACTAGACTAGCTTTCTCTTCTCTAGATGCTCCTTTAGCAGGGCTTGGGGTTTACTGAGCTTCTTGAAACTGAACATTTATCTCTTTCACTAAATTGGGGAACATTTTGGCTATTATTTCTTCAAATATTTTTTTCTACTCTTTCTCCTCTTTCTCTTCTGGGACTTCAGTTACACCTTTGATATTATTCTCTAGGTAACTGAGGATTTATTCTGTTCATTTTTTTTTAATCTTTTTTTCCATGGTTTTCCGATTTCATAACTTCTATTGATTTATCTTCAAGTTCACTGACTTTCCTTGTCATCAACTCTTTCCTTGTCATCAACAACACTGAGTGTTGTTAGCCCATCCAGTGAATTTAAAAATTTTCAGATATTGTATTTTTCAGCACTAGAATTTCTATTTGGTTCTTTTTCATAGTTTCTGTTATCCTGCTGAGATTTGCTGTTCTTGTGCATTTATTACAAGCATATTTTCCTTAATATTCTTGAGTTTAGTTATAATAGCTGTTTTTAAATCTGTATGTGCTAATTCCAAATCTTTGTTACCACAGGTTGGGTCTCCACTGATGGTCTTTTCTTTTGAATGTGGTTCATGTTTTTGTCTTTCTTCTTTTTCCTGGTAATTTTGAATTTTATTCTGAACGTTATGAATACTATGTTGTAGAGATTCTGGATTCTGTTATATTTCTCTGAAGAGTGTTTTTTTGTTTTACTTTATTTTTAAATGAAGCAGTCAGCTAACTTGGCTCACATTTCAAACTCTGTCTCTAGGGGCCTTTTTAAAATTTATCACTTGCTGCTTCTGATGATCCTCCAAAAATGCTGGGCTGCATTTCTGCTCCCAATGCCTTAGAAACTAGTTGTTTAGTCCCTATTGAGTTGCATGTTGGCAGTTCCACTAGATTGTGCCAGAAGCTTCCTGTAGTCTGTCCTTCAAATGTGCTTCATTCCTTTAATCATTCTTATAATGTCATTCCATCAGAATTAACTTATAGTGTTGCAATACCCAAAACATGGCCAACTTTCATGTCTTTTTTCATATGCAGGACTTTGCATTTCTAAGCCATATGTGATCTCCTTATTGGAGCAAGGGAAAGACCCTTGGGAGGTGACAAGTGAGATGACAAGGGACCCATTCCCAGGTGAGTGTGGAAGAACCAGATAAGGGAATCAATTGTCGTAGATAATGGTTCAGTCATTTTCATAGGTGATACCTCCTCACTTATGCTTCGTAGAATCTCTTCTCAGACCTTCCATGCCTGGGGAGAAAACTGAAACTTTACTAGTTATCGTGGGTTCCCAAAATTTCTTTCTTTTTACTTGACTTCTCTGTAATAACTCATTTGCAAAAGTCTGAATACAACTCCTTTCCAGCCCCTTTTTCCCTTTGTCATGAAGACTCACTCATATAACCTCTGTGTTTCTTAAATCTTTTTTTACCTACAAAGGAGGTGTTTCTCGCAAATCAGAACATACCCTGGGGCTTTAAGTTTTTCATTGCTTTCCTGTTGCAAATAAGAAAATTCAAACTATATAAGCCCCTACATGATCAGCTCTTTCCTTACTCTCCAATCTCATCCTCTATCCCTTTTTAGCTCTTTTGCTATTCTTCAGGCCAGAGTTTTCTAAAGTATGTGAGTTACATTGATATGCTTCAAATGAGTTACGTTAAGATCACTTAAAAGGTAAAAGAGAAGCATTCTAGGCAGAGTCAACAGGAAATTTAAAAGCCTGAGACTGTCAAGAGTTCGGTAAGTTCCGAAAAAGTGATCAGTTGGCTACAGCAGTGCTTTTCAACTTTATCCTGTCAGGCACTCATTGAAATGGACACTTCCAAGGTCCATGAGGACAAAAGAATGATACTGTTTATGAACCAGAGATAATCAGACTTGGAACTCAGACTCTCCCTGGCCCCATCTGATCTCCCCAATGTTGTAAGATACAGTATCTTAACATATTTAATTACCTATATTTAAATGGTTTTCTTAATCATCTCTCCCATGTTCCTTTATTACCTCTCACTCTCTGGGGGCTCCTTGCACATTTTTTCATCCATATACATATCTGTAAATGATAGATATTGTGGGATTTATTATTTTTGAATCACCTGTTTTCACTAAATGTTTACTTTGTTATATTGCATGATAAAGAAAACATAATGCTTTTTTCATGTATTCCAGATTGGGAATCTATATATGAGACCCAAGAATTCTCTCTAAAGCAAGTTATATATGATGAAGTGTTAATGAAGAGAATTACAGGCTATGGCCTTGAGTATTCCACTTTCAGGAAAAATTGGAAATGTGAAGATATTTTTGAGAAACAGATGGAAAAGGAAGAGACATGCATCAGGCAAGAATTAATCACTCATAAAGAAATCCTCTTTAAGGAAACAGACCACAGATATAACAAATCTGGGAAATATGTCCATCTGGACAACAGAGAAGAGAGTGTTCATAATCGTAAGTCAGATAAGAAAAGATTCTCCAAAAATTCTTTGGTAATAAAACACAAGGGAGTCTATGCAGGGAAGAAACTTTTTAAATGCAGTGAATGTGAGAAAACCTTCACCCAAAGCTCATCCCTCACTGTTCATCAGAGAATTCATACTGGTGAAAAACCTTATGAATGTAAGGTATGTGGAAAAGCCTTTAATCAGAGTCAACACCTTGCTCAACATCAGAGAATACATACCGGAGAGAAACTCTTTGAATGTAAGGAATGTAGGAAAGCCTTCAGCCAAAATGTACACCTTATTCAACATCAAAGAATTCATACTGGAGAGAAACCCTATATATGTAAGGAGTGTAGAAAAGCCTTCAGCCAGCCTGCACACCTTGCTCAGCATCACAGAATTCATACTGGAGAGAAACCTTATAAATGTAATGAATGTGGGAAAGCCTTCAGTGATGGTTCATCTTTTGCTAGACATCAGAGATGTCACAGTGGCAAAAGACCCTACGAATGTATTGAATGTGGGAAAGCCTTCAGACAGAATACTTCCCTTATTCGTCACTGGAGGTATTATCATACTGGTGAGAAACCTTTTGATTGCATTGATTGTGGGAAAGCCTTTAGTGACCACATAGGACTTATTCAGCATAGGAGGATTCATACTGGAGAGAAACCTTACAAATGTAATGTGTGTGAAAAAACCTTTAGCTATGGTTCATCCCTTACTGTTCATCAGAGAATTCATACAGGAGAGAAACCTTATGAATGTGATATTTGTGGGAAAGCCTTTAGCCATCATGCATCACTCACTCAGCATCAGAGAGTACATTCTGGAGAGAAACCTTATGAATGTAAGGAATGTGGGAAAGCCTTTAGGCAGAGTATACACCTTGCTAGTCATTTGAGAATTCATACTGGTGAAAAACCCTACGAATGTAAGGAATGTGGAAAAGCTTTTAGCATCAGTTCACAGCTTGCTACTCATCAGAGAATTCATACTGGAGAGAAACCTTATGAATGTAGGGAATGTGGCAAATCTTTCAATCAGAGAGCACACCTTGCACAACATCAGAAAATTCATACTGGGGAGAAACCATATGAGTGTAAGGAATGTGGTAAAGCCTTCAGCCAAACTACTCGCCTTATTCAACATCAGAGAGTTCATACTGGAGAGAAGCCCTATAAATGTACTGAATGTGGAAAGGCTTTTAGCGATAGCTCATCCCGTGCCCAGCATCAAAGACTTCATACTGGCCAGAGGCCTTACGATTGTATTGAATGTGGGAAGGCATTCCGAACAAAGTCATCCCTTATTTGTCATCAAAGATGTCACACTGGAGAGAAACCTTATGAATGCAGTGTATGTGGGAAAGCCTTTAGCCACCGTCAGTCCCTTACTGTTCATCAGAGAATTCATTCTGGAGAAAAACCTTATGAATGTAAGGAATGTAGGAAAACCTTCAGCCAGATTGGGCACCTTAATCTACATAAAAGAATTCATACTGGAGAGAGATCTTATGAATGTAAAGAATGTGGAAAAGTCTTCAGACAGAGTGCACACCTTGCTCATCACCAGCGAGTTCATGCTGTAGAGTCACAGGCTTCCAGCTCTTTCTCCCCTCCTATATCACCGAGTCCTATAGACATATGTGCTAAATATTTCTGGAATTCTTCCACTTCTTTCAATTCCCATTCCCCTAGTCTAAAGCACAATTGTTTCAACTGGACTATTCCAATTGTCTAAAAACTTACCTCCTTGTAGCACTCTTTCAGCCCCTTCAAGTTCATTCTTCACTTTACTGCCACAATGGTCTTTTTAAAATGTCAATTTAATAATACTCGGTTTTAAAAACCCTTGTTACACCATTTTAATTAGTTGATCTAATGAAGTGTTTAACAAAATGCCTGATTCATGTTAAGTGCTCGATAAATGTTAGATCAATATTCTTCAGAGTCTACTAAAACTATTTTTAATTGGTGAACTCACTGTATCAGTACTAGGAGATCATAACAATTTTGAAATTGAAACTGTATCTTGAGATTGATGAGAATTAGTAGGACATACCATGTTTAAAGTTTATTTTAACAGAATAATACAGGGGCTTTCTCATGATTCTAAGGCTGTGTTCTCTTGTTAAGGAATTTAACTGTAGCCTGATGCATAGAACATGTCTAGTGCCCTGGATTAGACAGGCAAACAAGTTAAAACTTACTGGGAAGAATGCAAGAATATATTTAGTCAAGGGGGAAAATAAAAATTACTGAAGTTTAACTTAAATATAGGACTTGAGTAGTCTGGCCCTATATAAAGACACCTGGATTCAAAGATTAATTCTGCCACACTTGCAAGCTAAGTCTTGAATTTAGCTGTTCTAAAGTATAGAAAAAAGATTTAAAATATTTCACTTCTTTCATGAGGCTAGTTCAACTCTGATATCCAACCTAGAAAAAAAAATGAAACTATTAATTTACTCATGGTTATAGATAGTATAATTATTCTATTGAAGGGAAACAGATACATCTTCCTAGATGGAAGCTTCATTGTTATAAAGATGCATGTACATTCACTTAATTCCAATCACAATCCCAGTAGTATATTTTTTAATTGAACAGTTTTCTGAAAATCATGTAGAATGGGATATAGTCAAGTATCGCTATTTTTGAAATGGGTCGTATACACATGAATTTAGCAGATCACAAAAGTGCTATTTTTGATATATCAATGAGGGAAATGGATTATATAAATGGTGTTTGACAGTTACTTATCCAACTTGAAATAAAGTTAGGTCCACCAACAAATTTACAGAGAAGTTTATTCTATATGGATTAAAGGTATAATGTGAAACAGCATTGAGATTCTAGAGAAAAATGTAGAATTTTTTTTCTCCCTTTAGGTTCAGGGAGGCTTTGGTAAGCAGGACACAGAGAACAGAGTCTATGAAGATAGAGAATGACAGGTACAGCCATATAAAGATCTAAAAGTTTTCCATGCTAGAGGACACTGCACACAATTAAAAGGCTGAGATAGGCTGAGCAATACTATTTTAAGATAAATTACAAAGGATATAGACCATATGATCAAAGTGCTGTGGGAAAGCAGCAAGTATAAGATAGATAACCTGGTGGAAAAAATGGGCAAAGATATCAACAAGCAATTCTTGGGTTAAGAAATTAAAACAAATTTAGGAAATTCTCAGTCTCACTAATGATCAGATAAATGCAAATTTACAAGTCCTCACCACAGCAACACAAGGCACCAACCATTTTATCAGGATGTAGAGGTTGGGTAATATCCAGTATTGTTGCAGGTATGGGAAAATATTTTCATACATTGGAAGTGTAAATTGGTGGAAAACTATTTTGGAGAGTAAAGTAATACCTGTCAATGTTTTAAATGTAGTCACATTTTGCAGCAGTTCTACATTTAAGAATGTATTTCCTAGAAAAGCATAAGTGCAGAAATAAAGATGCACAGACACATTTCTTGTAGAATTATTTATAGTAATGAAAATTGATAACAGCTTTAATATTTAGCACTAGTAATTGATTACTTAAATTATGGAACATCCATTCAGTTGAATATTATCTACCATATTCACCACAAAGAATGAGGTGGCTTTCTGTGTATACTCACAAAGATGTCTTGCAGTTTATTAATTGAAATTATAATTTCATAACTAATATGATCATATAATTACATGAACCTTATAAAACTAAATTATGAAAATACATATGAATGTATCAGATGATATTTGTTGTTTTGTCAACAATACAAATAGAAACCATGCACACATAAAAGTAAACTCCCTGTGCTTTGGGTGAACTGCTTTTAGGTCATTCCAGGACATTCTGCTTGTGCTGCCTGTTGGTTGTCTATAGTTCAATTTAATCCAATCAGATATTCTCCTTGGGGCACAGGTAGCAGTTGAATATGTCATTCTTTGACCACAGGTTAAAGATGGTGCACAAGTTCCTGATGCTCTGCCCCCTAGAGCTGACCTAATTCCTGTTTTTGTCAAGTTGAGTTTCCTAGTATTCCACCAGTATTTTGCTTTTATTTAAGAACTAGATTAGGTTCTTTTGCTCTCAACTAAAGAACCCATATTGGTGGCATCCTGGGTTTCAGGCAAGAGATCTTCAGGAAATGAGTTATTAAAGTTTATTATTAGGTGAGATGGAGCCAAAGATTGTAAGGATCCTACTCATAGTTTGTACCATGAAAGTAGCGTGCATTGATAGTAATGGGAAAACAGCTCACTGGCCTAGATAGTTTTTGCCTTAGACCAAGTGAAAGGATATGAGAAATGCTAGCACAAGGGGCATGTGTGATGCCTGTTCATAGTGGAGTAGTTTGAAGCATGAGTAAGAACAGCTTATATCTTAAAACTTTTGCTTTAAGGTGTGGCCTGGAGGGCAAGGCACTTTTTGTGACATAGTTGAAAGAATCTCTTCTTCCTTGGAGGTACATGTCTGTGATTGCTAAATAACAACGAGCCTTTGGGTTGCTGAGCTACTGTGCCAGTTGAATTCACAACTTTGACAGTATTTTTTTTATATAAAATGTTTGGCATTGATTAGGAAAGGTCAGTACACTGGCTGTTGGAATGAGGATTTGGAAAACTCTGGGAATTTTAATACTTGAAGTTTCTAGACTATTAAGAAATCATACCAACTAATTCTTTGACTGAGGTACCTGTGGATGAAGGTTAACAAATTTTCCTTTTAGCCCACCAAAATTATTGCCTAACTGGTACAAAATAATCTGAATTTAAAGTGGTCCAGAGGTTGAAATAAGAGTAAGGAAGGATGAAAGACTCCCCAAAGTATCAACATGTGTTTTATATCAGAATCTAGAAAATGGCTGGAGGAATGGGTTTTACTAGTGCATGACCTCAGAATTTGGAACAAAGTTTTAAATTGGGCTGAATTTATTAAATGGCATGCACATCAGGAATTGGGTATTTGATATACTAGGTAGTACAGCTTATTGCTTTTCTCATAGTTTTCTGCATAGATTAATGCAAATGTATTAAGTTCTGACCTGTATTGAATGACATTGAAAGTCCCAAATTTATCTTGTGTGATACACTGAAAGGACTTGAAAAAACTGGGATTTTGCGTTTACTTTCTCATGTCTGAGTTTCTCCTTTGGCTGTCATTAGGTTCCCCAAGACAGGATCAAAAATCCTGTCCTTGAACCCATGCTGTGGAGGAAGCATTATTTTTAGAAAGTAGTCGACTTGTCATCTTTAGGATGCTGGGCATCCTGGGGAGAGGGACTGCTTTAGGAAAGGCATTTCTGATCCCTTTTGCAAGTGAAGGAACCCAGGGAACCTGAGCTTCAGGTAGCAGCAATTCCCCAGAAGCCAAGTAGTCAATTCAGTGATGTGCTGTAGTTGGCTCATATCTGCTTGAAAGAGCTAACTGTTATATTTTCAGAAATTTTGTGAGCTGGTCATTAAAACAGTACACACACACACACACACACACACATACATATAACAATCTCAACACAGGTTTACTAAGTACAAGAGTTTGGCAAAAATAAAAAAAAAAACAATCAGTTGACTATATGGAATTTATAATCAAGGGCACTGTAATTTATTATTGGTAAATTTTGTGCTACATATCCTATCACTAAAATTTTCAATAAATATATCGTGTATGGTGTGTGCCCACTTTTCCCTTGGAGAGCTGGTTGGTATACCTTTACCAGCATGCCATTGATAGCCTGACGGAGATAACTGACTGTGAGTACTTGCAGGTCTCTAGGAATGGAGTCAATAGTCAATCCACTAAGATTTTACTTTTTTGTTGTTTCTCTAAAAACACTTAAGGTCTTGTCACAGAGACCTCCAGTTATCAGAGGGTCCAGTGATCATCCATGCTCGTGGCTGCCTTTCACCCTTTTCCCAGACCTGGGTGGATGGACAGGAGGCTGGGCACCCTTGAGGAATAACCTCCCCCAAACACCACCGTAACCTTTCCTCCTAGAATTCCGAAAACAACTGCAGTTTTCCAAAGTAGGTGCATACTGAGAAAAGGGGAATAACCAATTACTTTCGGAGGAATTCCAGGGAACACAGACTTCTTTTGCAGTCAAGCTAGAGGATTATGGGGCAATCCTTGTTCAAGTTCAGCTCATAGTAGGCCCTGCAGGATCATGTGCCTGTTATTTGTGTGTTTGCTTTCAGATCCATTCGCTGCCTTTCCCCTGCTCTACATTATATTGCAGGTGTTTGACCTCTGCAAATTACGTTTCCCAGACTCCTCTGCCCACTTTCTCTGTAAGGTTCACTCATTGGGGGGCGCTAGCAAAAGATTGGAAGGTGAAGAGGAAGAGGAAAGTTCAGATATTTCCTGTCCTTTCTCTGCTTTGGGTGGTGACTGTTAATGGCTATGCCTCCTCTATTCCACCTCCCTCCAGACCCCTCTTCCTGGGGTCCCAGCTCCTCCCAGGCAAGTCCCTACCGATCAGACTGGCTCCATCAGGCGGCTCTGCTCTGGGTTATCTGATCTGATAACATCACCTCCCTCTGGTCCTCCAGCGCTAAGGGTGGACTTGCTCTCCCACGTTACTAATCGGAGTTACCCCACTGTTGTCTTCTCCCTCTCTCAACACCTTAAATAGTTCTCTGTGTTAAATTCCCTCGACTGAACCACATGGCGTGGGTTTTTCCTGAATGAGGCCTGGCAGACCAATAACCCAAACTAGTTATTCCTACCTGCCTTCGAACACATATTCATGTTAGTCTTAATCATATCTCCCCCCACCAAAAAGAAACAAAAAAAAAACAAACACTGGGTACAGCCACCTCAAAAGTCCCTGTGTGCCTAGAGTGATGGGACATAGTGGTATAATCACTCCACAGAGAAGAATAACTTGCTACTTTTTGTGTTCCCTAACACTAAGACGTGGATACACACTTCAAATTATTTTTAAATGCAATTTTACTGAGATATATTCACACACCATATAATCATCCAGAGTATACAATGGCTCACAGTATCAACATATAGTTGTGCAATCATTGCCACAATCAATTTTTGAACATTTTCCTTACTCCAAAATTAAGAAAAATAAAGAACACCCAAAACATCCCATCCCCCTTATCCTCATTATTTATATATATTTTTGTCTTTATTTTATTACTCATCTGCCATACACTGGATAAAGGGCGTGTCAGTCACAAGATTTTCACAAGCTATATAGTTACACAAACATCATCAAGAATCAGGTCTACTGGATTACAGTTCGATTCAGGTATTTCCTTCTAGCTATTCTAATACACTAGAAACCAAAAAAGGACTATCATTATAATGCATGAGAATAACCTCCTGAATGACCTCTCAACTCTATTTGAAATCTCTTAGCTCCCGAAACTTTACGTTGTTTCATTTCTGTTCTCCCTTTTGGTCAAGAAGGCATTCTCAATTCCATGATGCCAGGATCAGGCTCATCCCAGGGAGTCATATTTAACATTGCCATGGAGACTCACACCCCTGGGAGTCATGTCCCATGTAGGGGGGAGGGCAGTGAATTTATTTGCAGAATTGGGCTTAGTGAGAGAAAGGCCACATCTGAGCAACGAAAGAGGTTCTCTGGGGCTGACTCAGGCATAACTGTAAGCAGCATAATTAGAAGAAGGCTTTCTCCTTTGCAGGAATAAGTTTCTTAAGGGCAAGCCCCAAGATCAAGGGCTTGACTTATTAAATTGGGAGTCCCTAATGCTTGCAGGAATATCAGGAATTCTCCAGGTGGGGAAGTTTAATAGATCCACATTTCCCCACAATCCCTCAAGGAGACTTTGCAAATACTTTTTTATTTTCTGTCCCAAATACTCCAGGATGTATCAGGGTTTTACATTAACCTTTACAGAATAACAAGATCTCTTTCCCTTTTCTAAGTTCCATGTAATTATGTTGTTTACATAAACTGACTGTACAGGTTAAATTAGATGGTGTGCTACAGAGAATATAAATTTTCTACCAAGTAAGCATCTCTTAAATAATGGTTAAAACTCAGGAATAGATGTGACTGCTGTAAGAGCTTACAATCTAGGAACCTTTACTATAAGCCTTATTGAACATTCTGTACTCCTGCATCATCGATTGCCCAATATCTGCCCTTGTTCTGTCCCCTGATAACCTATGCTCTCAAATTGAATTCTCAGCATTTGCTCATTAAAGTTAATTTGTACCTTTATAGCTTGTAGTTGCCTGGCCCAATGTGTATTTCTTCCACCTAATGATAGATGATTGCTGGGTCCATATTACTTTCTAGCTATCCATTACCTAGCTCAGCTTCTGTGGACTGGCACTGAATCTCAGGTATAGCCTAGTAGCAAAAGAAAGAGCTGCCTCTCAAAGGGAGAAACATGGACCTCTAATGAGATCTCTCTATTGGGCTTTCCAGAGATTCCATGAAACGTCCCAATCTGCCATAGGTACTTGAAACTAAACTGGATCTTTGGGGTCAAGAGGACTGAATAGTAAGCCCTTTGTACTACCGCCCAGATCACCTGAAAGGTTTTCTCTTCCTTTGTAACCTACTCAAGCCTAAAAATTTATCTGAGAGGAAAAAAACTCAATTTTACAGGTGACTCTGTACAGTATATATGACTGAATAATATATAAGACTCTGCATAGCACCAGCCAGGATAGGACCCCTGGGAGTCACCGCTTCCCTTCAGGTGTTTCTGAAGGGTAGTGAGGAAGGAAAAGCCTTTCTGTGGGCAGAATGTCAAGCAATCAATATTTTGTTTTTCTAGAAACAGAAACAGCCTAAGTCAAGATTTATACTAGTTCTGTGGTGGTGGTTAATGGCCTATGTGGATGGCCAAGAATCTGAAAGGAGAAAAATTCAAGGATTGTTTTCAGGGAGGTTTGTTGGAAAGACACGTGAAGGAAACTCTTACAATGGGTCTAGGGCCTGAAGTTATTTATATCCCCTATGGATGCCACCAGATGGCCTCCACTGCAGAAGAGAGCCTGTTGATAATCAGGTAGACGGAATGACCTGCTTTGTGGGTATCAGTTACACTCCTTCCTTGATTACTCCAATTCTTGTTTAAAGGATTCATGAAGAAAAGAAGCTGAGATGTTGAGAATGGAGGCAGCACTTGGACTGAACAATGGGGAGTACCCACCAAGGCTGACCTGGCTACATCCCTTCTAATTTTTTCTGCAAAGTGTATCATATTTTAAGGCGGTGGATTCTATAGGATCTCTTCCATTTTAAAGGACATGGAAAGGATTAAGTAGATGGTACCTGTGTGACATGACCCACTTATTCTGGATTATTTCTTTTTATTACTCCTTGTGCCTCTTCCTTTCCATTCAAGGACTGAAGAATGCTTTCTATACCATCACTATCAGTATTGTTTCCAAAACCAAATAGCTCATTTCATAGAGAATAAAATAAGGCAATGAGCTGCTATCTCTGAGAGTCACTGATTTTACATGCTCCATCATCTTAGAAACAGTGTGAAGACAGAAAGATGCCAGTTTTTAGCTAGGATGCCTTTTTTTCAAAATAGTATATGGTCAGAATGTGAACAATAAATATATAGTTCGGACCCAAGGAAACAAGCAATGGAGATAATCATTTACAAACCTAGGAGCTACAATTTATTATATTTATCATATTTAAGTGTATGTTTAGTTTTTAATACACTGAGAAACCATTTTCCAGAGTGACTGAATCATTTTACTCTCCCACCAGCAATGTTTATGAGTTCCAGTTTCTCCACACTCACACCAGCGTTCGGTATTGTCACTACTTTTTTTCTTGGCTGTTCAGATATGTACGTAACATGTAATAATAGCTCACCATGGTCTAAGCTAGCATTCTTTAAACTACTAATGATGTTGAACATATTTTTACATGCTTACTTACCATCCATGCATCCTCTACAATGAAATGTGTCTTTATATATTTTTTCCTCATTCAAATTAGATTGTTTGGCTTTTCACTGTTGAGTTTCGAAAATTCTTTATATATCCTAGGTATCAGTCCTTTGTTGGGTAAGTGGCTTGCAAAAATTTGCTCCCACTATAGTTTGACTTTTCAACCTCCTAACAAGGCTTTTCACAGAGCACGTATTTGTTTTTTACTCACAGAAATGTAGCTGCAGTGTGCATGCTGGGGTTTCCCAATTATTTAACTGCCAAAGCCACTAATGTCAGTTGTCAAGTTACAAATTGATCATAAGAAAGGAAGCCACTTAAGCAGTTACAAAGATTTGGATAAGAAAAAATTATCTTTTAAAATAGATTTAGTGGGAGGAGAAGAAGATGGCTGCCACCACCAGCACCTGTGGGGCCTTGGGGCTGCTCCAAAGAGCCCAAGTGACCCACCGAGATTTTGCAGGAAGAGGCTGGTGGCCGAGCACGAGCCTGCAGAGTGTGCTGTATCTCCCACAGGCCCACGTCCTAAAGGCTGGCATGGCAGATTCTAAGCTGGGTCCAGCTGAGGACTGCAAGAGATTTTTTTTTTTTAATTTTTCAAATTCTAGAGTTGGTATTAAAATTGAGTGACTTTCTAATCTGGATTTAAAATAGCACTACATCTTCTAAGTACTTAAATTGTTAAAATTTGACTTTCCAGTTAGCAGTCTGAACCAAAAATATGTCAAGAGTGCAAATCAGGAGCAAGAGCACATAGATCACTGTACCAGAAAAGTTATATTCAATAATTAAAAGAGCTATGAAGGACCAAATACCTTCTTTATTACTGGGAACAATTGTTACCAATCAAACATGGATGTTCCCTGCCTGACATGCACAAATTACCAATTCCTGAGACACTGGGGTTTCAAAGGGAGAAAGAGTTTATTGGCAAGTGTGAAGCAAGAAGAACAGATGGCTTGCGGGCCTAAAATCTGTCTCCCCAAACTGCAATAACTGAGAGTTTTATAGTATTAAAAGATAGGCAAGTTTGGGATAATGTGTATAATGGCTTGAGATGACAAAATTAGAGATGTCTAATTATTGAGCGTGCGCAGCTTGATTACATGCCTAGTCACAGAATGTATGTAAGAAAACAGTGGTCTTGACATGATGATGGGTGTGAGTTTTGGTATTATGAGGTATAGGTCACTTACAGGTTAACGTTTAAGCTGCTATGGCTGTCAGGCAGGCCAATTTTGGTTAGATCTAGCTTTGTCTAGTAAGATAGCTCAGGCATTGGAGTGGGTTAGTTCTGGGCTGACTCAAGTTCCTTCATTAATAAACTAAGGGGCTGTCTAGTGATCACAAGACCCCAAAAACAAGATAAAGAGGTACAAGTGGGGCTAGTCACAGGTTGTAATGAGTCTTTTACAATCACAAGGTGAAGATTATATAGTTACACAATCATTATCAAAGATCAAGGTGTCTGGGTTACAGTTCAGTGAGTTTCAATACTTTACTTTTACCTATTCTACAGCATACTAGAAAGTAAAAATGCAGCTATATGATTCAGAGATCATAATCCTGTGTTAACTCTTCTCAGTTACACAACAGACAACACAAAGAAGGAAATAAAGGGACCCTTCTGGCCAGAAGGATTGTATGTAAACGACCAATCCCAAATCCTGACCCGTTGCTCCAGATATCCGATTGCTCGCTGTGGAGGAGATTTTAAAAGGTCACGAGGGGTGGTACTTTTGATTGGGAGTCTGGGGAGTCCTCTGTGAGGGGCTATCCCGGAGGAAAGTTTTGGGGGGCGGGGGGTGTCTGTTCAGAAACGGATCCGGCAAGCACAGACGTCTTGGGGGTGGAGACACAAGTGGGGCGCGGGAGCCCACGGCGCCCGGGAGCGTGGGAGAAGGTGGGCTTGGCCCGGGAAAACATCCCCGCCACCCTCCGGGCTGGAAGGTGTGCTCCAACCAGGCGCACGTGAAGGCGCCGGGCGGTCACGCGCGCTCAGACACCGGTCCCCGGCCGGACCCGAGTGTCGCCCAGGCGCCCGCCCCTCGCGTTCCCCCGCGTTCCACCCACCACTCCAGCACACCCCGCTCCGCACTGCGCCTGCGCGCCCAGTCCGGCCCGCTCCGGGAAACCTCTGGGACGCGGCCCGGTGTCTGCAGACGGCCTGTGCTTCTGGCCAGGCCCGGCTCGGTGTCGAGGGCGGCTCGGGCGCCGCGATGCTGAAGGACAGGGAGCGCCGGGCCCGGAGCGCAGCCCACCCGCGTCCTGCACGAGAGCTCCTTCGCGCCCGCGCGACCCCGCAGGACTACATTTCCCAGGGGGTGTGGCGGCGGTGGACACACCTACTTCCGGCGGCCCCCTCTCCGCCTGCGGCGCGTAGGCGCCGGCGCTGTTCCCCGTGGAACTACATTTCCCAGGGGGTGTGTCGCGCGGTGGACACGCCCACTTCCGGCGGCGGCTCGCTGCCCGGGGCGCGTCTGGAGGTGGCCCGAGGCTGCAGCCCCGCGGGGCTCGGCGGCCGTGGCAGGCGCGGGCCCGGGTGGTTGGCGGGCGGGTGTGCGCGCGCACACGAGTGACATGTCGGGGAGCGGGGACGCGGGCGCCCGGGGACGGGAGGCCCTCCCGAGGCGAGGCGCCGACCGCACAAAGCCGAGGGCCGGCCGGGGCCCGCCTGCCGGCCCTCCCGCGGCTCTTTCCCGGCCCCCCCAGGGAAGGCCGGGCTCAGGAAACGGCCTCCCCGCCACGGGCCAGCGAGGGGCAGTGGCCATGGGGCCTGAGGACAGAGGTGAGGGGGCAGGGGCGTGGGCCTGGGGGCAGCGGAGGGCGAGGCCTCGGGGCTGGAGAGTGGTGTCCTCGTCCCCGAGGCGGGTGGAGCGGGGCATCCGAAATCTGGAGGCTCAGCTGGAGCCAGAGCATCAAGCAGAAGTGCAGGAAGGGACCTTGACTTCCTCAGGGCCCCCCTGACCAGACAGCTCCCTATTTCCATGTCTCCGAGGAAAGAAAATCCCCCGTGGTGGCCCCCGGGTGACGGGATGACCATGTCCCAGCTGCCGGTCCCTTGCTGCTCACGCCTGAGCATTTGGTTCTCCACCTGCCCGAGCCCTTGTTCTGGTCGGTGGCTGTGGTTTGAGACTCAGCAGGAAGGGAGAGTTTCTAGGCTGGGGATTTGTGGAGTGGGGTACAGGCCTGGGCTCCTAACTGCTCATTCTCTTTCCCTAGCTCTGCCTTCCAGGGACACTGCCCTTCTCCCAGGGAGGACCCACAAGCAGGAGGTGGCGGGGGCAGGAATTAAACGTCAGTCCACCTGCCAGGTGAGTTGGCTTTTCCACTCCTCTTCCGGAAATGCAGTGTTGCCTTTCAGGACTTAGGGATGCTTATTTGCTTTGCAAATTTTCGCTTTGAGTCCTGGCCTGGGACTTTCACTTTCTGTTGAGTGATGGACCCCAGGGCTAGTCTTTAACTGCCCAGGGCCTCACTCCCTGCTTCCTCTGCGTCCCATTCAGTGAAGAAATGATTCATCCCCTCCCTGTGCCATTTTTCTCAGAGGGACTGTGTCAGAGCAGAAATGTGTGCCCTTGGGGGAAACATGACGTCCTCTTGCCTCCTATCTGGTTTGTTTGGTGCTGGGCTCCTGTCTGCCCCTAGAGAAACAGATGGCTGGGTCCGACTCCCCTCTCTCAAGGAGCTCACCGTCTGTTGGCAGAAAGCAAGGAATCAAAGAGGTTTCTAGGGTGTCGTAAGAACTTGGACCCAGATCTAGACCACGTGCACTGAGAGTGAGCCAGAGGGAACCCCTAGCTTCTAGCTACCTGTGGGAGGCGGGTCGGGAGTGCTTCACGCGTCTTCAAGCAAGAGAACAGGGAAAGCCATCACCGCAGGCAGAGGAGATGCCGTAGGAAAGGCTTTCTCCTCTCCACTTGATTGCTTGCTTCTTAAAATGTCAGTAGAGTTTAGTTTGTTTCTGTCAGCTGCGTATGATAAATATCCGATAGCCATTGTATTTAGCCTGTCTCCAGTTGTTCATCCAAACTGCTCTTAAGAAGGTTCTTAGTGATCTCCACATTATCAGCTGCAGTGCTCAATTCTTAGTCTTCATCTTTTTTTGATCATCACTGGCGTTTGGAATAGGTCAGGCAGGCTTTTTCTGTAAAGGGTCAGACAGGAATATGATTTAGACTTTGCGGACCATCAGCTGCTGAACTCTGCTGTGGGAGCAGGGAAGCAACCATAAACAATGTGGGGGAAAATCTGCTTGGGTGTGGGTGTGGCTGTGTCGCAGTAAAACTTTATTTACAGAAACAGGCTGCTGCCAACCGCTGAAATAGCTCACCCCTCGTTCTCCAAAGAAACCCTCTTTTTCCCTTGGCTTCTAGAACACCACGCTCTTTGGTTTTCCTCCTCCCTTCTGACTTGCCTCATCTCCCTGACCTCCAGCTGTCAGCACACCTCGGGGCTCCATTTTGGTCTTCTTTTCTATCTGCACATCTTCCCCAATGACATTAGCCAGTTTCTCATCTGTAAACACTAGCCACCTGTGACTTCTTCCAAATTTGCACAAATAGCCCAAACCTCTCCTCTTAGCTCCAAGTCTGTATACCCAACTTCGTTATTAAGCCAAACTCTACCCATCCAGGCATGAATTCCTGACATTCCTCCGTAAACCAGTCCCTACCCCCCCCACCCCCCCACATTGGCTCCTTCTCGGTTCCTGGTAACTTCATGCTCTGATACCAGGCCAAAAACTTTGGTGTCCTTCGTATCTCTTCCCTTTCCCTGACATCTCACATTTGACCCACCCACAGATCCTGTCAGATCTGTTGTCAAACTGTAGCCACCATCTGATGATTTTTAACACCCCCACTACCACAGCCTTGGTCCGAGTCCTCATCACGTCTTACTATTGACCTAAGACATGATGGTCCCCTGCTACTGCTCACACTCGCACAGTCCGTTCTCCCTGCAGGAGCTGGGGGCTCTGTCAGAACATGGGATCCCGTGCCACTGTCTGCTCCAGACCCTCCAGAGGCATCCCCCAAGAAAGGCCAGAACCCTTGATGTGGCCTGCAAGGACCCGTGCGTTCTGGCCTCCTGTCATCTCTGAGATCCACCACTGTTCTCTGCTGTCACTCACCTTTCCTTCTCGGGGAGCTGCCTTCTCAGATTCCCTGACCATCCTATCATTTCAAAGTCCCGCACCCAGATTCTTCTTATCACTCTTCTCTGCTTAACTGAATTACTTGGCATTTTTCAAGGCTATATATTTCACTTAATTTATCTTGTTTTTTCTTGTCTCATTCACACAGGCAGGGATTTTGGACACTTTTGCTCCAGTTTCTGATAAAACACTTATTTGTGGAATGAATGTTTTTGAGTTTAGTCTTAAAGTTCACTTATGGCCATCATTTTGCTATTTAATATTATTACAGTAATCATTTTTATACCTAAAAATTTGCTTTCATCCTTGATTATTTCATCTGAATACATTCCCAGAAGTTTTTCTTTCCGTATGGATTAAGGTTTCCCAAATTTACACAAAATCAGAATACTTTTTAAATTGTAGTTGGATGGAATAGTAATAGGGGCTAAAAGTTAGAGTTCATGCTTTGAAAAAAAGTAAACTGAAGAGCTAATTTTACTAAAATATTATTACCAGTTTTTCACTCATATGCTTTAAAAGTTAGCCACATCGAATTGAACCAAAACACACTATATTTTTAATGCGTTTTTTTCCCTATGAAATACTTTTTGTTCATTTCTGTCCCATAAAATGTTAACACAAAGCAGCACTTTTTCTTTAAGGGTAGAGTTTTGTTTTGTTTTTAATGTCTCTATCTCATATCTATATTAGGATTAAAACTTGCTCTGAATCAAATTCTTACATGAGGAAAAGCACAGATTTTGGACCTGTGTAATGCCTTTTCTGGTATAACATGAAAATGTGAAACCTGTTTGGAAATCTACATGTATGTAGTTGCTACAGGAATAAGAATAGAGCTACACATTGCAAAGTGTCTTTGTGTATTCCTGAGTTAAGTAAGTTGATCCAGACATCAATTAGAGAAAGTTTGCTTTGTTATATCTGAAAGCTACTTTGTTGTCTGGTGGATCTTGTTTCGTTGTCAGGGTAAGTGTCAAGCATGATTGCTGTGGTCAGAGTGCAACATTTTAATGAGGCAGCGTGGTGAAATGCTCACAGCATGTGACCTCAGGCAACTTAAATAACTATATTTTCTTCATCTGGAAAATGGGGACAGTAATAGCACCTGACACATACGGTTCTAGTGTGGATTAATTAAATTAATTCATGTAAAGTGCCTGGAACAACAGTGCCTGGCACATAGTAAGGACTCAGTAAGTGTTAGCTGTTGTCATCTCGCGTCGTCAAGATGATTGTCGTAGGAACTGACAGGCAAGCCCCGTAAGTGCCATATGTTAGCCATGCGGTGTGTGCTGTCGGGTAGGGGTTAGCACACTACAGTCCATGGCCAGATCCCACCTGCCACCTCTTTTTATATGCCCCATGAGCAAAGAATGGTTTTTACATTTTTCAGTCACTGAAAAGAATAAAGGAGAACAATATTCCATGACGCGAAAATGATATAAAATTCAAATTTCAGTGTTCATAAATAAAGTTTTGGAACACACATACCTGTTTCCTTACATATTGCCTATGACTGCTTTCACACTACAGTGGCCGAGGTGAGCAGTTGGGACGGAGGCTATATAGCCCACAAATATTTGCTAAATAGCCCTTTACAGAAGAAGTTTTCTGATCCCCAAGGTAAAGGTCAAGACATGGGCTGTGGAGTCAGACTGCTGGGCTCACCCAGGCTCTGCAGCTGACATGGTGGGCTGGCGGGTGCAGCTCTCTGTTTTGACTATTCTCTCTGCATTGGAAATAGTCACAGGACTGCCTATTAGGGTGTTTGTGAGGATTAAATAAGCTGACTTATACGTATATAGAATTGTGTCTGGAATATTGTAAATGCTGTGAGCTATTGTCATTATTGTCATTTACAGTAAAAGACATTTGCAAACAAAAATCATTGATTCTGTACATGAAGGGCTGTCTGTGTAAATGTAGAAACTGACTTGGGAGGACACACATCAGAGCATTAGTGCTGGCTCCCTCTGGAACATGGGATTAGAGAGGAGGAGAAGGAACATTTCTTAAGAAAAAAATCAAACCCAAAAATGTAGTTGTGAAGTATAAGAAAATGTTTGAGCTTTTATTCTCTAGGAGCACTCAAATTCTAGTTTCTTAAAGTAATAACTGATGCTAGAGAAATGACCTTCGTTTTCTGTTGCATCAATAGACTTGTAAAGATATTATAAAGATGCTGTAAAAATATTGTAAATATTTTGTAAAGGTAACTTG
The DNA here is from genome assembly GCF_015220235.1 of Choloepus didactylus. Lineage (NCBI taxonomy): Eukaryota > Metazoa > Chordata > Mammalia > Pilosa > Megalonychidae > Choloepus > Choloepus didactylus. The sequence continues at coordinate 1,936,584 of NC_051333.1, read as the reverse complement.
TTTCATTTAGTAGAAAATATATAAAAGATATGCACAAGACTTAGCCAAGGGACTTGCAGTTAGAATTGTAGAACTGGAATCTGTGGAAACCGGTCTTTTGTAACTGGGTCAGAAACTTCCATGCTTCAAATGGAAGCCTAGAGAATTCCTCCGTGCGTGGAGGCAGCATTCTGTGTGAGCTCCTGGATCTTTGGACACAGTTTAAAATAGTTTGTATTGAGTTTCAGTGTACTTAAAGATTTCCACCACTGAGTCTTGTACAGTTTTCAGAATTGAAGGCATTTAACAAACTGTTGGTTCAAAATACAGACCAGTCACAGATAAACACGAACAACCTGGGAATTAAGAGTTGTTTCTTCTAGGTGAGATGAACTCCCCTATCGAATTTCAGCCAGCAATCAACTCCTCTGATTTTGTGGCAAACTCCTAAAATTAATCTTGAGAGCTGAACAGTGATGGGTACATCTTTTGCTCTGGGTTTGATAAGCAGTTCTTGGCTCTTTCCTGCAAATATTAGGTGTTTTACATTGCATTAGCAGATTTGTACATCAAGAGTTGACTGCATTCACACAAATGCAGGTATCACTTGTCAGGGTACAATTGACTTTACACAGTTTGTCTTAATGTCTTCTAAGTTCAGAAGTGGGTTAAAGAACACCTGAGCATCCCTGCGTTCCGCAGACACCAGACCTCAGAAGGACTTTGTTTCTAGTAGAATTCTGTGAACCTTTAAAGGTTCAGCTGTTGACTATTTATCTAGCCCTTAATTGTGCCTTGCATATTCTAAGTGTTGGGTCTGTATTATCCCATTTAATCCACATCCTAATCTGTGAGGTTGGTGTTGTTGATTTTTCCATTTTAACAAAACTGAGACACAGAGTGGTTAAGGAACTGGCAGGTTTCAGAGCTGGGGAGTGCCGGAGCCTGATATCAGCAGTCTGTGGAGTAGTCTGACTTTTTTGCTTGTTGATTTGAATATATACATTGAAAATCCCAAGGCTGCTAGTTACAGATTTCTGGGGTCACAGCTTGAATTGAATAAAATACATTGACTGTATTGGAGTGGTGCTGGAATCATAAAATAAGCTGCGTGAAATCTGCAGTGAGTGAGCAGCATCACCCTGCTTGTCGGTCAGTAAGTACGGCCGTGACTATACCGTGCAGGGGCCACAGCTGGCTCGTCACGGAGGTGCCGGGAGGTCTCCAGATCCTTCCCAGCATCTGGGAGATGGCACCTTGGCTCTTAAAGGCATTTTATTAATTAAAAAAAAAATAATGTTTTTCATTCTTATTACAATCTCATTTTTATTTTAGAAAAAAAATAGTTACATTTTGGGGTTTTTTGGTTGTTGTTTTGAGCACTGTCAACATCTATTGAAAACTAAAAATAGAAATCCATAAAACACAGTTTGGGGATTAAGTCATGTTTATCTTTTGAGGTTTGTCTTCACATTTTTTTCCTTGATGCTTCAAGCTACTCAAATTTCCCCATGTTGAAAAATGTTCTAGTACCTATTGTGCACAAAATAATTTAGCATTTATTATTTATTGAGTTGAATTGATGTCACATTTTTTTCTTATAATGAGTTGATTATGTCAAATTTTTTTCTTGTGTGTACCTCCTTTCACCTTAACAAAAATGCAAGTTCTCCAGGGGCAGGGGCTGTCACCGTAATTTTCTCCTTTCTCTGGAGTTTACAATATAACAAGACCAGATATCCAATAAGGAACTGGGTCTCTGCATCACACAAGTTATTCCTTTGCTGTGTGGTCTCTTACCCGGAATGAAGACAGGGTAACCTTTAGACCTTGAGTCATGTGGGGACAGGAGCACCGATTGATCGAGAATGTGTTCATGTCATTTCAGGGCTTGGTGACATTCAGGGACGTGGCCATGGATTTCTCCCAGGAGGAGTGGGAGTGGCTGAGCCCTGCTCAGAGGCATCTGTACCGAAACGTGATGCTGGAGAACTACAGGACCCTGGTCTCGCTGGGTAAGGGGCTCGTCGTCCCTCCTTCCGCCTCCCCCGCCCCTCCATGGTTCCCCAGCTCAGAAGCCCGTCAGGCCTGCGCTCTGCCGCTTCCGTCAGGCCAGGGGCTGCCTCTCAGGTCTGGACAGACCCAAAGCATGATAAGTGTCCCAGTGTCCTATTTCTTTTTCTTTTCTTTCTTTTTTATTTTATTTTTTTTAATTCTGGTAACATAAGAGGACCATGTCCTGTTTCTTTTAATGTATTTAGGACTTTGCCTTTCTAAGCCTGACATGATTTCCTCGTTGGAGCAAGGGGAAGAGCCCTGGATGGTGAAGAAAAGGATGACAAGAGGCCGGTGCGCAGGTGTGTGAGGGCGGCCGGGAGGGGTGTGAGGGCGGCCGGGAGGGGTGTGAGGGCGGCCGGGTGCGGTGTGAGGGCGGCCGGGTGCGGTGTGAGGGCGGCCGGGTGCGGTGTGAGGGCGAGCCGGGTGGGGTGCCGCAGCCGTAGGTCCCAGCTCAGCCACCCCAGGCAAGTAGTGGCATCGAGGATTCTTCTATAGCCTTCCAGGCCTGGAGAGAAAATTGAGGCCCCAGATTTTCAGTCTTCCTCTATGTTTTCTCTCTAACTTTGTTCCCCTTTCTCTAAATATAGCTAATTTCCTCTTCTCTGGATCCCATTCTTTTGCCTAGCTCTTCCTCCCCCTTGTCATTCAGACTTAGGTAATGATTTCCGTTGTTCCAAAAATTTTTTTGCCAATCCTGATACACTTCTTTTACTCGCTTATTTCTCTATCACGAAATGGCTATTTCATGTTGATTATTCCTCCAACTGATGTTAACTGAGTTACAGCCTTTGAGTAACGCCACCAGGTCTGGTTGGTGAGAGGAGTGTAAGCCGTTCAAGAACTGACTGGTCGGGGAGATAAGACATATCTATCTGTGGCTTAAATGAAGTAGGCACTGCTGTTCTGAGTATGACAAGTGTCAGTTGGGAGTTAGGAGGAAGAATAAAAATCATTCCTGTTTCAAGTCAGGAAGGGAGGAACAAGGCTAGAGCCTTTAATGGAAACGTTAAAATTAGAAGACAAAAGAGAGTGAGGGGTTAGGAGGTGAGCTTGGGTTGCGCCGTGAGAGATTTGGACTTTGGGCTTCCTGGTGAAGATCGTCAGCGTGCAGCTGGGTTACTGGACTGGCTTTCAGATCAGACGCTGGAGCCATTAACCCGGGTTCCATCCTCACACACACAAGTGGTAGTCAAAGCCATCGGGACAGCTGAGTTACCGGTGACGTGTGCTTAGAGGAGCAAGGCGGAGATCCGGAGCTCCACTGTTGAAGCCAGAGCTGGCGGTAGAGGCTGCGGGAACTAGAATGGTCCTTTGGACGTGACACCTAGGAAGGGTTTGGGGTGACGTGTACAGAAGTCCCATTGCAATGGAGAGCAAGTAGAAGGACTCTTTCTTGGGACATGAGAAGAAATTTCCTTAAAGAAAAGTTATATAAGGATTCTTATAGCCTCCTTTGATTATCATCGACAGGTTTTATCTCATCACAGATGTATTAGGTGTTTGTAATTTTTTCAATTGGCTAATCACAATTTGTATCCCTTTACTTTTTTATTGATAGATAAGAACTAGTATATGTTAGAAAGAAAGAGTATGTCTTTTTTGACTTATATGATAATACATCTTTCTCAATTTGCCATTTGTCTTTTAATTTTATGGTACCTGTTCCCTCTAGAGTTGAAAAAAAATGTCCAGTGTTATAAAATTAGTAGGTTCATTTCTCTATGGTTTCTCCCATTGCTGGCATGCTTGAAGAATGATTCTCTTGTTAATTTTTATAAACAGGATCCTCACATCTGACAGAGTCAAATTTTTAATCATTTTAATCTTTCCATGATATGTGGCAGAAGGGAAGACTGCTAGTGAGTGTTTTCCTGATTTGATGGAATATTCTTACAAATGCTGCTGTGATATTTTTACTATTCGGGAATACAGAGATTTCAACCCAACATTATTCCTAGGGCAACAAGTCATCAAGTAAGACAAAGAATCTGAATTTTAGCTTCCTTTTGGAGATTATTATCCCAGAAAATGGCAACAATTTCCAAAGTATTGGGAATCTTATAAGCCCTCTTAGTTCAAATCATGTTTCCAAGGGAAAGTTTATATTGGCAGAAACAGGACAAGTTGTGACAATGAATAATTAATTACAGTGACTCACATGTCACATGGGTTATCCTGTTGCAAGGGAAAACAAAATTGATATTTCTCTGAAAGTTTTCAATAGCATGATTCTAAAAATGCAAATTCTTTGAACTAGTTTTGTGAGACAACTCTTTTCTCCTTCTGTAGAGCTTTCATCTCTTTCTGAGATGTGTTTTTTTTTGGTTATAGAGACTTGTACTTCAAGGCCAGAAGCTGGGCTTTTCTTTAGTGAGTATTGTACGAAGAAAACAAGTGTGTCAAACCAGAGAGTAAGTTCTTACTAGCTAAGATGGACAAAAAGTCAAAGGAGATTTTACCTAATAAAGAAGAAAATAGTCAGTTTTTCTTCTGTAGCCTCCCTCTTTGTTTATATTAGCAATGTTTTATCTTAGATTTAAATCTTTGAGAGCTCGTTTGTCTCTTGATGTTCAATTTCTTTTTCCAGTCTTCTGCTAAGAACATCATGTACATTGCTTGTTCAATATTGAGGGGTGAAAAGCTTATGTTGTACATCCTTTTAGACTATAGCTACACAAATTTTCAAATGTTTGCCACCTAATCATTATTCTTGGATGGCTAATCATTATTCTTATTAGAATCCCTTGTAAAATCCTTATTCCTAAAATTCCTTAAAGGCTACTGGTCCCTGTAAATAGATCCTAGCTTTCAGTCTGATAAAACTTGGCAATTTCTTTTCTAAGTGGCTTGGTAAATCAGAAATAAGTTTTGATGTGAGAATATGATTTTCCCTTGTCAGTGAGGGCACACACTTGCTGGCTACAGTGAAATCTCAAGCCACTGGACTCGAGGATCCTGTCCTAAAGGCCACTTCAGAGTAGTTGAGCAGATCAGGTAAGGTGGGGAGGTGGCTGTGTGTTGCTGACTTGCCCCAAGGCTGGGGCGCTCCCTTCCCCGTACTGGAGCGGGCAGCCCCTGGCAGAGGGGCTCTGTGGCTAGAAACCAGTGGTTTCATAAAATAGCATTTGTGGGAAGCTTCCCTCAGGAGAGCCAGGAGACCCGGGGGGGCCGGACCTGTTGTGTGGTGTCCGTGAGTCAGCCCAGGCTCCCACATCCATAGGCACCACTCTTAGTTTGCCAGGGCTGCTGTGACAGACACCACAGATTGGTTGGCTTAAACAGCCTGAATTTATGGCTCCATGGTTTTGGAGGCTGGAAGTCCAGCAGCCGGGAAGCCCAGGCCGGGCCATCTCTGAAGTCTGGAGGTGCTAGTGGCAGCTCTCCAGGAGCCCAGAGCTCAGCCTTGGCCCCTGTCACATGGCTTCTGTTTTCTCTACCACTGCGTCCACAAGTCCTCTGCTTCTGAGGACCCAGGTCATTGGATCAAGGCCCCACTGATCTTGGAAGATGCTGTTTATGAACGAGTTCACATCCATGGGACCGAGGGTTAGGATCCGAACATGGCATGGGGGCACGGTTCCGTCCACAGCAGCACTCCTACACGGTACCCTGCGAGCGTTTCAGAGCCACGGGCGCCCCTGTGAGGCATTTCTGTACTTTGCAGGGGGTGATTTTCAGCACACCTGTGGGTAGGGTTGCACACACTGGTTCCTGCTATGCGATACCACTGTCGGCACAGCCCAGGAACCCAGAAATATCAGTTGCACCACACAAGGCGTGTCCCTTGGTGTTTCCCTGCTGATGTGAAGCTAAGGTCAGGTCAGGGCCATCCCTAATCATAGCCTTCCGCTGTCTAGTTGTCCCATTTCATATGAGATGAAATGAACATGGGTCCCAAAGGCTTTCTCCTCGATGTTATGTGGTACGAGAGCTCATTTAACGCTCAGAAAACGTTTAAGCCTTTTGCATATGGCAGTGACAGCCAAGGTAACCTGGAGGTGTTGTTCTCTCGGACTCTCATAGCCAAGAGTATAGAACAGCAACTAGATATGGACCTTCTTTTCAGTGAGGCTGGTCTTAAATGTTCTTTGATAATGACTCTTCTTCATCCTCCACTTGAGACACAGTGACCAAACCCGGGAGTCAGGTGGAAGAGTGGAGCATTTCGCATCAGTAGCATGCTGCCTTGCTTCATGTAAGCTCAGTCTCGGTAAGATTTTATTTCCTGACCAAAACAAACAAACAAACAAACAAAACTAGTTAAATTGGTTTCTTGCAATATTGCTAGCATAATAGTTCTTCCTGAAAAGTTTTGCATATCTGCACCCACTTCAGAGGTAGCCAATGCCAGATCTTATGCATGAGGGTAAAAGTATGTCTGTATTGATGCAAGACAAAGTACTGTCTGGTTAGGAACAAACATGTGAAACCAGAAGCAAGAACTTGTCCACCAGCAGGTTTGAAAACCTTTTACTTACCATGGAATAGGACGTGCTTGCCCCAGATCTGGAACATCTCTGAACAGCTGTGGGCCCCTATCAGATATCCCTCGTCAGGCCAGGGTTGCCACTGGCAGTTCACACGCTCTTGGGTTAACACCAGGAGTTATTTTTAAGCTTCCCCCTCTGCTCTCGATCCCAAGTGGGAAGTGGGTTGCAGCCCTGCATGTTGGAGAGAAAAGCAGAAGTTCCCTCAAGATGCTGGTACGCTGCAGCGGCCGAAGCCGTGTTGCAACAGAAGGCCTTGACCCAAGAGTGACTGTGTGGGCCCTTGGCAGCTATTTGAGTAGGTGGCAGGTCTTGAAAAGGCCCTCCTGCGAAATTTGAGTGGTGATTTGTTTGTTTTTAGCTTTGTATTTGGAAATAAATTCACGCTTACAGGAAAGCTGCAAGGATGGGACTGGTACAGAAATCGTCCACACTGCCAGCGTCACTGTGGTAACACTTTACCCCTTTGCCTTGTCGTCCTCTCTCTCTAGTGATGACTGGTGGGACGTGAACCCAGTCGTCAGCCTTTATTCAGGACACTGCCTGTCTGGGTCAGAAGTGTCGCTTCTTGCACACACAGGCGGCCCCTGGGGGAGCAGCAGGAGCCACCTCACAGGCTGCCCCCCAGCGTTTCAGCAGGCAGTGCCTCCGGCTGTGTCCTCGAGCTGGGCAGGTACCCCTAAGCCCAGAAGTCAGGCTCGCCTCTCTGAGTTTTCTTCTTCCTTGATCCTGGCTCCACAGGGTTTCACCGTCTTGTTGCTTTTTGATTTCTTCAAACAAATTCTTCTCCCCAGCTTTTCTCATTGTTCTTAGAGGGAGGGTTGTTCCGAAATACTGAGGCTGCCATAAACACATGCAGAATTTCTGAATACCTCAGTTTTAGCATGTTGAACACAAAAATTTTAATCTCCCCTCCCAATCCTGATTTTAGTAAACAGATCTTCTCCCTTCAGCCTTCCCCTTTGCAGCGACCAAAGAACTAAAATCTGTCCGTTCTGTGCAGAAAACAAATTTACATTCCACCAGACTTCCATCTAGCTCCAGCACCCCATCATCCTTTATCCAAGCCAGTGTCATCTCTTAACTGTTTCTCCTACTTTCATCTCCTCTCCCTCAGTCCGTTATCAGTACTTTGCTCCGAAAAACCCAGATCAGATCAGACCCTCCTGAGGACATATCTTGCTGTTGCACTTGGAGTGAAATCCAAGCCACTGCCCCACTAGGGTGACTGTTCAAACCTGTTTGCCCAGGAAGGCCCTGAGTCGTGGCTGTTAGCCTGCCCTGAGTATCAGCAGCCCCTCCTCTCACTCTCAAAGGGTATTTTGGTTTGAAGGATAAATTCTGTGGCTGCCCCACCTAGAAGACTCTAAATAGGAACTGCATCCTTCTTGAGTTCTCAGAATATAGTGTAGGTATTTTTACAAACCTTGGTGCAGATTTCACACCAGCAGGTAGCTGATTATCACAGTTTTGGATATGGACATTGCGTCATTCCCTTGTTTCATTTTAGATGAAGTTTCTGTCTGTGTTTGGTCCTTTGGATCGTTTTTATGGGTTTCAAGGCATGGAGTTAGTGAATAGACTCACTCTGTCCTCGTCATCTCTTGACGTTTTACACCAAAGATTATTGTATTAGGTGGTACAGGCATGTCTAATGCAAGCTCATTGACTATATCATTTGGGTCTCTTATTTTCAGCTGAGGAGAAGCCTCTAGAGGGTTACGTCACAGTAACGTCAGGACATTTTCATGTTATCCCACTTCTCCAGGGATGCTGACAGGCTCTGTAAGGGGGATTTGTCCTCCACATCACCACCCACCTATTTCATGTAAGAATCTCAGCTATAAAGAACCACTGATAGCCATGGCAGTTTTCTATCCTCAAATGTGGCTGGAGTGGAATAAAGATTGAGAATCACTGTTTCATACTCATGTTGAATCTGTTGCCAAGAAGCTATCAGAAATCTCCCTTTGATAATCATGCTATCAAATTTTCTTACAATTTAAAGCAAAGTTTGCTTCATGTGTATTGAAATCATTTAGGTCCTTGGCCCTCTCTAAACGTTGGAGAACATTCTTAGCCATCCATCCACAGGCTTTTTATTTGGTAATACTTGAGACTTCAGTTAAGCTTAAAACTGCCTTGCCAGTCACCTCGAATCTATCTGATTAAAAGACTAAATCTCAGCAGCTTGATATGCTAAGTTTGTTTTAGGAATGTAAGGTTGGTTGAATATTGCTGACCATGTGAAAAAGCTTTTGAAGTGATGTGCTGTTTTGAAGGTTTTAATCGACCTGGCTACACTTTGGAAGTTTTCTTTATGCTAATACATTACAAAGGAGATATTTGCTTTCTTAATGTCTTTCAGACTTGCAGGCTGTTCGGGAGACCAAGAAGTTACCTCTGAAGGACTTTTGTAAAGAAAAGTTATCCCAAGCAGTGATGATGGAGAGATTTAGAAACTGTAGCCTGGAGTGTTCCATATTAGGGGGAAATTGGAACTGTGATGCTCTGTTTGAGAGGCAGCCGGTAAGTCGGGATAAATTATAGGCAAAAGATAATCCTAATAAAGAAATTCTTACTGAGAAAAGAAATTATGACTGCAGTAACTACAGGAGAAGTTTCTATTTGAATACAATGTTTATAGAACAGATTATTCCCTCAGAAGAAAATGTACATAATCTTGTTGCACATAAGAAATGTGTAAAAAATTCAGTTGTAATGAATCACAAGCAAACCTGTGTGGGTAAGAAACGTGACATTTAATGCATGTGAGAAAACTTTGGAATCTCAGCCCTTACTCTTACTCAAAGATTTCATATTAGAGAAAAACCCTGTGGGCATACTGAGTGTATATTGAATGTGGGAAAGCCTTTGGTCAGCATTAGAAAATTCATATTGTGTGTAAGTTCATTCCCCTCTACAATATTACAAATTTTCCAAGGCAGAAACAGTTGGACCTGTTTTTATCTTTTTTTCCAAAAACACATGTGATATAACTAGGCCCGGTTATTATGTAACCTGGCATGTTCAGGAACCAGTCAGAATTCTTGATATAGAGTGCCTCTTTCATGGGGTGTGGACACAGCGCATCCCCCTAGAGCCCTGTGAGCTCACGTGCATGGTTTGGTCAGGAATGTATTTGTATCGTTTCAGGGCTTGGTGACCGTCAGGGATGTGGCTGTAGACTTCTCCCAACAGCTAGTCCCAGCTCAGAAGAGTTTCTGTAAGAATGTGATGTGGGAGAACCATAGTCATCTGGGGTCAGGAGGTAAGGATGTACCCTCTGCAATATCTAACACTGTCTTCAAGGACCCCTCCTTTCCATACCTCAGCTTTAAATTGTGGAGGGGAGAAGAGGGTCTTCTGAAGAGCTGGGCTGAATTTTGTCTCCTGATTCTTAAGATAAGAGTTTAACATTTGTAGAGTTGAAAGTTGGTAGCTTCATTATGCTTGAAGCTTCATCTTTTGTGTCTTTCACCTTTCTTTCTGCCTCTTCCTGTAATAATTACTTTTCTATCAAAAATCAAGGAAAAGTGTTCTCAATTTTGGAATGTCAGGAGTATGACCAAATCCTGTCTCTTCTCATACATGCAGGACATAGTGTTTCTAAGCCACATTTGGTGTTCTTTTTTGAACAAGGGAAGGAGCCCTGGAAAAAAGAGCAGACAAGAGACCTGTTCTCAGGTTAGTACAGGAGAATGTGGTGGGGGAAAGCTACTGAAGTGAGAGTTTAGCATTTTTCAAAGAGGCTGAATCCTCACTAATGTGTACAGTGGAAAACTTTTACCAAGTCCCCCAGGTCTAGAGAGAAAATCGAAGTCTCTTAGTTTGAGCTTCCAAAAGTATTCTTTTCCCCCCATGTTTTCCATTTCTCTCTAATTATAACGCACTTCCAATTTTTTTTCCAGCTCCTTTCCTTTGCCACTCGGACATGTATCACCCTCTTAGTGCCTTAAGTGACCTTTTCCCGACCCTGAGGTACTTTTGGGCTGTCTTCTAAAGATTTACTCTTCCATGATTATATGACATGTGATTCATGTAATTTTGAATCCATTCCTCTAAGAACCATGAATTGAAATGTTTTCGAATGAGCCACTCAGCTTGGAATTGGCATTCCACTGGGGGAAGAGGGAATTTGCATGTGGATGTAAAGAATCAAAGAATTATTCTCATTGAGGGGATAAGACATGCTTATGGATAAACTGCATGAAGTAGAGTTTGCAAAATCTCGAATAGGGCATTACAGAGATGAAGATGTTATTCCCACTGCCTTTTGGGACAGGGTAGGCAGAAGTCATATTGCAAGAAGACTAAAGTGGACGGTGTCTTCCTCTTCTGATGCATGAGGGAAGGAAAAAAGAATTTCCTTAAAAATAATAGTCATAGAAAATATAATTATGTTACCTCATGTTTGGAAAAAGAATAGAAAATCATGTCTTATAGTTACATGTTAGCACAGACAACTTTAGACCCTTTCAAGTCAAGGAAGATAGATATTTTTCACATAGTAGAAATGAGAGAATATAGTCAGTCATGCATACTGATGTTTTTCTTATGCATTCCATGTGGTATACATCATTATAGTATACATATATAGTAAGGTATACTATGGGTAGGTTACTTTACATTTCTTGCTATTAAAAATGTAGTTACAATAGGTGTCTTTATGTAAGTGGAAAATGAGCATTTTTATATACATTCATATCCATATTCCTGGATATAAACATCTGTTAGACCCTAAAAGTTTTGTTGTTTTTGATTACTCTAGCATTGATTAAATTATGAGTTTATTTGCACTCTCATAGTATTGGGTGTTTTCATGAAAACTTTGCTTATTACTTAGTGAAAGATTATACCCTAAAATGATAGCAATTTTTTTGTTGCTTGTGAGGTTGAATATTTTTCCTGAAGTTTGATTATTCTCTTAGTCTTTTTGTGGTGTCCCTTATTTATACCTATTTAACTATTCATGTCTTAAATGTTTTCTTAATAGTCCCAGTGATTTTTATATATAAAAATATCAATTCTTTGATACATTGTCTCAAATCATTTTTTACATGTGCTAATCAGACTTTTGTTTTAATTAGTCCTTTGAAATTGTGATATGTAAAATTTTTCAATTTTTACATAGTCTAATTCTTTTATGATTTCTTCTTTTATATGTGTTCTTAGAAACTTGATACATGTCATTCCACCTCATTTTTTTTTAATGGCTGTTTAGTATCACAGTGTATGGATATCCCAAAATTTACCTAACTAATTTCCTATTGATATTTGAACATTTAAGACTGTTCTGGTTTTTACTTATACTAAAGAGTGGTAAAGTGAATGTCCTCATATGTATCTCCTCATTTACATGGAAAAATATTTAAGATGTTCTCCTAGAAGTAAATTTGCATGGTTATGTACACACACACACACATATACACATATTCAGTTTTATGGATATTTTGCTAGACCCTTGGTGAACAATATTTGAGAATACCTGTGTTTCTAGACATCCTCAACAATTGGATATTTTTAATATATTTTATTTATTCCAAGCCATTGCATGAAAAATATTTTGTTCAATTTGTATTTCCCTAATTACTTGTAATGTTGAGAATAATTTCAGTCAAGTCTATTTGGAGTTCATTTTCGGTTATTGGTATGTTTATACACTTTGCCCACATTTCCATTGGGTTGTTTTTCTTGTCATATGGTAAGGACATGAATCCTTTCTAAAAAATGTGGTAAAAAGAATTTAACATTTGCTTTTAAATTTACTGATATCAATTCTTTGTAATCTGATATATAATTTACTCCTTTCTTGTTTGAAGAATCTATTTTATTTTCTGTTTCTGGAAATACTGCTTTTCTTCTTTGATGTTAAATGATGCTAGAATAAAATGTTACTGAGTTAAAAAAAAAAAAGTGGTAAATACTTTTCCCAATTTAATGTAGCCTATAAGTTTGTACTTGGTATTTCTTGCTGTACAGTAGTTTTATTTGGGTGGTATCTTCATTTTTAGAAGCATTTATTTTGTTGGTTTTTTATTTGTTTCACTCTTAGTTTTTTCATTTTATTGATTGATGTATTATTCCCATTTGTACCATATAACACATTTGTTTGGCCTTCCTTCTGTTATTTAATTCTTCCTTTCTCTCTCCTTTGGCCCTTTCCTTCCTTCCCTTCCTCTCTCTCTTTCTTGCATTTTCCGTTATCACCTGTCTTTGCTGTGTGGTTGTCATTCATTTACTTTCACTGTGGTAAGACACAGATAGCATGAAATTTACTGTGTAACCACTTTACCATGTACAGTCCTGTGGCATTAAGAACATTCACAGCGTTGTGCAGCTGTCACTATGTCTAGTTTCAGCACCGTTTCCTCAGCCAACTGTAGCCAATAAACAGTCACTCGCCATTTCCCACCCCCCAGCTCCAGCCCCTGGCAACCACTAATCTGCTTTCTCTCTATATATAGATTTGCCGGTTCTGGATATGTCACGTAAATGCAATCATACAATATGTGGCCTTTTGTGTCTGACTTCTTTCACTTGGTATAATGAATTTCATAGAGTACAGTGTCTTTTTTGGTGCTTTGCCATGCATTTTGAACAACTTTTGTGATGTGATGACATGGCGTTTAATGAAGACTGATCTTCCAGCCAGCGGACAGGGAGTAAGAGGGGAAAGACAAAGGCAGCGATTGTCATTGCCTGTATTATTATATCGTTTATTACATGGTGATTGTGGTGGCAAAACACTTTTCCAGCTTCTCACCCTTCTGATATGTGACTGATTCCACATATATTTAATTTTTTTTCTACTCATCTTCCTTAGGTTTTGTATGAATTCACATAGTCCAGGATCATCTTACATGCATTGGAGACTGCATAATTTATGTAGTAGTTATTAGTAGTTTAATTTACCACTTTTCCTTTTAGGAGATTCCTTTGTCCTAGCACATTATAAAGGAAATACTTGTTTTCTTGATCTTTCAGGCCAGCAATCTGTACGTGAGACCCAGGAATTATTTCCAAAGCAGGACATAAATGATGAAGTGGTAATGGACAGAATTTCAGATAGTAACCTTGAGTGTTCCACTTTCAAAGAAAACTGGGATTCTGAAGGCCTGTTTGAAAGGAAGCTGGTAGATCAGGGGATACAATTAAGGCAAGAGACTATCACTCATAATAAAATCCTCTCTAAAGAAAGAGACTGTACATTTAACAAACCTGGAAGATGGTTTCATTTGGACAATTCAGAAGAGAAAGTTCATAATCGTGATTTACTTAAGAAAAGTTTCCCAAAAAACTCAGTGCTAATAAAACCTACAAGAATCTATGCAGGAAAAAAACTTTTCAAATGTAATGAATGTAAGAAAACTTTTACCCAGAGCTCATCCCTTACTGTTCATCAGAGAATTCATACTGGAGAGAAACCCTATAAATGCAATGAATGTGGAAAGGCCTTCAGTGATGGTTCATCCTTTGCACGACATCAGAGATGTCACACTGGCAAGAAGCCCTATGAATGTATTGAATGTGGGAAAGCTTTCATACAGAACACATCTCTTATTCGTCACTGGAGATATTATCATACTGGGGAGAAACCTTTTGATTGCATTGACTGTGGAAAAGCCTTCAGTGATCACATAGGACTTAGTCAACATAGGAGAATTCATACTGGAGAGAAACCTTACAAATGTGATGTGTGTCACAAATCCTTTAGGTATGGCTCATCCCTCACTGTACATCAAAGAATTCATACGGGAGAAAAACCATATGAATGTGATGTGTGTAGAAAAGCCTTCAGTCATCATGCATCACTCACTCAACATCAAAGAGTACATTCTGGAGAAAAGCCTTTTAAATGTAAAGAATGTGGTAAAGCTTTTAGGCAGAATATACACCTGGCTAGTCATTTGAGGATTCATACAGGAGAGAAACCCTTTGAATGTGGAGAATGTGGAAAATCCTTCAGCATCAGTTCACAGCTTGCCACTCATCAGAGAATTCATACAGGAGAGAAGCCCTATGAATGTAAGCTTTGTAGTAAAGCATTCACCCAGAAGGCTCATCTCGCACAGCATCAGAAAACTCACACAGGGGAGAGACCGTATGAGTGTAAAGAATGTGGTAAAGCCTTCAGCCAAACCACACACCTTATTCAACACCAGAGAGTTCATACTGGAGAGAAACCCTATAAATGTATCGAATGTGGGAAGGCTTTTGGTGATAACTCATCCTGTACTCAGCATCAGAGACTTCACACTGGCCAGAGACCTTACGAATGTATTGAATGTGGGAAGGCATTCAAGACAAAATCTTCCCTTATTTGTCATCGCAGAAGTCATACTGGAGAGAAACCTTATGAATGTAGTGTATGTAGGAAAGCCTTTAGCCATCGTCAGTCTCTTAGTGTACATCAGAGAATTCATTCTGGAAAGAAACCATATGAATGTAAGGAATGTAGAAAAACCTTCATCCAAATTGGACACCTTAATCAACATAAAAGAGTTCATACTGGAGAGAGATCCTATAACTATAAGAAAAGCAAAAAGGTTTTCAGGCAGAATGCACACTTTGCTCATCATCAGAGAGTTCATACTAGGGAGTCACCAATACACCCCTCTTTACCTTCCTCATCCAGTCCTGTGGATCTGTTCCCCAAATTTCTCTGGAATCCATCCTCACTCCCATCACCATAGTCTGCAGACCTCATCATGGCACCTAGGCTGTTCCAACAGTGTAGACACCATGTCCCTGCCCTTTTGATTTGTTTTGTTCCTTACAGGTTTATTCTTCACATTGAAGCCAGAGTGATTTTTTTAAAGTGTAAACATAATTCTTTCCTTCCTCATTTTGTGTTGAGGACATTTAAATTGGTTAATGCGTGAGGTGTGTCTAGTACAGTACCTGGGCCATACTAAATATACAATAATGGTAGCTGTTTTAAAAACATTATATTTGGACATTCAAGAGTTATTATAATAAGCTCTGAATAAAATGATAAGTAGAGCAGGAGTAGGACCCAGATTTTAGAACAGAAATAGGTGTTCTCGAGGTATGTGATGAGGTTTGGCCAATGTGGGTTTAAAACTTGATGACCTGATGTTGAGTTAGTGTTGTGACTTTCCATCTTCATGAATGTAAGGTAGTGTGGCCTTGTTCATGAGAAAGTTCCACCTTACTGTACTTCTGAGAACAGTCTTAGAAAGTCTGTTGGATGGGATAGTAGGCCACTTGGAACAAAAGAACTCAGAAAATGCAAGATTTATATGCATAAAGTTAAAACTACCGACATGTTAACTCAAGAACTAGCAAACTTGGTGAGGTACAATCTATTTAATATCACCTAGGTTTGTGAATGAATTCTTCTAAATTTTCAAGGATTCGTTAACCCTGGGGTAAACTGATCTAGAGTAGGGGTCAGCAAACTAAGGTTTGTGGCTTAAGTCCTTCTGGCTGTTTTTGTATGGCCCATGAGGTCAGCATTTTTTTACATTTTTAAATGTTTGAAAAAAGTGAAAAGAGTAATATTTTATCAATGCAAAAATTAATGAAAGTCAAATTTTAGTTTCCATAAAAGAAATTTTTTTGGAATGTAGTCCCACTCACTCATTTGCATATTTGTAACATCACAGTTGAGTAGTTGTTACAGAGACCACATGCCTACAAAGCCCAAAATATTTGCTGGCTGACCCTTTATGAAAAATGTTTGCTGTTCTCGCTGTAGAACAGAAGTTAGCAAACTAGAACTTACGAGCCAAATCCATTCTGCTGCCTGTTTGTGTAAATAAAGTTTTATTGGACCACAGCCACACTCGTGTTTATGTATGGCCTATGGCTGTTTTCACACTACAGTGGCAGAGTTGAGTAGTTGCAGCAGAACTCATGGCCCAAAAAGCCTCAAATATTTACTGTCTGTCCTTTTATAGAAAAGGTTTACAATCCCTGTTCTAGAGCAGAGAAAAATATACAAATGTTCTAATTTTTTTATGTATGTTAAGACAACTCTGACATCAAAAAGAAAAGAAACTATAAAGCAATTTATTTGTGACTGTGGATGCAAAGGACATTATTAAACTACATTCTAAAATAGAAAATATCTGAATAAAAGAAATATGACATCTTCTAGATGAAAGTTAATATTGTTTAAATGTTTGAAAATTGTAATTCCAAACAGAATCCCAGTAGGATATGTTTACCACGACAGCTTTATTTGAAAGAACATGAGGAAGGTTAATTAAACAAGGATAGCAAGGAAATTTTAAATAGGTTTCTTTTCATTAGATTTTGATATATACTAAAACTGATACTTTAATGCTGAGGAAATGATGTATCGGCAGTTGGTTATCCACTTCCCTCCTCCCTGAAAAAAGGCATCATGCACACTTTACACCTTATACAGAAATATACAATTCTAGGACATGGCATCCTAGAAGCCATAAAAGAAGAGAGTAAGTTGGTCTATGTAAAGATTTAAAATTAATGTGTAAGAGAAAGAGAACAAAAAGTTTAAACACAAGGGACATAAAATGTATGCAACATATATAAATAAGGAATACGTCATGAACTAAGTACTATTTGACATGCAAAGCAGTAGGAAGAAATTGGCAGTGCATACAAATAGTTATTTCACAGTTGAATTCAAATGAATAAAGAAAATTTGTGATGTTCTTAAGGTCACTAACCAGGAAAATGCAAGTTAAAACATATTTTTGGCTCTCAGATTGATTAAGGTAAAAAAATGTGGATAATATCCAGTACTGAGATCTCCACAGGAAAAAGGTAATTGTTCATCATTAAGAGTATAAATTTTTCTCCTACCTTTTTGGAGGGCATTATGGCATGCCATTATAAATGTGCATTCCTTTTGAAATATTAACTCTAGGTATATGTTTATTCCATTGATACAGATGTAAATAATATTTATTGCAGAATGCTTTTAAGTGATAAATAGGATTTTAGTGTCCTGTCGAGCAGATTGAGTAAACAAATTGTGGCTATTTGATACTATGTTGTGCAGTTAGTAGAAAGAGGTTTTACTCTATGTATATTTCCATGGAAAACTGTCTACAATAAATTAAACCAAATAAGGGATTCGTAGAACTTTATGTGTAAAGTCATCTTGTAGTTCTAGAGTCAAAATTAAGACTGAATGTATATGTTGAAAGTGTTTTTTGTCTTAAGCACACGTACGTTTCTAGCTCTTTTTGGGCACTTCCCATTCATTCCACATTGTTCTGGTGAGCTGCCAGGCTTACCTGAGTTAGGTCAGTCGCATTTCTTTATGTTTTGATTGGAGACACAGGGACAAGAGCAGGGCCGGCACTCAGCTTTATGAACCTTTACGGCTGTACTGACTGTTTTCTCTCAGCCGGTGTCCATACCCGGGATCTCGGGAAGCCGGGGGGGGGGGGACTGGACAGTGACCTGCACGAGGCGTGTTAATCAGTAGCTGTGATGGTGTCTAGTGAGGGACGGCACCGCTCGTGTGGACTGTGATGTTTCTCAGCACCTACTGTGTGCAAACACTGTTTTAAACACTGGGAATACAGCCCTGAATGGGGCTGAAAAGGTGTTTGCCTTCGCGAACTCTCATTCCAGCAGGAAGAGACAAAGTGGGGGAGCGGTATGTAAATTATCTCAGAAACGGTGGGCGTGAAATAAAACCGGAAGGCACTGTGGGAAGAGGGTTTAGATGGGGGTGTAGGGAAAAGTCAGCCTCCCCTTCCTGACCGAGGAAGGGCTCTCCAGGAGGAGGGTAAAAGGAATGCACCAAGCCATGAACGAGGACGGCAGCCCAAGCAGCGAGCAAGGCGAGCAGCGTGGGTGGAAACCTGTGAAGGTCTCCCCGGTCACCCTTGGCCGCTCCCCGCAAGGCTCTCGGCAAAACGTAACCAGACACACGAGTGGGCCCAGCAGGGTTACACACGCACACAAACTCAGAAAGTTACAACCCACAAAGAGCGGTAACAGGCTGGCAACAAGGCAAAATCCAAACCCCGTCCCCCGCGCCGCCTATCTCTAAGGCTCCGCGGGTCCGCGCGTCTCTCACGGGCCTCACCCGCGCGCCAGCGACCACGCCTCGCGCTGCATTTAAAGGCGTGCCCAGTGCGCCTGCGCAGTCCACGCCTCCTACGACCCCCCGCCCAGCCTTTGCGTCCCACCGAGGGTTAGGACCCAGGTCTCAGCATTCTGGGCTGACAGCTGCGCCTGCGCACTCGGAGTCCGGCGAGGGCTCCCAGAGGTCTCCGCGGTGTGGCTCGCCTCATTGGCGTGCCCTGTACTTCTGGGACGCGGACTCGGTGCTAAAAGGCTTCCAGACAGCTCGGTTCCGAACCAGGGAGTTAAGGAGGCACCGATACGAGTGAGAAGGCAGGAACCGCCCCTGGAAGCCTCGCAGCCCAGGACTACGTCTCCCAGGAAGCCTTGCGGCGGGAGGACACGCCTCTTCCGGCAGGAACTTGCAGCCCGGGCTTGTGTAGTTCCGGTCAGGTTCTGAGGAGAAAGTCCCGGCGGCTTAGCGGCTGGAGCTGCTCCTGGTCCCGGGTCGGCGCTCGGGTCGGCCCGCGGGTGGGGGGCGAGCATGAACTGAGACTCGATGGCTGGCTGGCTAACAGTCCCGGTGCGATGGCGGTGTGAATGCGTGACTGTGGGTGAGGCGAGGGTGCCCGTGTGATGTGGGTGGGCAGGGATGTGGGTGGCTGTGGCGCGGCTCTCTGCGCCCGGCGGCGTGTGGGAGGCGGTGTCTGCTGGAACGAGCGGCGGGTCGTAAGTGGCCGAGAAGCTGGAGACTCCCGGAGGAGAGCCCCGCGCCGCCCCCACCCACCGAGAGCCCGGCGGGGGCCAGGTCCCGGGAGGGCGCCCGGCGGGGTCGCTGCGCCCCAGCATTTCTTCCTGCCCTGCCTGGAGCGGGACAGTGCGGAGCGGAGCCCGTGGGGCCTGAGTGCAGAGGTGAGGGGGACGGGGGACTTGCGGACGGCCTAACAGGGAAAAGTGGCGGGGGCCCCAGGTGCCGGAGCAGGGTGCCGCCGGCCTCCGAGGCTAACAGACCAGGAGTCCAAACGCGGGGCCCAGAGGGTGGAGCTGAGCAGGGAGAGACCTTGACCTGCCCAGGGCCACCCAGCCATCCAGCCGCTGCCTCTAGGTCTTTGTGGTTCTCCCCCAGGACCCAGAAGAGAGAACCGTCCCCACCAGGTGCCTCTGGGTGAAAGAATGACCCCTTTACCTGCTGCTCTGCAGGGAGTCTCAGCATTTAGCTCAGTTAGTGTTTTGTTTTGTTTTGTTTTATAACCTGTCAGAGCCTTTCCCATATGTCACTGTGGCCTGGAATTTGGGAGGAAGGTGAGATTTACGGCTCTGTCCATAAATGCTGAGGGATTCCAGCCTTTGTCACTTCCTAGTCAATGGAAACAATATCCCACTTCCTCTCTGAGGGTGTGAGTGAAGAGGGAGAGGGGAAAGACGCACTGCTCATAGCCATGTTGTCCTTGGCGCATTTTGCTGCATGTCATAGGAGTTAATACTTGTGAGTGGTCACCATGTGCCAGGCGCAGTTCTCAGATCTTTTGGGGTGTTAACACCAAACTTACAACATTCTGAAGTAGAAACTAGTATCTCCTTTTTGACACTGAAGCTAGTAAGTGAAGAGCCAGATCCAGGGCAGGCTGACTCCAGAGGCCCGTCTGTCCCCTGTACCAGCCTTCCTGTAATCCCCTCAGCCCCCTGAAGTAGGAATTCCTAACCCCTTTTGACATTTGAGGAAGCTGACTTCCAGGGGGGTTAAATAACTTAAAGCGTTCAGATCCCAAAACCTCCAGTTTTTTTATTTTTTGTGTGTGTTTTTGGTTTTGTTTTGTTTTTCAACTCTCTGACTCTCAGTTTCCTTACTTAAAATGGAGATAATATTATGTAATTCATAGGACTGTTTTATAAGGAATAAACACGCTCAGCCATGTAAAGTACTTGGTATAGTCCTTGCCATATACTAAGTGCTCAGTAAGTGTTCATTCTTATTTTCATCACTGTATTACTACTTTGAGTGGGCAGTGGAGTTCAGAGGAAAGAAGCCAGAAGAAGAGAATTCAGGTGACCCCTGAATACAGTACAGTATTTTCGGTCAGGTGCTTTTATCCTCTTTTCTCTGATTGAAGAAACTTTGGTTCAGGGCAGTCAGGGGACTTTTCCAGGACTGTAATTTGTCATGACGCAAAATGAGAACCTAGGTCTTGTGACTTTTTTTTTTTTTTTTTGAGAAAGAAGGGGAGAATGAATATTTTGCAGATAATGAGCAGTTTGTCACAAATCTCTACCTTAGCATCAGTTAGCGCTTCTTTTTTGAGGTGGTGGTGGTTGTGGTAAAGTAAAGGTAACATTTACCATCTTAACTGTTTTAATGTGTATCGTTCTGTGACATTTAGTACATTCACAGAGTTGTTCAGCCATCACCACTATCTCATTCCAAAAATTTTCCCCATAAGGAAACCCTATGTGTACACATTAAGCAGACACAACTTTTTGTGTCCAGTTATCTGTGAACCACATGGCCACTTGATTGTAACAAAACTGATGTCTTTCTGGAAGATGGCTTTCTCCATGGGTGTTGTCCCGTAGACTCTTCACAGGGGTATATTTTCTATTTAAGCCATGGCCTCTTGAGCAAATAACTTGGGCAGATCTAGGTTAAAGACTGGGCTCTGTTATTTAAAAGCTGTGTGACTTGTGCAAAAGACTTGGCTTCTCCCAGCTTTCATGTGTTAAATGGTGACACTGTACTGTTTTCATTGAGGATTGTGGAGATTAATGAGAGTATTAATATATATACTACCCTAGTACATCTCTATTAATGAGTGGGTGGTTTTGAGAGAGAGAGAGGTGCTTATGCAGAAAACCTAGAGCAGAGGGGAAGCCTCAGCTGTAAACTATAAATCCCCAGCAGCTGCTCTGGGCTGTGGGGGACAAAGAATGTGAGACAGAACAGAGGGAGATAAAGGGAAGAGAGGGTTTCTGCGCTGTAGTTATTGAAGTATTCAGTTTCTTTCTCTTCCCCCAGCTCCGCCGTCTGAGGGCAAAGCCCTTCTCCAAATGAGGAGCCAGGAAGAAGTGGAGGTAACAGGAATTGAACTTTTTGAAGCCATGTCTCAGGTGAGTATTTCTTTTCAGGATTTGGTAATGTTTCCTTATGAAGATTGTCTGCTTGAGAGTTCCACCCTGAGGCCTCGTTCCTATTTCCTCCCAATCTGAAGAGTGATTTGGCCACAGGGATAGACTCAGAGAGCCCAGTGCCCCTATGAGCTGCTTCTTCCTTCTCAGCATTTATTCGTCATTCAAGAATTGATAAAGTCTGAGCCCCATTGTGCTCAGTGTTTTCACAGGCATCTGACAGAGCAGAAATACAGTCCTTGGGGGGAATTTGTGACTCATTATGTGCCTGGTCCCTAATTCTCAATCTCAACTCTTGGGAGCTCACGATCTGTTGGAAAAAAGAAAAGGCAGCAGACATTTATACAGCATGATAAGGGCTGTAGACAGAGAGGAGAATACCTGTGGAATAGTGGGGCCAGGCCTTTACTAGCCTGGATAGTGCTCTGGGATGACTTAGAAATTGTGCTCCATCCTCTAGATTGGTGAAGGTCTGTGGCAGAGCACACAGTCTTGTAATAGAAAGCCTACCTTATTTTAGCTCCTCCTCTCCTTGCTAAGCTTGGGAGAGGAAGAGTTGGGAAGACTTCACAGAGGAAGTATGAAGGAAGAGGAGGAATTGTGCAGACACAGGTGGGGCAGGTGGCATTCTGGCCAGAGCATGGGAAGGTTTTCCTTCCCCACTTGACTCTGGAGCTATGAGCATCTTAAAATGTCAGGGAATTTCTACATCCTTTTTGTTAGCTGTCTAGCTTTCTAGGGTGAAGGACCATGAACTATTTAATCAACCTCTTAGTGTTCTATAGGTAGATTGTTGCCAGTGTTTTGCTATTTAATATAGAGTGTTGCAAAGATGATCCTTGTACCTGAATTTTTGCTATTGTCTCTGATTATTTTCTTTGAAAAAATTCCTAGAAGGTTTTCATTCCTTAGAGATTAGAGTTTCTCAAACTTACTCTACTTCAGAACATTTTTAATTTCAATATTTTTGTGGCCCAATTATAGAAGCTTAAGAGCTATAATTCATGTTCTAATTAAATTATTAAACTAGTTTTAATTTTCAAATTTTATTCATAAACTTAGAAAACTAAGCAAAAAAAATAACTTGGAATAATTAAATTACTTTTGTATCAAAGACACAAAGAACAAATTATGTTAAAACAAAACACCTTATCAGATATAAGGCCACAAAACATACCAAATTAATGGAGCTTTTTCATTCAAGCATTTAAACATTTTAAACAAAAGCATTATTGTCATTTGTCAGAGGAAAATATTTTAAGGGTGCCAAGTATGTCATAAAGGTTAGTAAATGGACTCTGGAACCAGACTTCCTATTCCCTGGGTACAAGTTTTAGCTCCACTGTATACTAGGTATATCACTTTAAGTTCAGTTATTAATTTCAATTTCCTCATCTGTAAAATGGGGACAATAACAACACCTAATTGATAGAACTGTTGTGAGTATTCGTGAGTTAAAGTGTTTATTTAGAACAGTGCCTGACACATAGCACTATGTAATAGTTAACTATATAAGGTATTATTATTATTAGTTTAATGTATATACATTGAAGAAAGTTACTGATTATGTGTATACAGATATGTTTGTATATGTATAAGGAAAATTCTTAAAAGTATTCATTTTGTGGTAGGCAGAATTCTAAAATGACCCTCAGTGATCCATATCCTTTATAATCCCCTCCTGTTTAGTGTGGATGAGACCTGTGAATATGATGAGCAATTACTCCCATGATTAGCCTACCAGTCAATTGATTTAGAGTTATTCATAAGAGAGATTATCCTGGGTGGGTCTGACCTAATAAGGTGATCCCTTTAAAGATCCTCCTGCTGGCCTTGAGGAAGAAGCACACAGCCGTGTTGTGAACTGCTTTATGGAGAGAGGTGGCACTAAGAGCTGAGGGCCTCAGGCCTCCCGCCACAAGGAACTGAATCCTGCTAACAAACTGACTGCACTTTGAAAAGAACTCTGAGCCTCAGATGATACTGTGAGGCTGAAACCTTGATTACAGCTTTTTGAGAACTGAGCAGAGGATCTAGCTAAGCTGTGCCTGGACTACTGAGTTATGGAACCTGTGAGATAATAAATGTATGTTGTTTTAAGCCACCAAGTTTGTGATAATTTGTTACTCATGAATAGAAAACTAATATATACTCTAAACTGCTAAGGATGGATCTCTATGGAGCATGAATTTGCAGAGGTGGAGAAGAGGATGTTTATTTGTTACTTAAAAAGAGAGAAAAGGTATGTATATGTAGGAAAATACCCAAAATCTGTTTTCTTCTATGGAGAAGTCCCAAAATTTTAATCTTAGTAACAATTACTAAGATTGACGTAATTACTCAGAAGATGGTCATTCATCTTCTTCGTCATTCATTTTGTAAAAAAATATTTGAAATTTCTGCAGGTCTCATCAGCCAGGAGTCATTTAAAAATTGAAATTATGGACTCCATTTCTGCCTTCTACATATACAAACATATACATAATCAGGATATAATCATTAACTTTCTTCAGTATAGACCAATATTTCACAATGAAGCTGAGAAGCTATTATGGGGTGGCTTCCTATAGATAAAGCTGTTATCTTTGTGAGTGGAAGAAGCTTGGTCATAGAGAACTCTTTTCTTTGAATGCAGTTTTAAATAGATGGATTAAAATATTTGGGTTTCAGAATAATTGATTATTTAGAGCCAAGCAGAGTTTTCAAAGGTGCAGGCATTTTAAAAACTTCTGTTGCATATACCAAAGACAGATAGGCAACCCAGCAACTTGAGTTGATTCATCTAGGTAAAATGAATACCCATCGGAATTTTCATTCAACAAATGAGATCTTGGATATTAGCAGTAAGATTCTCAATTCAATCTGCAAAACTGTTATTGAAGCTCCTATATTGCTCATCAAATGGGCATAGTACTAATATCTTTAGCATGGGACTTGAAAAGCAAGTCTCTTTTTCTTCCCCACAAACATAAAGTTTTTTACATTATATGATGACTCTTTCACTTTCAGATTCTGAATTTAACAGGATTACACACATTAGTTTTTTCTCTTTGAGCAAGACATTTGGAAAACGTTTGTCTTTACAAATTAAATGTCTTCAAAGCTATAAAGTTGAAGAACTATAATATATATCATTTACAAGAAGCACTGAGACTTTTTATTTTCAGTGAAATGATTTTAAAATGACAGTTACCTTATGCTGGATTTGGGAGGGTCCTGGTGCTGGCTAAGATGGACTAAGCACACTCCACCCTGTCTTTCCCACTGAAGGCTGCCAAAAAGCTAGGACAGGATATACGGAGCAGCTATTTTAAGACTCTGAAAAGTCAATCATAGCAGGTAATTTGGGAAAGAAGCCCAGAATGTGAAGTACTACCAAACCTGTGGTGCATTTACATTTTTTCCCCTCTAATAACCTCCTGGCATGGATTCAGCAAGTCCCCAATCTGGAAATGGGCATTGATGTAGACAGAAAGAGCTCTAGGAAAAGCCTTTTAGTTCTGGCTCAAGGAGTGGGAAAGGGATATCCTAAAGCTCAGAGACAGTGAGAAAAATACCTTTGTTTTAAATTTTCTCTTATTCTCATGCCCTGACAGCAGCCATTGGGGTCTGTAGAAAACTAAAACTCTGAGAGAGGAGAAGTTTTCTCTTTGATCAGAGATGCTGGGTTCCACGAGGGTGGTGTAAACTCCTGTTTCTTTTTTCCTGTTCCTGTCTTTCCCCTACCTTTCCCCAGAGGTGGGTGCAGTCATAGGAAGTGCGCAGCAGAATGGGATAAATAAGGCCCCAGCTATCTGGCTGGAGTACCAGAAAGGGGAGCTCCAGGAACTGGAAAGTAGTGGGGAGATTGTGGAGAGGAATAAGCTTTAGAAAGCCCCATAAAGTTGTTTATGAACTCCTGGGCTAATTCCAAGCTGCTCATGCATGTATCTGACCCTGAAGAGTATAACATAGTCTGAAAACTGAACCAAGGGATAGATCATTGTCCAGATCCCAGGCTGGCCACTGGGTGGTGCACAAGTGGAACAGAGGCAGATACTGCCACACAGGCTTTGAAAATGGAATTGACTTTGAAGCTACAACCCACAGAAGGCGGTTTAAAACTTGGGGTTTGGGCAAAATATCAACATTCTTCATAGAATTTAAACAAGACATAAAGTCTCATATTCAGAATGTCCAGGATATGATCCAAGATTACTCAGTTTATGAAAAAACATGTAAATCTCAAATAACATGGGAAAAGACAATCAACAAATACTAGCATTGAAATGACAACAGATGTTGAAATTATCTGACAAAGACTTTAAAGCAGCTATCATAAATATGCTTCAACAAATAAGGGTGAACATTCTTGAAACAACTGGAAAGATAGAAAGTCTCAGCAAACAAATAGAAAATGTAAACAAGAAATGAATATATAATAATCAAAATAAACTTACTGGATGGGCTATGTCTGGTGAAAATATCTTTCAGGAATGAAGGTAAAATAAAGTTTTCTCTTATGAAGGAAAACTTAAGAGAGTTCATTGCCAGCAGACCTGCTCTAAAAGAATTGCTGATGAAAGTTCTTCAGATAGAAATTGTACCAGAAGGCGACTTGGAACATTAGGAATGAAGGAAGAACAACAGAAATCATAAATATAAATGTAAATATAATAGGCTGTTCTCCTCTTGAGTTCTTTAAAATATCTTTAATGGTTGCAGACAGAACTAATTGTTTAGACTTATTGAACAGAACTGGATTTAAATGTATGTAGTCTGGCTTCAGAATCTTATGTTCTTAACTATCATAGTGTACTACAATTAGCTCAAATAAAATATAAAACTTTTGTTGAATTATTAAACCAAATATTTCACCTGTTCTCTACCTCCTCCTTATCCCCTTCCACATCCCTCTTTCTTCATCATTATCATATCTAACAATTCTTGAGCAATTACCATATGCCTCAGGCATTTTATGCCTTTTACTTCATTTAATTCATGAAGTATGTATTAAAAATATTTCCATTTTTCAGATGAAGTAACTGAGGGACAGGAGTTAATTAAGTTGGCCAAGATTACCCAGCTGCTCACTGCCAGAGTCTAAATTCTTTGGAGTAGTCTTACATTTATTCTGGTTTCATTCAAGACTGATATTCATTTTAAACTCTTTTACTCAGATATCGATATAAGTGAAATCTCAAAATAAGAAACCTAAAATCTGCCAGCCATCTTGGAGTGGGTGATTGGCATTTTGATGGTTGGTTAGGAGATGTAGTCCACGTCATAAAGCACAGCTTGCTTGACATGTGCTCACATCAGATATCTCTCTGATGCTTCTCAGCAGATTGTCAGAAACCAAATTTTCAAATGTGTTCTTCATGCCTGTGCCGGTTTGAATGTATTATGTCCCCCAGAAAAAGCCATATTCTTTGATGCAATCTTGTGGGGCAGACATAATAGTGGGGATTAAGTTGGAATGTTTGGATTAGGTTGTTTGCATGGAGATGCGCCCCACCCAACTGTAGATGATAACTGATGGGATATTCCCATGGAGGTGTGGCCCCACCCATTCAGGGTGGGCCTTGATCAGTGGAGCCATATAAATGAGCTGACTCAAAGAAAAGGAACTGAGTACAGCTGTGAGTGAAGTTTTGAAGAGGAGCAAGCTTGCTAGAGAGCTTTCCTGGGAGAAAGCCATTTTGAAACCAGAACTTTGGAGCAGACGCCAGCCACATGCCTTCCCAGCTAACAGAGGTTTTCCGGATGCCATTGGCCATCCTCCAGTGAAGGTACCTGATTACTGATGTATTACCTTGGACACTTTATGGCCTTAAGACTGTAACTGTGTAGCCAAATAAACCCGCTTTTTATAAAAGCCAATCCATCTCTGGTGTTTTGCATTCGGCAGCATTAGCAAACTAGAACAATGCCTAATACAAATATCTCTTTATTTCAAAAGGAAAAAAAGTATTGTTTTTTTGCGTATGTGTGCATTCGTTTTTCATTTTTTAGGCTGTTAATATCTCAAGAACACTAAGATTTCTTAGAAATTATTGTGGAGATTGAAATCATATTCTTCAGGTTAGCATCCTTCCTTGAAACTTTCCCTTGCAGTTCCGGAGTTCTTTAATTTCCCCATGTAGGGAAGTGATCCAGCTGCTAACATAGACAATGTAAATGTTCCATAAAATTGTAAATGTCCCAAGAGCAGGGAGTATCTTTCATCTTTTTATTTTCTTTTTCCTAAAATGTACAATATAACTGGACAGAAAAGTTGTTTAATAATTATCTGACCTGAATCATTTATAGACTCCCACTGAAATTCCTTATGAAGGATGTTTTTATCCCAAAATGTGAACAGCATGACTCTCTTCCCTAGACCAACGTGAGGTCATGAATACTGATTGAGCAAAATCATATTTGTATCATTTCAGGGTTTAGTGACTTTCATGGATGTGGCCATAGATTTCTCCCAAGATGAGTGGGAATGGCTGAACATTGCTCAGAGGAGTTTATACAGGCAGGTGATGCTGGAGAACTACAGGAGCCTGGTCTCACTGGGTAAGGGGGTCTTTTTCCTTCCACCTCCCTCTAACTCAGAAGTCCTTTTTCCTTCCACCTCCCCCTAACTCAGAAGTCCTTTTTCCTTCCACCTCCCCCTAACTCAGAAGTCCTTCATCCCCTTATCCACATTTTCTTGTAATATCTCTCTTCTGTCAAGACCATGGGGGCTGGCTCATAATTTTGTAATACCCACGGCATGGCCAATTTTCACATTTTTTCTTATGTATAGGTCTTTGCATTTCTAAACCAGATGTGATCTCCTTATTGGAGCAAGGGAAAGAGCCCTGGATGGTGAAAAGAGAGATTACAAGAGGCCTGTGCCCAGGTGAGTATAGGATAACTAGAGATGGTGAAGCTATTTTCAAGGCGTTTTTTCTCTCCAGTATTTGTTGGAAAACATCTCTCAAAGACCGTAGGGCCTGGGGAGAAGAACGAGGCTTCTCAACCACAGGCTTTCCCAAATAGCACCCTCTCTGTATTTCTTCTCACATTTTGCTTCCTTCTCTCTAAGAATAACTCAGTTTCCTGTTCTCTGGATTTCATTTCTTTCAGCTTCTCTACTTCTTTACAATTCTGACTCGCCATTCAGATTCTATTAAGAAATCATTTCTTGACACTGATGTACATTTTTTTAATGCAATTTTATTGAGATATAATCACATAGCATACAGTCATTCAAAGTGTACAGTCAGTTCACAGTATCGTCATATAGTTGTGCTTTCATCACCATAAACTTTGAACGTTTCCATTACTACAAAAAATAAAATGAAAATTAAAATAAAAAAGAATATCCAAAACATCCCATTCCCCTCCTCACCCCATTGTTCGTTTACTTTTTTTAAAAATACAGTTTGAGATATATTCACACACCCTACAGTCATCCACAGTGTACCATCAGTTATTCACAGTACCATCATGCACTTTTGCTTTCATCACCAGAATCAATTTTTGAAACTTTTCCTTACTCCAAAATAAAAATAAAAGCAAAAAAGAACACCTAAATCTTTCCATCTTCTTCATCCCACCCTATTCTTCATCTAATTTTTGTCCCCATTTTTTCACTCATCTGTCCATATACTGGATAAAGGGAGTGCGAGCCACAAGGTTTTCACAGTCACACAGTCACGCTATGCAGTCTACATAGTTATACAATCATCTTCAATAATCAAGGTCACTGGGTTGCAGTTTGACAGCTTCAGGTATTTCCCTCTAGCCATTCCAACACACTAAAGACTAAAAGGTGATATCTGTATAGCACATAAGAATACCCTCCAGAGTGACCTCTCGACTCCGTTTGAAATCTCTCAGCCACTGGAACCCTACTTTTCTTCATCTCTCTTCCCCCTTTTGGTCAAGAAGATCCTCTCAATCCAACAGTGCTGGGTCCAGGCTCATCTCCAGGAGTCATTTCCTGCATTGCCAGGGAGATTCACACCCTTGGGAGTCACATCCCATGTAATGGAGAGGTAGTGTGTTCACTTGCCTAGTGGGCTTAATGAGATAGGGGGCCACATCTGAGCAACAAAGAGGCTATCGGCAGGGGACTCCTAGGCACAATTATAAGTGGGCTTAGCCTCTCCCTTGCAGCGACTAGCCTCACAGGGGAAGGCCCCGAGATCGAGGGCTGTAAATCAGCAATAGCCCAGGAGGGGAAGTACAACACTTCTGCATTTCTCCCCATCTCCTCTGGGGGCCCACAAATACACTTAATACTCTCTGACCTTATCACTCTGGGATGTGTTGGGATTTCACCCCAGCCTGTACAAACTCACCAAATCCCACATCCCATTCACTGCTCCCTGCACCTATGGTGTTCGAACAAACTGATCATACAAGTTAGATTATCTAGTGAGCTACAGAAAATAGAGATCCTGCACCCTGATGTACTTTTTAATCAGTTGACTTTCACTCCATAATTGATAAATGGACATATTCAGTAATTCCTTTAATAAGCATTTTTTGACTCTCTGCCTTGCTAGGCACTTCCAGCACTACTTAGAGAGGTTAATAAATGTATGTAAGCTGTCAAGGAGTTTATCTTCCTTAGGGGTCATGAGGAATGTCTATAAGTAATTTAGTTAAAGTAGAAACTTCTATTTAGAGAACTTTAAAGAAGGAGTTGAGAGGCAGAAGAAATATGATTTGAGTGGTAATTTTAAATCTAATTGGGATAGTGACTGGAGTCCCTAAGAGAAACAGTGAAGTCAAAAAGGAAGAATACCGTGGGCAAGAAGCCATGTTTGGATTGAGATATATTAGATTTGGTCTCAGTGACTGCCAAGTGGAAATGGGCAGTGTGCAGCAGGACTTTGTGCCTTGATCTCAGAATGCCAGGGCTAAAGATGTTTTTCCATGAGTTTCTTTGCTTGGCATCTGTTCCGGTTTGCTAAAGCTGCCATTATGCAAAATACCAGAAATGGATTGGCTTTTATAAACGGGATTTATTTGGTTACAAATTTATAGTTCTGAGGGCACAAATGTTTCCAAACTAAGGCATCAACAAGAGGATACCTTCACTGAAGGAAGGCCGATGGCATCCAGAACACCTGTCAGCTGGGAAGGCACGTGGCTGGCGTCTACTGGTCCTTTGCTGCTGGGTTGCATTTCAAAATGGCTTTCTCCAAAATGTCTCTGGGCTTCTGACTCTTGCTTCTTTCAGCTCTCTGCTTGGTTCTCCTGGGGTGTTTCTCTCTAAGCATCTGGGAGTCCTCTCAGCTTCTCTGGGGCATACTCTGGGCTTCATCTCTTAGCTTAGCATCTCCAAATATCCTTCTGCCTGCATCTCCAAGCATCTGGGTCTGTGTGGGCTCTTAGCTTCTCCTGGGGGCAACTCTGGATTACATATATTAACTTCTCTCCAAAATGTCTCTCTCAGTCCTTCTCTCCATGAGCTCTTAAAAGGGCTCCAGTAAACTAATCAAGACCCATCCTGAATGAGTGGGGTCCACACCTCCATGGAAATAATCTAATCAAATGATCTCACCCACAGTTGGGTAGGTCACATCTCCATGGAAACAACTTAATCAAAAAGTCCCACCCAACACGATTGGATTAAAAGATCATGGCTCTTCTGGGATCCAGACAGTTTCAAACTGGCACAGCTGTGTCATGCGACCTGGCTGACTGTGCTTTAGAGGAAGCAGGCAGGAAGTCCACCCCCAGGCCTCGGGGGCCTCTGCAAGAACAAGGGGGCACCAGTATCCCAACCCTTCAGCTTTTCCCAGAAGACTCATTCCAGTTCTTTGAAGGGTTTTTTTGTTGTTGTTTATTTGTTAAGTATTGTTTAATTTTTGTTTAGAATAGGTTATACATGCACATGGTACAAGATTTTAAAGGTATGAATTGATTTATATTAAAAATTGAGAATGTCTCCTATCTTCCTATTTTCCTTCCCTAGAGGCAACACTTGTCTTTCTATTTATTCTTCCAGAGACATTCCATATAAATACACAAATATGAGGAAATATTCCTTATATGTGTGTGTGTATATATATGCATACACATATATACACACACACATATATATGTATATGACAGTATATAACACACTATATTCTTACCTTTTTAATTTAAAAATTATAGTTGGAGATCTTTTCATTGCTTTTTCGCTTACATTAAAACTTAGATTCTCCCCTCTCCCTTCTTTATTTTTAGGAATGCTAAAGCTACGTTTATTTTTGAACAGTGAATAGTATTCCTCTGTATGATGATAACATAATTTGTTTAACCAGACTTCTGTTGTTGAACATTTATGTTCTTTTCAATCTTTTCTTATTGTAATCAATACTTCACTGAGAAACCTTTTACAGAAGTCCTTTTAGGCAAGTGGGAATAAAACTCTAGGTTAAATCCTTAGATGTGAAATGGCTATGTTGTAGGTTATGTGCATTTGTAATATTTTTATATACTGGAAAATTGCCTGAGGTTGTAATAAAAAATAACAATAGCTAACGTTTAATGGGTCTTGACTTTGTGCCAGGTACTGCAAAGTGCTCTGTAAGTATTTTTCCTTTAACCTTTGCAACAACATGAAGAGAAAGGTAATATTATTAGCTCCATTTTAAGGACGAGAAAACAGAAACAAATGGAAGTTAGGTAATTTGACTAAGGTTACACAGTTAGGAAGTGGCAGAGCCAGGATTTAAACCCATGTTCAATGTTACTACTCCCATTGCCTCTTTGCTATTTACACTCCATCAATGGTGTTTGGGAGGGCCCCTTTCCAATGCAGTCCACACAGATTTTAAATACCTCCTTTTCCGTATGCTAAATTTCTGTGAATTCTTAGGCCAATTTGTGAACATTATCGTCTTCCATTGATCTGTGTGTCTCTTGCTGTGCTTAAACTTCATTATTTTAATTATTACTTCTGTATAGTATGTCTTAATATCTTGTAGGTCTACCCCCTTCTCTATTTTTCAGAATGTTTCTGGCTATTTCTTTAAGGTCCACAAAAAGCTTTTCTATTGTGAACAGTGAATAGTATTCCTCTGTTTTTATTTGAGATTGCATAACATTTGTAAATTGATTTAGGGTTAATGTTACTATCTTTACAATGTTGAACTCTTGTCTTCAAAAACAGGGTATTTTTTCTCTATTCTTTTTTCATATCCTTCAATTGAGATTTGTAGTTTTCTTCAGCTGAACCCCACACATTTCTTGCTATGTTTATTTGTTTTTGTATTGTTGCTGTTTTGAATAAGATCTATTATTCCTTTGTATTTGCTTTACTTTTATGAGTTCTTCCATTAGTTTTATATATTTGTATTTACTTCTTTGAAAATTACAAGTTAATGTTTCTTATAAGATATGGAAGTTAATAAAAAATATATAAATTAAAAAAGCAAGAGTCCCTGGAAAGTTTAAATTGCCAAAACTGACACCAGAGGAAAGAAAATTCAATGTACCAGTTATCATAGATGAAATATAGAAAGATGTCTAAGAAGTGCCTTCCCCAATGAAAGAAGCAACAGCCCCAAATAGTTTCACAAATCAATTCTATTAAATTTTTAAAGAAAAATAGCATCAGTGCTACTTACAATATTCCAGAGCAGAAAAAAAGGAGAGTTTAAATATTTTTTTGTTTACGAAGACAGCGTAACTTTTTATACCAAAGCTACCAATATAGCACCAAAAAAGGAATCTTCAGAGCAATCTCAATTATAAATGTTCATGCAAAATATTAAATAAAAGGTCACATTGAAGTAATATACCCTTGCCAAGGAGGGATTTTCCAGGAATGTGAGGATGTTGGCATTGCCTAACCTTTTCTAAAAGCATTCAAAAACATGTACTTCAATAGTTGTTTAAGTCACATGGTTCCATTTTGGACGTTTCCATTCTTCTAGCATTTCATAAAGGAGAGATTTGCTTTCTTAATATCTTTCAGACTTGGAGTATCTGTGGATGACCAAAGAATTACCACCAAAGCAGGACATTTTCGAGGAAAAATTTACCCAAGCATTGCTAGTGGAAAGACTTACAAGCTTTGGCCTTGAATGTCCCCCCTTAGAAGAAAACTGGAGATATGAAGACCTATTTGAGAGGGAGCTGGTAAGTCAGAAGACACATTTTAGGCAAGAGACAATCTCTCATATAGATGCCCTTATTGAGAAAAGAGATCACTGTAACGAATCTGGGACAATTTTTCATCTGAATACATTATCTTATATAAAACAGCTTGTTCCCGTGGAAGAGAGAATACATAACTTTGACACAGATAAAATCTTACAAAAACATTCAGTTATAAAAAAACAAAAGGAAGTCCATGGAGAAAATAAACTTTTGAAATGTAATGACTGTGAGAAAACTTTCAGCAAAATCTCAACCCTTACTCTTCATCAGAGAATTCATACTGGGGAGAAGCCCTATGAATGTGTTGAGTGTGGGAAAGCCTTTAGCCAGAGTGCTCATCTAGCTCAACATCAGAGAATACACACAGGAGAAAAACCCTTTGAATGCACTGAATGTGGGAAAGCCTTCAGCCAGAATGCTCATCTTATTCAACATCAGAGAGTTCATACTGGAGAAAAACCTTATCAATGTAAGCAGTGTAATAAAGCCTTCAGCCAGCTTGCACACCTTGCTCAGCATCAGAGAGTTCATACTGGAGAAAAACCTTATGAATGTGTTGAGTGTGGGAGGGCTTTTAGTGATTGTTCGTCCCTAGCCCATCATCGAAGAATTCATACTGGGAAAAGACCCTATGAATGCATCGACTGTGGGAAAGCTTTCAGGCAGAATGCTTCTCTTATACGTCATCGGCGATACTACCATACTGGAGAGAAACCCTTTGACTGTATTGACTGTGGGAAGGCTTTCACTGATCACATAGGACTTATTCAGCATAAGAGAATTCATACAGGAGAGAGACCTTACAAATGTAGTATGTGTGGGAAGGCCTTTAGCCATGGCTCTTCCCTGACTGTACATCAGAGAATTCATACAGGAGAAAAACCTTACAAATGTAATATTTGTGAGAAAGCCTTTAGCCATCGTGGATCACTTACTCTACATCAAAGAGTTCATACTGGAGAGAAACCCTATGAATGTAAGGAATGTGGGAAAGCTTTCCGGCAAAGCACACACCTTGCTCATCATCTGAGAATTCATACTGGAGAGAAACCTTATGAGTGTAAGGAATGCAGAAAAACTTTCAGCCAGAATGCACATCTTGCACAACATCAGAAAATACACACTGGAGAGAAACCTTATGTATGTAAGGAATGTGGTAAGGCCTTCAGTCAGATTGCACACCTTGTTCTACACCAGAGAGTTCATACTGGTGAGAAGCCTTATGAATGTATTGAGTGTGGAAAGGCCTTTAGCGATGGCTCCTATTTTCTTCAGCATCAGAGAATGCACACTGGCAAAAGACCATATGAATGTCTTGAATGTGGGAAAGCATTCAGAGAGAGGTCATCCCTTATTTGTCATCAAAGATGTCATACTGGCGAGAAACCTTATAAATGTAATGTTTGTGGGAAAGCTTTTAGCCATCGTAAATCCCTTACTCTACATCAGAGAATTCATACAGGAGAGAAACCTTATGAATGTAAAGAATGTAGCAAAGCCTTCAGCCAGATTCCCCATCTTACTCAACATAAGAGAATCCATACAGGCGAAAGGCCCTATGAATGTAAAGTATGTGGAAAAGCCTTCAGGCAAAGTGTACATCTTGCTCATCATCAGCGAATTCATATTGGAGAATCATCCTTTATTATTCCCTCATCTTCACTCCCCCACCAAGTCCTATAGATTCATCTCCGAAATACCTCTGGAATCTATCCACTTTTTTCCAATACTTATCCCATCGTCATTCGGATTTCTGCAATTTCACAATCATTTTTTCTCTTGCTACTCTCAAGAGCATTTTTAGCACTGTAGGCAGCTTAATCTTTAAATATATATATATATATATATATATATATATATTTATTACTTTCCCATTTAAACCCTTATCTTGAAGAATATGTTAGATAAGCCATTTTGAGGGTTTAGTACAACCCTTGGCATCTAATTAGTGCTAAATACATGCTGGTCATTAAAATAAAGGGGAAGAAAAGGCTTCCTTATGAACAGTGAGATTCAGCTTCAAGTAAAATGAACCAGTATGTTAAGACTAAGAAACCTGCAGACTTTAGAGCAAACAAAGGACTATTTCCTCTCCCAGTGAGTAGGGAAGAGAAACACACTGAGAGTTGAAGGTAATAATGGTGGCTTTTCATTCCCTCTGTATGAAGACAAGAACATGTAACACTGTTGATGAGGAACACTTCCCTCAGCTGACACTGAGCAGTGAGAACAGGCCAATTAGGACAAAGCATTTGGGAGAATGTAGGACTAGCCCGGGCACAGGATTTTAAAAATACATAAATAAAATTAACAAGCCAGAAAACTTGAATCGATTAATGGTCATATAATAAGCTATAAAAGTGGTTGAACATTTTCACCTTCAGAAAAAGCACCACAGACAATTCCTGTGGTATTTGAATTGTTATAGAGCCTAGAAAAATACAGTAAACCTTCCCATCTTGTTTAACGAAACTAACATGATTCTGATACCAAAACAGAAATATATATGTAAGCTTATGAATGCAAATGTTAAACTTTTATTAAGCTTATTTTAAAGGCATTACAGAAAAGAATAAATGGACGGCTAGGTAAGTCTGTGTATGGAAACTCTCAGTGTGGTAAATATATAATTTCTCACCAAGTTAAATCTATAAATTCACTGATACTTCAGTAAAAATCCCAGTATACTTTTATGTTGACAAGTTGATTCTGACATTCAGTTACAGAATTGTGATTATAGCATGGAATGT
Source organism: Choloepus didactylus (assembly GCF_015220235.1). Lineage (NCBI taxonomy): Eukaryota > Metazoa > Chordata > Mammalia > Pilosa > Megalonychidae > Choloepus > Choloepus didactylus. The sequence continues at coordinate 1,900,034 of NC_051333.1, read as the reverse complement.
AGTACTTATTCATTCAGTTAATATTAATGGAATGTTTACAAATGCACCAAGAGCTGTTTTAGGTGCTGGGGATACACAGTGTACAAAACAGACAAAAGTATTTGTCCTCAGATCTAGTGGGGAAAGAAAGACAAAAAACTGGAATCCATCCTACAGGATAAGTGGTAAGTGTTGTCTGCATTAGTGTTAGAGGCAGGCAGGGGCTGGGGGAGGAGCGAGAGGAGACTGTCAGGTCAGAGGATGTAGTGACGACAGTCGCCACAGTTCCGGGGCAGACAGTTCTTCGGCTCTGAACGCTGCGGGAAGCGAGTTGATGGTTTACCAAGGATCACGAGACTTCTGTTCACACTTAAAAACAGTGATTTGGAGGCTAGTGGAGGAGGTTGTTTTTTCTTTAACAGTTTTATTGAGATATAATTCACACACCATACAATTCACCATTTAAAGTGTACAATTCAGTGATTTTTTATATATTCACAGAGTTGTGCAGCCATCACCATAACCAATTTTAGAACATTTTCATTTCCCTCAAAAGAACTCTCATGCCTTTTAGCAGTTACCATGGTGGGGTACTCTTACCTGGAACATCCAGAGCTCTTGGGCTCCCTCTTGACTGCTGTCTGTGGCAGTATAAAGGGCTCTGTGAGGGGTACTGTTACATGACTTCTAGAAAATAGAGCTTTGGGGGCTCCCTCTTGACTTCCGCTGATGGAGGCATAGAGGTGAGGGGATGGGCAGTCTTATCCAGAGCATGTGGAGCTTTTGGACTCCCCTTATCTATGCTAAAAGGGTTTTTCATTACAATTGTGAAAGGTTGGATTGATCAGACAGTTTGGGGGCACTTAGCTCTCTGGAAAAACATAGCTCAATACCTTGTACATTAATGAAGTCCTAGAATATTAAAGATCTAAATGTAAATATAAAGTATAAGAAAAATTTAAAATAATATTTATATTACCTTGGTTTGAGGCAGACCTTAAGCATTACACATAATCTAGTAGCTGACATTAGGCTATATAAAACTTATCTGGTGGGAAATACCATAATCAAAGTTAATAAGATAATTGAGAAACTGAAAGAAAATATTTGCAACAAATATAACAAGAGATCATAATTCCTGAAAATCAGAGTACTAATACACATCAGTAATAGTAACATCTGTAAATCATTAGAAAAATGGAAAAGGCTTAACAGCCAGTTCACCGAAAATGAAATAAAAATAGCTAATGAAGATATGAAAATTACTCAATATCATTAGCAATCAAGGAAATGCAAATTAAGGTGCTGATATGTCTACTTTTTTCCCTAAAAGATTGCCTTAAAACATAAAAGACATAATCATCTAGTATTGTTGAGTGTGTGGAAAACAAGACAATTATGTTATATAAATTGCTGTATGTATATACCCACTGTGCTGTTTTGAATCTGTTATGTACCCCATAAAAGACTAGTCCACTCTTGTGGGAGCAGACCTGTTGTGGATGGGGCCTTTTGATTAGATTACTTCCATGGAGACGTCACCCCAACCATTCTTAATTAGTTTACTGGAGTCCTTAAGGGAGCTCAGGGAGAGAGAGCGCTCTCAGAGCTGACACAGACTCAGACGCTTGGAGATGCAGACAGAAAGATGTTTGGAGATGCTAAGCTAAAAGATGAATTCAGAGTTTGCTCTTGAGAAGCTAAGTGAGAACCCACAGACAGTTAAAGAGAAAGCCACTGGAATCAGAAGCTGAAGGCAACGCAACCCAGGAGCAAAGGACCAGCAGATGCCAACCACATGCCTTCCCAGTTGACAGAGGTGTTCTGGATGCTATTGGCCTTCCTTCAGTGAAGGTATCCTCTTGTTGATGCCTCAGTTGGGACATTTTTTTTGGTCTTAGAACTGTAAATCTGTAACCTAAAAAATCCCCTTTATAAAAGTCAGTCCATTTCTGGTATAATGCATTCCAGCAGCCTTAGGAAACTGGACCAGATTCTGGTACCAGACAAGTAGGATGCTGCTGAGTTTGCAAATACCAAATGTGTTGCAGTGGCTTTTTAAATGGATAAGGAGAATATTCTGGAAGAACTGTGAGGAGCTTAATAGAAAAGGCCTAGATTGCTTTGAAGAGGCTATTGGTAGAAATATGGACTCTAAAGATACTTCCAGTGAGGACTTAGACAGAAATAATGAATGTGTTGTTGCAAACTGGAAGAAAGGTGATCCTTGTTTTAAAGTGGTGGGGATTTGGCAAAATTGAGTCCTAGTGTAGGATGGAAGGCAGAATATGAAAACAATGAGCTGGGATATTTAGCTGAAGAGTTTTCCAAATTAAATGTGGGAAGTGTGGCCTGGCTTCTCTTTGCGGCTTATAGTAGAATGTGTGAGGAAAGACATAATCTGAGAACTGAACTCTTGGGTACAAAGAAACCATGAATTGATGGTCTGGAAAATTCTGGGCTTCCAGAAAGTGAGACCGCAGATGATACTGCCCCACATGAAGAGTTAACCAAATATGGAACCAATCAGCCATTTGAATACAAGCCAGGATTGGAGATGGAGTTCTCCAGAAAGGATATGTGGAAAGTCCTACTGTCTGAAGGTTTTGACCCCTGTATGCTGCATGCTAAGCCAACAGATTTTTTTTGTGTGTGAGATCTATATAAACAGAACCACTGCCAGTCTGGACTTAAAGGAACAGAATGAAGGAAAAATTACTTCAAAGGCAGAACCATGGAAGCTGAGGTTTGGAGTCAAGAAACCTTGGGCTGGGAGAGCAGACCCACCCATGCCCGTGGAGAGGGTGAGTTTGCCCCAGAGTTTTAGAGTGCTGCTACTTAAAGGCTCTCAGATGCCTGGGGAATTGAGGGGAGCTTGGCTGCTCCATTGGTCAGAAAGAGTGTTGCTGTCCCAGGCTCTAGAGAGGGTGAGGACATTCCCTGGGGATTGGGGAGAGCCTGCCACCACCCCACTGTTTGGAGAGGGGAGATTCTGTGTCCTGGAGACAGCAGAGAGTCCAGGTGCCATCCTGGTGCTTGAGGAGGGTGGGGCCAAAAAAGGATTTTGTCCCCAACACTTGAATATGTTGGAGCACTCACCCCATTGTTTGAAGAGAACAGGGCTGCTGCGCAAGCCCTTGGAAAGGATGGGGCTCCTACTCTCTCAATCCCCGAGGATAAAACATCTTTCTGTAGATGACTCTCAGACTTCGAAATCTAATGGAGTTTGCCTTGCAGGTTTTAGGAACTATTTGGGTCCTGTGACCCATAGCTCCCTTTCAGTTTCTTCATATGGCTATGGAATGTTTATCCTCAGACTGTTCCTCCTTTGTATATTGGAAGCAGATTACTTGTTCTAAGTTTCACAGGTCCACAACCGGAAGGGAATTTTGCCTAGAACAAACCACGCTTATAACTGATCTTGATAAGACTTTGTACTTATCTGTTGTTTCTGAAATGATTTGTTTTTGTGATATTGTGATGGAATTAATGTATTTTGCATATAGAAACAACATGCCTTCTGTTATGTATCTCATAAAAGACTATGTTCTTTTAATCCACTCTGTTTGGGGGCAGACCTGTTGTGGGTGGGACCTTTTGATTAGATTATTTCCATGGAGATGAGACCCCGCCCATTCCAGGGTCTTAATTAGTTTACTGGAGTCCTTAAGAGAGCTCAGGGAGAAAGAGAGCTCAGAGCTTACACAGTCCCAAAAGCTTGGAGATGCAGACAGAAACGTGTTTGGAGATGCTAAGCTAAGAGATGAAGCCCGGAGTTTGCCTGGAGACGCTAATTGAGAACCCACAGATGCTTAAAGAGAAAGCCACTGGAATCAGAAGCTGAAAGCAAAGTAACCTGGGAGCAAAGGACCAGCAGATGCCAGCCACGTGCCTTACCAGCTGATAGAAGTGTTCCGGACACCATCAGCCTTTCTTCAGTGAAGGTATCCTCTTGTTGATGCCTTAGTTTGGACACTTTTATGGCCTTAGAACTGTAAATTTGTAACCTAATAAATCCCCTTTATAAAAGCCAATCCATTTCTGGTATATTGCATCCTGGCAGATTTTGCAAACTGGAACACCCATTGAATCAGTAGTCCTCAGAAACTGGTAGTTTTGAACTGTTCTGTACCCCAGAGAAGGCCAAGTTCTTTTTAATCCATTCCTGTGGGTGCAGATCTGTTGTGGGTGGGACTTTTTGGTTAGGTTGTTTCAATTGAGATATTACCTACCCAACTCAAAGTGGGTCTTAATCCTTTACTGGAGCCCTTTATGAAAGGATAAAAGGCAGAAAAACTGAGAGAGAGAGATCGAGGAGAGAGAGAAATGCCCCAGTGGTGGTAAGAGAGAACCTGCAGATGCTCAGAGAGAAAGTCACTGGAATGAGAAGTTGAACTCAATGAAACCTGGGAGCAAAGGACCAGCGGATGCCGGCCATGTGCCTTGCTGTCTGACAGAGGAACCCCAGATGCCAGCAGCCTTTCTTCAGAAAAGGTATCCTCTTGTTGATGCCTTAATTTGGACATTTTCATGGCCTTAGAATTGTAACTTGTAACATAATAATTCCCCATCGTTAAAAGCCAGTCCATTTCTGGTATATTACATTCTAGCAGCTTTAGCAAACTGAAACAGAAACCAAAGTGTGCAAAGGTAGATAAATGTAATATGGCAAAATGTTTTTTCAATAGTAAATTATTAGAAATAACCCATCCAGTCGGGAAATGGGTAAATTAATTAAGGTATAGTTATTCAATAGAATTCTATGCAGCTGTTAAAATATGTATTAATATGTGTCTTATCTATAGAAAGATAGTTGTACTATACTAAATGAAAAAAATTGCAGACCTGTACTGTAGTATAAACTCGTAATTGTAATATGAGAAATAAAACCTAAAATTTTATTACTCTGGGCATCTCCTTTACTCTGTCTAGCTTCCCCTGCCTCCTTTCGGTTATTCTTTTCTTTTCCTTTGGGTAACTGGCCAATCCCTACTAGATGCTTCTGATGGACCTGCCAGTCACATTCTTTCTGGAGTCTGAAATGCACTTGGATCTGTGTCATCCAGTTGCAGCTTCCTGAGACGATGATGCACTTGCTCTTGTGGTTGTGGTCTTTGGAGCCATCTTGATTGTTGTGCTTTCTGAGGTTTTAATTCTTCAAACTACCCATTGTTCTTCCAGTACTTAAGTTTTGGCCTATATTGGTCAGTTGCTTTCAATCAAAGAAACTCAACCAGTACAAAATTTTATATAAAGATTGGGTACTAAGCAACAGAGCCTTTGAAAAATGTGAGCTGTGAAGGATTGGTTATTGGATAGAATGGGACAAACAGCAGTTAAGATTCATGTTTATTTGCTAGCTTAGGAGAGTGGCAACTCATGGTGTGCAGAGGGCAAAACCCCACCTGAATTCTTAGCTGTAGTCACCTAGAATGGATAGAGATCTAAGGTCCTGGATAATGGCAATTTAAAGGCGATGAGGAATGCTAAAGCCAAAGAATATATAAAGTGCTGATATCTTAACTGTTTTGGATAATTTAAAGCTGAGCTCCTGAACATCTAGTCTCAAGGCAAAAAAAAAAAAAAAAAATTCAACTAAGGGACTTTGTATGATATTAATAAAAGATGTTTTGCTGTTTGAAGTTACAGGGTTAAGATTGCTGAAAACCAGAGACAGCTCATATGGCTTGCTGAGGTAGGATCCTGATTAAATTTCACTCTTTAGTCTAGAGTGACCATGTATTTTATTGTCCAAATAGGGACATTTTTTAAAGTGAAAGGGGTACCTAACTTAACAGAACCTCTGGGCAACAGGCATTCAGGGATTGTCGGGCAAAATGGGATATGTGTTATGTAACAAAATTGAATAAGAAAAAAAAAACGGGGTTCTAACTATTGGAAGGGGGATATTTCAGAGGATTCGAAGGGCTAGAATAGCCTGAACCTCCAAATCTCTGTGAAATACCACCCATTACATCTGTTGCCTTAAGTACACATGCCTCCCCTAAAGAGAAAGCTAACAGTTTATTTTACACCCTACTCCATTGCTGCTCACGTGATTTTCTGTTCACAGACTAACTTCAACAATGTCTAGAAAATGAAATGCAAAATCAAAATAGGGCAGAGAATAACTATATTTTAGGAGAAATTGCAGGAGTTAGTTTATTAGTTTAGAGGAAGAAATACCTAGGGACATTTTGTGGAAATGAATTTTGATTACATAATCTGAAAAGCTTCCAATTTGAGTGTAGTCCAGGTCAAGGGAAGCTCTCAAGCTGTTTCAAAATGTAAAACAAGCAACTTTGCCAGTTGGTCCTTATGTCTTGAAGATTTAATTGAGTTGTTCATAATTTACTGGAAGGTTTTTTGGAGCCACAGGCCTGCTAGGGCAGTCACATTGATGGTAGTGTGATAGTAGACCGTGCTGGAGACTGAATGCCCGACCATGGGGCGGCATGTGAGCCTGCAGTCGAGACAGGCACACCTTCAGTGGGCACAAGTGGTAAGGAGGGAACCAGCTTACAAGTAATTTTCACAAACAGGTTGCTAACATACCCATTTTTTAAATTCATGCCATAGCGCAACCTCAATTCACACCTTTAGTTTCATGGGGAATATCCTATGATCAGTTGACCTAAAGATAGAAAATACACTCCATCTTGATTTAGAGTGTACTTGCTTGATATACTGACACCACCTGGAAGTGGGTTAACGAGACTTTAGAGTTGCATTCAGGAGGGCCTTCAAGAGTTATATTGAAGCCTTCCAGTGGGCAGAACTTTGTGTATCTTTAACAACTTTATTGAGATATAATTTACATATAATAAACTGCATATATTTAAATGTACAATTCAGTAACTTTTGACATTTATATACCTGTAAAATCATCACAATCAAGATAATGAACATAACCATCTGCCCCTTTACAGTCCCCCTCTCATACCTTTCTTCATTTTCCACCTCCCCAGCAACCACTGATCTGCTTTCTGTCCCAATATATTAGTTTACATTTGCTAGAGTTTTATATAAATGGAAGCATACAGTATGTATGCTTCAATACATGGAAGCAGGGGGCTTCCACTTAGCATAATTATTTTTAGATTCATCCATATTGTTGCAAGTATCAATAGTTCATTCCTTTTAATTGCTGAATTCTAGTCTATTGTACAGACATAGCACAATTTTTTTTTATCCATTTGCTAATTTATGGACAGTTGGGTTGTTTCTAGTACCTTGAAAGCTACAAAATATTGCTGAGGAAAGTTAAAGAAGACCTAAATAAATGGAGAGATACACCTAGTTTACAGGCTGGAAGACAACACTATTAACAACATCAATTCTCCCTACAGTGATCTATAGATTTGTGGTTGTCAGAATCCTAAGATGGCCCCAATATTCCGCTCCCTGTTGTACACTCCCTGTAATCCCCTCTTCTTGATTGTGAATGGGATGGTAACTATGATATCACTCTTGTGACTATGCTAAATTTTATGGCAGAAGGAATTTTGCATATGTAATTCAGTTCCCTGTTTTGGTTTGCTAAAGCTGCCAGAATGCAATATACGAGAAATGGGTTGGCTTTTTCAAAGGGGATTTATTAGTTAAAATTTACAGTTCTAAGGCCATGAAAATGTCCAAATGAAGGCATCAAGAGGAAGACACCTGTGCTGAAAGGCTCTGTATCTGGGGTTCCTCTGTCACATGGGAAAGGCACATGGTGACATCTGCTGGTCCTTCTCTCCTGGGTCCTGGTTTCAAAATGGCTCTCTCAGTTTCTGTGGGTCCTTCTTGCTTCTCCTAGGGTGTTTTCTGTCTAAATACACACACACCCTCTGCCCCCCCTCTCTTTCCCTCCCCTTTCCTTCCTTCCCTTTCCTTCCTTTCCCTTCTCCTCCCTTTCCTTCAGATAAAGACCCACCTTGAACTGGGTGGGTCACATCTCCATGGAAACAACCTCATCAAAAGGTCCCACCCATAATAGGTCTGCACCCACAAGAATGGATTAAAAGAATGTGGCATTTTCTGGAGTACATAACAGTTGCAAACCAGCACAGTCCCTAATCAGTTGACTTTGTGTTAGTCAAAAGGGAGATTATCAAGTGTGTGCCTGAACTAATCAGGTGAACCCTTAAAAGGTACAGGACCCTTTTTAAAGAAAGAGATTCAGAGTGTCAGAGGGGTGCTCTCCTTTTGGCCTTGAAGGAGCAAACTGCCATTTTGTAAAGAGGGGCACGTGGCAGGAAACAGCAGGGGCCTCAACGGGCTGAGAACATCCCCCAGGTGACAGCCACCAAGAAAGTAGGGACACTAGTCCTACAACTACAAGGAACTGAATTCTGCCAAAACCCAGCAGGCTTCAAAGAAGACCCAAGCCTCCGATGAGATCGTGACTGCAGATGGCTCTGATTTCATCATGGGGAGACCCTGAGCAGAGGGCCCTGAGTTAACCCCTACTCTACCCGTGGGAACTGTAAGACAGTACACTTGTGTTGTTTTAAGCTGCTAAGTGTGTGGTAATTTTAAAGCAGCAATAGAAGAGTACTACAAGATTCAATGCAATGGCAATAAAAATTCCAGCAGGCTTCTTTCTTTTTTTGGTATAAATTGAAAAGATGATTCTAAAATTCATATGGAAATGCTCAAGAGCAAAAATAGAACAACTTTGAATAACAAGAACAAAGTTGGAGAACTGTCACTACCTGATTTCAAGAATCATTAAAAAGGTACAGTAATCCATCAGCCTGGTATAATAACGGCAGACAAATAGATCAATGTAAAAGAATAGAGTCCATAAGTAAACCCACATAAACTGATTTTTTTTTATTAAATTCAGTTTTATTGAAATACATTCACACACCATACAATCATCCATGATATACAATCCACTGTCCACAGTATGATAACATAGTTATGCGTTCATCACCACAATCTATCTCTGAACATTTGCCTTACATCAGAAAGAACCAGAACAAGAATAAAAGTGAAAAAAGAACACCCAAATCATCCCCCCATCCCACCCCATTTGTCCTTTAGTTTTTATCCCCATTCCTCCACTCATCCATACACTAGATAAAGGGGGTGTGATCCACAAGGTCTTCACAATCACACTGTCACCCCTTGTAATCTACATTATTATATAATTGTCTTCAGGAGTCCAGACTGCTGGGTTGGAGTTTGGTAGTTTCAGGTATTTACTTCTAGCTATTCCAATACATCAAAGCCTAAGAGGTGTTATCTATATAGTGCATAAGAATGTCCACCAGAGTGACCTCTCGACTCCATTTGGAATCTCTCAGCCACTGAAACTATTTCGTCTCATTTTGCATCCCCCTTTTGGTCAAGAAGATACTCTCAGTCCCACGATGCCGGGTCCACATTCATCCCCAGGAGTCATACTCTGCATTGCCAGGGAGATTTACACCCCTGGGAGTCGGGTCCCACGTAGGGGGGAGGGCAGCAAGTTCACCTGTCGAGATGGCTCAGTTAGAGAGAGAGAGGGCCACATCTGAGCAACAAAGAGGTACTCGGGGAGACTCTTAGGCACCATTACATACAACTTTAGACTCTCCTTTGTGGTCATGAGCTTCATAAGGGCAAGTCCCATAAACTGATTTTTTTACAACAATGCAAAGATACTGAAGTAGAGAAAGGATAATCTTGTCAATAAATGGTATTAGTATAATTGACTATTCAAATACAAAACAAAAAACAAAAAACTGAACTTGGATCCATAGCCCCATAAAAAATGAACTCAAAATGGAACACAGACCTAAATGTAAAACTATAAAATTTGTATATATATATATATATATATATATATGGGGAAATCTGTGTGCCCTTGAGTTAGTCAGATATTTCTATAGGTATAGCACTGTGCTGGTTGGAAGCTGCTATGTACTCCAGCAAAGGCCATGTTCTTTCAGTCCATCCCTGTGGGTGCAGACCTACTGTGGGTGGGACCTTTGATTAGGTTGTTTCAGTTGAAATGTGACCCACCCAATTTAAGGTGGGTCTTATTCCTTTACTGGAGTCCTTTATGAGAGGATAAAGGACAGAAAAAGCTGAGAGAGCTTAGAGAGAGAAAAGCTCTGGAGATGCTAAGAGAATATCCACAGAAGCTCAGAGAGGAGGCCACTGTCACCAGGAGCTGAAAGCAGTGAGACCCGGGAGAGAAGGGCAGCAGACAGCAGATGTGCCTTGCTATCTGACAGAGGAAGCCCGGATGCCGGCAGCCTTTCTTCAGCGATGGTATCTGCCTCTTGATGCCTTAATTTGGACATTTTCACAGCCTTAGAACTGTAAAATTGTAAGCTAATGAATCCCCATTGTTAAAACCCAGTCCACTTCTGGTACCTTGCATTTTGGCAATTTTAGCAAACTGAAACTAAGAACAAAAGCATAATCCATAAAAGACCAAATTAATAAATTGGACTTCAGTGAAATTAAAAACCTGTTTTTCAAATGATTCTTAAGAGAATGAATACACAAACCACAGACAGGGAGAAAATATTTGCAAAGCATATATCTGATAAAGGACTTCTTCCAGAATGTGTAAAGAATGCTCAGACTCAACAATGAGGAAACAAACAACCCAATTTAAAACTAGGCAAAATATTTGAGCCGACACTTCACTGAAGAAGATGTACAAATGGAAAATAAGCATATGAAAAGATATTAAACTATTAGTCAATGGAAACTGAAATCACGAGATACTGCAAACCTGTTGGAATGGCTAAAATGTACAAGACTGATCTTACCAAGTGTTGGTGAGGATGTGAGGTAACTGGAATTCTCATCCCCTGCTTGTGGGAATTGGGAATGTTTGTCAGTCCCAGGTCCCGCAGACCCTCCTGCACCACCATCGATTCCAGCACCTCCCGCTTCAGTACTGAACGCTGAGCCAGGGACCTGTGGGAGACAGACACTCAGCCTGCGGCCCAGGGCCCAGGGCGTTTTTATCATGCGTCTTTCAGGAGGGAAAACAGAGGAGGAGCAGAGAGTGAAAGCCCCACAGAAAGTCTGAAGATGGGGTCAGGACGGTACCTGTGCCCAGAACTTCAGACACACAGGTGTACTTTCATGATTTTCTAGTCACCTTTCTACCCTGATGAAGATACGGAAGCCCACAGAGAGTGAGTGTATTAGGGGAACCTAACTCCTATCACAATCAACCCCCAAATCCCAGTGGCTTACCGTGGGCTGACAGATGTGTTTGGTTCTGCTCTGGTCAGTCATGCAGGGGCTGAGGCCCTGTCCATGGCTCTGCCTTCCTTTAGGGCCGCAGAAGCTTCCACTGGATTCTCTGCATCTGGTGGGCTGATGAGGGACAGGAGAAGAGAGAGGGTAGAATATAACATGCAACATTAGTTGCATTTTTACTTGCAATCATAATTGCTTTTCTCTTTCAGTTACAATCTCACCTGAATAGCTGTACTCTAAAGACTAATTTGTATATTTCATAGCAACAGAAATTCTATATAAAATAATAAGAGGAAAGGAGATGGGAGGGAAAAATTAGATGGTATATTCAAATATATCTATAAAGAATCAAGAAAGAAAATGTGGACAATGGCATACTTCTCATTTCTGACTCGTTGAGACCAAAGTAATTTTAACTTCTTTCTTTCACTGGTTATTCCACGTTCCCTTTGTCTTTCCTCAGCACCTCAGCTAGAGTGGGATTTTCACCAGGTGGCATGACTCAAACCTGCATTTCTAAAGGGTTACGTCTTCAGTCATGCACTCTAATAGGTTGCTGAAGTTTTCTATTAGCATTTATATTTTGACTTGGAAGTACTGGAATAAGTCCCCTGGAGAAACATGAGGGTTCCATATAGAGTACCCACCCCCCACCCCCACCTCCATCATGTAGCACTATCTCAATTCCTGCTTGGTCACAGAGACCAGTCTCTCTCCAGCCTTCCCTACCTCATGTTTCAGTCTCATGAGGACATCTAGATGGGCAGGTGGCTGTCCTGCCTTCCAATTCAGTGTTTCTCCTGGTGGAAGCAAACATTCTCTGAGCGGGTTTTTAAGCATAATGGTGAACAGAGTAATTTCCACTCATACCTCTTATATTCTGGATCTGGGAGAATTACCAGGATATTTTGGTTACTGATTTAAATCTTCTATAGCATCCTATAAAACTGAACCCCAGACTTTTCAGAATATTATTTCTTAACTGTTGTCTTACTTAGCTGAGTGATCAGGTGATCAGAAAGCCATTCCACTATTCTAATGCTGCTTCTGGGTGATCGGGTCTTTGAAAAAGCCCATGAATTTGATGGCTGTGAATCCATTATCCCAATTTTGATGTGACATGAATTCACGGATCAGAAGCAATGTTGTGTAGAATACAATAGTGGGAGATAATACATTCCAGAAGCCCACAGATGGTGGCTTTAGCAGAAGCATTACATGTAAGTTTGAAGATGAATCCATATCCAAAAATGTCACTCTTACAGACAGGACACACTGCTGCCTTCTGAAAGGGACCCAGTGTGACTGACCTGCCACTGGCTGTTCTCTCTGGGGTATGGTGCTGCACTGGGGGTAAGCATGAGCCTCTGCCATTGGCAGGTTGCTTGCTATACGCACTGTCCTAGTTTGCTAATGCTGCAGAATGCAAAACACCAGAGATGGACAGGCTTTTATAAAACGGGGGTTTATTTCACTACACAGTTACAGTCTTAAGGCCACAAAGCATCCAAGGTAACACCTCAGCAATCAGGTACCTTCACCGGAGGACGGCCAGTGGTGTCCGGAAAACCTCTGTTAGCTAGGAAGGCAGCTGGCGTCTGCTCCAAAGCTCCGGCCTCAAAACGGCTTTCTCCCAGGACATTCCTCTCTAGCAAGCTTGCTCCTCTTCAAAACATTACTCACAGCTGCACTCTCTTTCCTCTTTGAGTCAGCTCATTTATATAGCTCCACTGATCAAGGCCCACCCCGAATGGGTGGGTCCAAGCCTCCATGGGAACATCTCATCAAAATTATCACCGACAGCTGGGTGGGGCACACTCCAAGCAAATCCAACCAGCACCCAAGGGTCTGCCCCACACAAGACCACAAAGATAATGGCATTTGGGGGACACAATACATTCAAACCAGCACACACACCTTTGTGAAGTCCACGTTGTTCAGCCTCTTTATAGCCTCCATCTTGCCACTATGGCCAGTTTGAACCTGGGCTCATTAAGCAAGGACTGGGGTGGCTGGGAAAGTGAATCAGAGTTCTGATTGCGCCATATCCTTACCAACACTTTGTGTTGTCTGTCTTCTTCACTTCAGCCATTCTGGATGATGGGTTTCGAGGTATCCCATGCGGTATTAATTTCTATTTCACTGATAACAAGATAAAGGTGTTGGGAGGCAGTTTTCCATGGGTCTCTTGCGTTTCAGCACATCTTGCCCTTTTGTTCTATCTTTTCAAGTATGTTTGTATAGCATGCAGCCTTTGAAGGCAAAAAGAGTATTTTCCTACAGAGCAAAGCTCAGGCAAGTTCAACTGTTGTATATTCAATTCAGGTTCCCTAAGGTCAGAGTTCCTCAGCTCTTGCACAGATCCACTGAGTGAACAGCGTCCATCTGGGTCTCTCTGTCTCCCCTGTGGAACCTGGAGGGGGCAGGAAGGCAACCAACACAAACATAAAACTCGTGCCGCTTGCTGTGCCGTGAGTAATGAAGTCCGTTGTCTCTGACCCAGAGGACTTGTGTTTCTGCCAGCACCCACAGGACTGCGCAGGCTACCTTGATAGCTTGCAAGTAGGATAAAATCTCAGACCCTTCCCAGTTTTGATAGGGAGTACACTTTCATATTCTTCTTGGCCTTTTGCAATCATATTTCATGACATATCATGCATTACTTAAGTTGTAAGAAAAGCAGCAATTTATTTTAAGTTCTAAAACACATCCCAGACCTTTACCAGCTCTTCACCGTTTTCAGACTAAAATCAACACCCACCTTGAAGAGGCTTATGAAACTGACTGATCTGGTCTCCGTCCCCTTCTACGCTGCCACACTGCTCTCGGAACTCCCGCCATGCCGAGGTTCCTTCAGACCCTTGAAGTCTCCCTTCTCTCTGGATTCCTGCTGCTTGGTTCAGCCCATTCCTGCCCCGACACACACACCCTCATCTAAGTGCTGACCCCTCATCCTTCAGGTCTCAGCCAGGCCATGGATTCCTCCTGACTCCCCACGTACTCGGCTCCTGATAACCCTACATGTCCCCACTAAGACACAGGATGGAATTACCCAGTGACTGTCTGCTCCTGAAATTCAGTAAGCTCCATATGCTTGATTCAAATAAAACAATGGTAACTGAAACATGGATTTGAGTGAATAAATGACAGAATGGCCATGATCTAGGACATTTTCACTGCTCCGTGGAATCTTCCCCAGCGCTGGCCCGCCAGACTCCTGATCACACTCTTTACATAATTCAGTCTCCTTGTGGGACCTGTTTGGCCATGTTGCATCTGCTGACCTCTCCAGCCTCTCTTCCTCTTGCTCACTATATCCCAACCTTACTGGCCACTAGGATTCCATGAACATGCTAGCCTCTTTCTTGCCTCTGCGCCTTTCCACCTCCTTTACTTAGAATATTCTGCAAAGGGCCACATGTGGACTCCTCATTACGGGGGCCCCGGGGGCCTTTCCTGACCATCCTGTCTAACGTTGGCCCTCCCTGACCTGGCCCTTACCACTACGTGAAATTATGCATTTCTTTGTTTATAGGTTGGGTTTTTTGTTTTTCATTATCTGTCTCCTCAGCTAGGCTATGACCTACCTGATGGGGTTTCTCATCTGTCTCATTTCTGCTATATCCCCCTGTGCCTAGAACAGGTCCTAGAACATAGTAGAGGCTCAGTGGATATCTGCCAAATAAATAAATGAACATGAGACTGCCGAAACTCCCAATTTTTAAATGGGGAGAGGATTTTATTTCTCCAACTCCCAGCAAAATCAACTTTTATCTTTCCTAAAGGGCTTGTGGAAAACGTTGTACAGGGGTGAACTCAATGATGGTTCCCAACCCATTTTCTCCACATAAAGTTTGGAAGGTCAAAGGCTCACTGTTATTATGCCTGGAGCTGCAGCAGCTATCTTGTGGCCATGAGGCAAGAAGCAGGAGTCACAATCACACTGACATTTGTCACTGATGATGCCTTGAATCAAAGCCAGCAGCCACCTCTCTCCAACCATCTTGGTATGTGGGAAAAACACCCCTTCTTGGTTAAGCCACTCCAAGTCAGGTTTTACTTGCAGTTGAACACACCTTAATGCCACTATTAAATCCAGTGCTTAACTGGGGGAGACAAAGAGGCTCTGAAGTCCCACCAAACCTATGCTACACATTTTCCAAAGAGCTGCACAAATTTCATGTCCTCAACAATGCTTGATAATGTTGGCTTCATCAGTCTTTGCTAATTTGATAGTTCAAAAAAAAATTGCATGCCACGTTTCCTTTACTTACATTTGGTTATTATTAACCTAGAACCCTAGAACCCTTCTTATCTATCTACTTATAAATCAAGTTTCTTAACACATTTTCTTGTTCTAATGAGTTTCTCCAGTTTTTATTAAGTAAAAACATTATCTTCTTTTGGGGGATAAAATCATGTCCCCCACAAAAGGCATGTTCAGGTCCCAACCCCTGGTCCTGGGGGCGTGAACCCATTTGTAAGTAGGATCTCTGAAGATGTTATTAGTTAAGGTGCCAAACTGAAGGAGGCTGGGCCTTAGTCCAACATGACTGGAGTCCTTAAAAGCAAAGGACATTGGACACAGAGAGAAGAAGTCACGGGAAGGGCAAAAAAAGCAACAAACTGGAAGTCAGTGGAACCCAGAAGAGAAAAGAGAAGACACCACCATGTGACAGAAAAGCCAGGACCAAGGATCTGCAGCCAGCCTCGGAACGCCACCATCTCCAGAGAGAAAGCATCGCCTTGCTGATGCCTCGGTGTCGGACTTCTCACCTCAAAACCATGAGCCAGTCAATTCCCGTTCCTTAGGCCAACCCATTGTATGGCATCTGTTTTAGCAGCTAGGAAACTAAAACACGCGGCCTTTTGGATTTGTGAGTTTTCCACAACCTGTTAAAGCCTTTTCAATTTTGTTCATCATAATTTTTCACTTTCAGAAACTTCAAATGGGAACATCCCGTATCTTGACTGTATCAATGTCAATACCCTCCTTGTGATTCTGTACTCCAGTCCTGTAAGAGGTTACCACTGGGAGAAACCGCATAAAGAGCACACAGACCTCTCTGGATTATTTCTTGCAACTGCATATGAATCCACATTTACCTCAAAATTAAAAATATGTAATTTTAAAAGTCAGTCATCTCTGTGGTGTTGAATGCTCAACTATATGATGAAACTGTGAACAGCTGTACACTTTGGATGACTGTATGGTGTGTGAATGTATTTCAATAAAATTACATAAAAAAAAGAAAAAGAAAGAAAAAAAATAGATTGGGGTGATGAATGCACAACTATATGATGGTACTGTGAACAATTGATTGTACACCATGGATGATTGTATGATATGTGAATATATCTCAATAAAACTGAATTTAAAAAAAAAAAAAAAAGTCAATCATCTCACCACCTGCAGCTAACTGCTGTTTGTATTTTGTGGCCACTCACAGTCATCCAAAAGCTCATCAACCAG
This sequence comes from Choloepus didactylus, assembly GCF_015220235.1. Classification (NCBI taxonomy): domain Eukaryota; kingdom Metazoa; phylum Chordata; class Mammalia; order Pilosa; family Megalonychidae; genus Choloepus; species Choloepus didactylus. The sequence goes on along the minus strand of NC_051333.1, from coordinate 1,883,383 downwards.
TGTTAAGGACCCGGGCCAGGCTGCCAGTTTCCGTCCGTGGCTCCACCACTTGGCCCTTGTGTGCCCACAGCTCTCTCCCGTTTTGCACTCACTGGCACCTGGTTGTGAGCACTAAGTGAGCTCGCAAATCACTAAACACCAAGAACAGGGGCTGCTACATAGGAAACTCACGATAAGGGTACTATGTTTTGTTTTTATGGTCATTTGCACCTCCGTAGGTTTTCCAAATTTTCTACAAGTAAGCATGACAACAGGTTCAAGAAAGTTGCCCAGGACCATTTCCTCAGTGCAGTCCATTGATGAAGTTTGCAGGAGATGTGATACAGCCTTTTTTCCCTCTCATTGCTTTCCCTCCAACCACGCCACTCCTTTTCTATTTTCCCTCCTCCCTCCTCCCCTTCCGCCCCTTGTCTCTTGCTCATGCCTCCCTCTTCATTCTTTCCTGCTACCCCCTCCCCGCACCCCTTGCCTCCTCCCTCCAACGCCCGTCCTCCTCCTCCTCCTCTCCTCCTCCTCCCACCCTTCTTCCCTTCCGTGGTTTTCCTTCCTCCCTCCCTCCCTCCTCCCACCTGTGCTCCCCTCCCCTTCTCTCCCCATCACGTCCTTCTTCTTTCCCCTCACATCCTCCCTACAAGCTCTTCTCACCCCCGCCCCTTCCCCCTCTTACCCCGTCCCTCTTCCCGCCTTCCCTCCTGCTCTCGCTCTCCCTCCTCCCTCCTCTTCCGCGCGTCCTCCCCAGGCCTGCTGGGCTGCGGCGCCGCCGAGGCCGGGAGAAGAAGGGCGAAGTCGGGTTTCGGCTTCGGCTCCGCTCGTGTCCCTCCGGCTCCGGCGGCGAGGGGCCTTCTGGGAAGTGTAGTCCGACGGCGGCCGCGCAGGCGCACTGCGGCCGGCGGGCCTAGCGGGCGCGGGTCATTGTCCTGCAGAGCGGCGCGCGGGTGAGTCCGGCTGCGGGGCGGGCCCTGCCCCCTCCCCTCTTCCGCCCCTGGCCCGGCGCGTCCCTCGGGCTGGGGCGGGGCCGGGGCGTCTGGACTCGGAGCGAGGCCCCGCGGGCCCGGGTGAGGGGCGAGCAGACGCGGGGCGGGGAGAGCGCGCGTCGGGGCCGAGCGAGGGGTGTGCGGAGCCGGGGTCCAGGGTGCGCAGGCTTGGGGCGAGGGGCAGCGCGGGGGACAGGAGAGGGGAGGAGGCGAGTCTGCGGGGGCCGGGGTGGGTGTGTCCTGGGGTCCGCCCGCCTGCTTGCGCGCGCGTCGCCTGCCTGCACCCCGGTCCGGGGTGTCTGGGGTGGGGGTGCCCCTGGGTGTCCGCCCGTGCACCTGCCTGGCGCCTCTGTGGGGTGTCTCTGCGTCTCCCCCGGGTCTCTGGATGTTTGTGCGTCGCTGCAGGGGCGCCTGTGGGGGTGTGTCTGGGTGTGCCCCGTTCCCAAGAGGCCGCGAGCTGTCTGCTTCTCCCCACTCACCTCTCCCGCATCCCCCCGCTGTGTCCACCGTCCCCTCCCAGCTCCGTCTTGCCCCTCAGAGCAGAATCTGGGCCCGACTTGGGAGGGCAGGAAGTGCAGGGTGTGTGGGGGCTGTTTCTTCTGCCTCCACAGACCCTTAAAGCAGGGCGAGGGTCCCGAGGGCCCCCACCACCACCACCCCTGGGCCGGTGGGGTTGATTCTCTCAGGGAGTGCGCACCTCAGCGTGCCGGTGCCCTTCTTCCTGGACCACGTCATTGTCCTCCCAGCAACTCTGACCCGGGGCATCATCGTCCCCATTTTATAGACGAGGAAACTTGGGCTCAGAGACCTTAGGTGATGCGCTGCAGGCTGCACACAGCAGTGCTGCCGATGGCTCCGGGCATGGGGGTCTGGAGCCCCCACGATTGACCACCAGAGAAAGCAGAAGGCCCTTTTCCCTTCGGGTTCAGTCCAGACAAGGTGCAGGATCTTTCCCGAGGGAATTGTCCCTTAGAAACAATGGGAACGAAAGGAAGGAAGGAAATGCCTGAAAGCCCAGAGGAAGAGGAGGACTGAGAAGCCACTGGCCGGAGGCACAGGGATCTGAGGACAACTGGGTCCAGCCCTCACCTGCTGGGATGAGGCACAAATACTAAAAAGCAAACTTTGTAAAGTCAAGACAAGTATGAATCCAGGCGGGAGTTACGTGCCCTTTCCCCTTATGACTTTAAGAGAAGTTAAAGCATTTTCGTGAGCCCTGCAGTGTCGTGGGCCCAGGCGCTGTGCCTGCTGGGCTCGTCACTTGCCCATCTGGCAGGAGGAGCCCGAGCTGCTGACCTCACAGAAGGAATCCATCCTTAAAACTTACATTCATTTCAAAAATCATGAAAGCAACACGCAGTCACTGCCCCCAGGAAAACAGTTAAAAGGAAATCCAAAGAAAAAGTAATCACCCCCTTCTCATGCCCTCTCCATCCCCCAGACACCAGCCTGGTGTCCACCTGCCACCCCCTTCCAGGCTCTGAAACGCTGGGCGGAATCAGCCAGGTCTGCACGTGGTGGTTTTTTTTTTTTACATAAAGGGGCCAAGGTTACACACGAAGCCGAAAAACATGCTTTTCTCACCAAGACATCACGGACCCATCTTCTACAGACACAGAGCTAATCCTTTCTGGAGGTGCCGTGACATTTCATGGTATAGATGCCTCCTCATTTATATCCGACTGTTCCTTTATTGATGGGCATTTATTTTTATTTTTTAATGCAATTTTATTGAGATACATTCACACAGCATAGAAACCATCTTGACGGGCATTTATTTTTTGTTTCTGGTTTGTTTGTTTGTTGAGTGCCTCTAGTTTAAAATCCTTTGGCTTTTGGCCTAAAGAAGAAGGAGCATTTGGCCTTAAAAGGACCCTTCTTTGTCTTTGTGGTTCTTACACGTTAAGAGACATCAGCATGAGCGGGTCTGAGCTGGGGCCCAGAAGAAATTTGTAATAATATTTTAATAAGCATCCCCAGTGATTCTGATACTTTGAGAAATGGCATAGTTCCTAAGGGTCTAGCGTGTGGAAGAGGACTGGGTTTATTCCGGGTGGCCCTAAGGGTATGAAGATTTAGGGAGGCACATTTTGGATATAGTGGAAGGAAAACTTATTTCCAGTCAGAGGTGTTGCTGCCACACACAGTGAGCTCTCTGTCACAGGAGGTACGTAAGTATTGGCAGGTCCCAGTGGAGCCAGAAATGAGCCAGCATTTTTCAGACAGGAATTTGTGCTAACCTGTACCATCTGGGCTATTATTTATTTTGTCTTCTATTTAAATCATCTCACTGACTTTTTTTACTTAAATCAACTTAGGCTAAAGGGGCACACTGTAACTACTATAAACTGAATTTTGCTATAAGAAAGGAGATGCACAGTAAAACAAATGGAAACAGAACCGTGTGATTCTAACTAGATGCTGTGGTCTGTCTCGGTTTGGGCCCTGAGCCCTGCTTTTCTTTTGTTCAAGGGGGGCTTGGCGAGGTCTGGGGGGCTGAGCCCCAGCAGCTGCCACAGAGACTTTGTCCTGAGCAGGTCAGGAGAAGTGGGAGAGAACGAAACCCGGATGTGTTCTCCAGGGTGAATACGTGCTGCCTTAAGGCACCCGAAGGTTAAGAGCGCGCTGGAGCCCCTGTCCCCCTCCAGGGCACACGCAACTAACAATAGTGACAGCTGATATGTATTGAGCTCCTACTGTATGTCCAGCATGGCTCCAGCTCCTGACATGGGTCTGTTCTTTGGCCGGCACGGTGACCCTGTATGAGGTCTGGGGGGTAGAACCCAAAGGGTTGGGGGTGATGCTGGTTAAGTGGGGGGCCCTTGCCAGTACCCGACCCAGGGAGGGCATCAGGGCAGGGTGATGGAGAGGCGGATGGCCCTGCTGCCCCCACAGCCAGTGGGAGTGGGTGGGAGTGGGTGGGTATATGTGCATGTAAGTGTGGGGGGGTATCCGTACGAGTGTTGGGGAGTCTGTGGGGTGCACGTGAGCAGCAGCGTGGCCCAGCAGTTGAGCACGGGGACCTGGGCTCCAGTCCCAGCAGTGTAGCCTTTTTTTAGCTTTTTATTTTGAAATAATTTGAAGCTTACAGGAAAATTGCAAAAATAATAGAAAAACAGTACAGAGAACTCCAGTATACCCCCTACCCAGACACCCAGATTTACCAATTTATAACATTTTGCCACATTTTAAAAATCATTCTATCGATCTTTTATTGGTCTGTGTGTCCATCCATCCATCCTCCTATTCATTCACCCATTTATCTCTGCATCCATTCATCTGTCCATCCTTATCTAACTTTCTGTCTATCTTACCTATTTTCTAAACATTTGCGAGTAGGTTGCATACCCCATGCTCCTTTAACACCTGACACTTCCCTGTATGTTTCCTGAGGACAAAAATGTTCACTCGTGTAACCACCATAAGTGTAGTGACCAAGTTCAAGAAATTTAACCTTGACACAGGCCGGCCGGTGACCTTGGGCTCAGGCTCCTGGTCCGGGAAGTGGGGGTGGGGAAGGCCCTGTCTCGGGTTGATTGGAGGGTTAAATGGTACATTCGCTGAGGGCCCCGTGTGCAGTCGGCGCTGTGGGAGCGTGTGTCTGTCTGTCCTGCTGTCTCACTGTCTCCCCTCTCCCCCACCGCAGCCGTCTCGGCCCGCAGGCCCGCCCTCCCGTCCCCGTCGCTGTGGGCAGTGAAGGGATGGCCGCCCAGCTGCTGACGGACGAGGCCCTGGTGAGTCCTGTCGCCCTGTCGCCCTCCTCCCCGAAGGCCGAGCCCAGAGGGTCGGTTTCCACCCCCGGGTGAGCCTCTCCTGCCCGGCCCCTCTGGGACCTGTCCCTGCCCGTCTGCCCTGACCGGGGAGGGCAGTGCTGTGGACGCAGCCCCCTGCCCGACCTCTCCCGGCCCAGGCCCTCGTCCCCTGTGGCCGCACGTGCCCTCACAGGGCAGGAACGCGCCCGGATCGGGGCCCGGCGCTGGCAGAGGGGGGCTGCTTTGGGGGCCTCTGGGCGTCTGCAGTTCTCACTGTGTTTTATCACTGAAGTTGGGTCTGGGTCTATCGCTTTTTGTTGTATTTTCCTCTGAGCTCTCTATGCCAGGAATATTTCATAATAAAAAATAATGGTCTATAAAATGCTCAGTGTAGAAAACTGGGAAAATCTAGCAAACTGTATCTATAGTGGTGAAGTTCATCCATCGTCCCTCTAACCGGAGATAAGCATTGTGTGTCCATTTATTGTCTAACTGCTCTGTTTATTATTTTTCAAAGATGATCAAGAATTGAGTTTGCCATTTTAATCTTGAGTTTTTCATCCAACATCATGCAATAGGGATTTGAAAACTTTACACACCTCACTTGTTTTGGCCGCATAATCAGTGTATCTAAATGTTGATCCAGTATTGGTGAGCTTGATTTTTTAAAATCATTTTTCAATGCTGTGAATGATGTATCATAAAAGAAAATTCCTAATAGGTAAGAAAATGCATGATCATTATTTAAAAAAAAAAAAAAAAAAAAAAAACTTGGAAAATCCAGACAAATAAAGCCAGGAGAATAAAATCCATCCACGTTTTTTTCCCTAAAGATAACCACTCCGGAATCTTTGAGTGTCTCTCCTTCCTTCGATGCATATGGTTTTGCAAAAATAAGAATCACCCTGGCCAAGCAATTTCTATATCCACTTGTTCATTGAAGAATTCATCGTAAGCATCTCTCCACCTCATAACAAACTTCCTCTGCAGCATCCGTTTTGACGGCTACAGGCATTTTACCTGGTGCTAGTAACCCGGTTTCCTTAACAGTTTCCGGATTGTTGGACGTTTAGTTTGTCTCCAGTTTTTCATGGCTATAAATAATGCCAGGAAGGACATGATTGGCATAAATCTTTCCCTGAGTTTTGTGTGTTTTCTTCAGGGGTGATTCCTTGAAGAGGAACCCTGGGTTGGATGTTTTTGAGGCCCTTCATATTACTTTCCACGTTGGTTGTTGCTGTGTATATTCCTGTAAAGTCCTCTGCCGGCTTACAATGGCCAGTGTTAAGCATTCATTCTGTCTTTTTAGAGTCTGTGCACTGGATCTGTGTCAAGTGGCATCTCACAGTCTCCTTCTGAGTGGCATTGTTTGCATTAATAGTGACGTTCGGTTTTTTAAAAATGTTCATTGTCCGTTTCTGCAAGTGAGCACATTTTCTTATGCTTTACCATTTACAGGAATGTTGGTATTCTTCAAGATGCTAAAGAATTATGTGTCTGTATGTGTATGGGAATATTTGTGGCAAAAATGTTCCCCAGTTTGCTTTTAGTTTCTTAATTTATGTTTTTAAAGTGCAAAAGCCTTTCGTATTTTAAAAATCAAATGGATTGGACTCTCCCTCTGTGGTGTCTTTCATTGTCTTTAAGCTGTGAAAGAGTTTCTCCATCCACAGATCAGATATCACCTATATTTTCTTCTTTTTTCCCCCCTTATCATTTGAATTTTAACATTGAAACCACCTAAAATTTATTTTGATATCTAACTGTCAGTATGTGAGTTTTGATTTGTCATGTCTTCATTTGTTTTGTTTTTTTACAGCTTTATTGAGCTATATTTTACATACCAGACAGTTCATCCGTCTCCAGAGTACAATTCATTGGCTGTGGGTGTATTCACAGAGTTGTGCGATCATCAACCACAATTTCAGAACAGGTTCATCACCCCAACAAAACCTGTACTCCCGGCACCCCCAGCCCCTGGCAGCCACCAGCCGGCTTTCCGTCTGTGGGTCTCTCTGCTCTGGAGATTTCCTGTAAATGGAATCATACACCATGTCTTTGGGGACTGGCTCCTTTCACTGAGTGTGATCTTCTCGGGGTTCCTCTATGTAGTCGCACGTTTGAGGCCTTTGTTCATTGTTGTAGCTGACTAATGTTCCACTGTATAGATGTGATACATTGTGTTTATTCATTCACTGCTTGATGGATATTTGGGTTGTTTGTACCCTTTAGCTGTTGTGACTAGGGCTGCTATGAACATCTGTGTGCAGGTTTCTACGTGGGCGAGTGTCTGCATTTCTCCTCGGTGGAGTGGGGTTGCTGGGTTATGTGGTAACCCTACGTTTCACCTTTCGAGGAACCACCAAACCGTTTTCCTCAGCAGCTGCACCTTGATGTCTTCATTTTTAACTCCCCTATGGTTGTTTTCTTGATTTTTTCTTTTACCCACATTATTTAGAAGGTTTTGCCAGTTGTTTTCATTTCAGTGTGTTTGGGATTTCGGGTTTGAGGTTTTTTTTTCCTTGATCACTTCTAGTGTTACTCTGTTCTGATCAGAAGAGCAGAACTTGATCTCAGCTCTTGGGAACTTGGTGAGGTTTTCCTCCTGGTGAACCACTTTGTGTCACTTCACAGGAAATGAGAAGAGACGGAGCCCAGGGTGAGTGGCTCGGGCGTTTGGGTTAAGCACGTCTTTCTGTGGGGGGCTCCCCACACTCCCCCTGAGGGCGGCCCCGCTGGCTGCCCCCCGGCACCCTGTGCCACAGCCTCCCGACCCCACAGTGATCGATGGGCTCCGAGACATGGAGGCCGTGTCTGCTCCGTTTCTCAGCGCATTGGGAGCAGGCTCGGAGTTGCTGAGTGAGCGAGGAGGGTGGCAGTCTCAACAGAGACTTCCAGGAGGAACTGTTGGCGGAGCTGGTCGAGGGATGTCTTGGGCCAAGTAATCGAGCAGTAATGGCAACAGTTTTCTTGTATTGAGCTTGTCCATAGGGACATGGCCTCATTTAACCCCTTGTCCAGCACAGGGGGGGTCTCTGTTACTATTTAGCCCCTGAGCAGCTGCCCACACAAGCACAGCGGGCAGGGGCAGTGCCAGGGTTTCCTGGGGGCAGCCTGGCCCCGGGGCCCAGGCTCTCACCCCCTCCCGAGACGGCTGCCCTGTCCGATGGGGCCCTGCAGGCCGAGGGGGCCAGTGTGGCCGAGGGCCCCAGGCAGGGTCGTGGGGGGCACTGAAGGACGGGCCAGCAGGGGGGAGCCACTCCAAGGTGGGCTCAGTGTCTGGGGTCCACCGGAGAGCTGGCGAGAGCCAAGGACCTGTGCGTGTCGGTAGCGGTTGCTGACGATCACTGAGCACCCATGGGTGCTGGGCCACGTCCGGGTGTCTCACATGGATTGGCTCATTGACTCCTCACAGCTCCTGTTGTGGTTTCCTGGGCTGCCGGAGCAAGTCACCGCGAGCTGGTGGCTTCACACCACAAGGACGTGTCCTCTCGTGGTGCTGGAGGCCCCAGGTCCGAAACCAGGCCTCGGCAGGCCCTGCTCCCACCCGGGTCTGGGAAGGGATCCCTCCGTCTCCCGTCTCGTTTCTGGTGGCCGCGGTGTCCCCTGGTCTGCGGCAGCGTCACCCCAGACTCTGCCCCTCTTCCCACGGCCTCTCCCTGTGTCCCCGCAGTCCCCCGGTGTCAGCTCCGTCTCCGTCCCGCTCCTCCCTTCCCGGCCACCAGCCGCTGGGTTAAGGCCGTCCCACCCCGGGGGGACCTCGTCTTAACTAATCCCACCTGCAAGACCTTCCTTCCATAGAAGCCACGTTCTGAGGTCCTGGGCTGGGAGTTCAGGAAACCTTTGTGGGGGCCTCGTGTGACCTGTAACCGCCCCTGCTCGTCCGTTTCCCACTGTCCCCTCGGGAGCTGATGCGGGGCCTTGACTCTCAGCAGAGAGCCAGGCAGACGGGATTCCCAGCTTTATGGGGTTGATGTTCTGGCGGCGGAGACAGGCCGTAGACAGACAAGTGTAGAGCAGCGGAGGGCGCGGGTGCTGGGGTGAGCTGTGGCGGAGAGGGAGGGCGGGTGTGGCATCGGGGCTGCAGTTTTCCTTGGGGTGGTCAGGGTGTGTGAGGAGAGCCCTCGAGAGTGGAGGGACCCTGCGGACCCCTGGGGGAGCTTCCCAGCACGTGAGCCTCCTCGCCAAGGCCGGTTTGGAGAACAGCCGGGAGGGCGGTGGGGTGAGGTTGTGAGCTCAGGGGCCTGGGGTGCGAGGGCAGAGGCGGCGATGGGCCGGAGCACACTGATGAGGCCCAGGAGTGCGGAAGGAGCTGCTGGGCAGGTGGGACGGAGGTTGGACAGAAGACGGACACAGCCCGGCCTGGACTGTGACAGCAGCACTGGCTGCTGTGGCTGGAGAACGTCCTGCTCTCCCATCTCACACGTGGGCGAGGAGAGGCCCGGGAGGACGGCCGACGCGGTGACGGTCCCACGTCCGGGGCGTGCACACACCTGATGCACTCCCAGGCTGCTGAGTCGGGGCCCGTCCTGCCCGTCTCCCAGGCTGAGGTGAGGAAGGCCGTTCCGCCTCAGCCACAGTTAACTCAGGGCTCGGGGGGTCACACCTGCCAGGAGGAGGCAGAGAGTGACCCGGAGGCGGCTGTGGGCCCACGGGGTCTCCCCATGCCTGTCCCGGGGCTCACGCTGACAGCCGGGGTCTGTGCAGCCTCCGGGCCCAGCCGCCCAGGCCGAGCTCAGGGGCCTTGGTGGGAGCTGGAGATGGATTCGTATTTTGTCCAGAAAATCCAGTGGTGATGAATATACAAGGTTAATCATGAAAATAATAATAATTATGACGATGTAGGTTATGATTAGACTCGGTTCAGACTCCCCACGAACTTAGGAGCTAAGAACTGACCACCCGTGATGCTAGCAGCGACACCGCAGTCACCGACGTCACCGAGCGGCGAGTCTGCTCCGGCCGCGCTGACCAGGCCTGCCAGCCCCTGGCGGGGACGTTTCCCACCCTCGAGTTCCGGGGCCAGCTCAGGACCTGAGACCCGACCCAGGCGGGTGACACCAACGGTGGTTTGCTGTCACTTCTCCTCTCGCCCGGAGAGGACAACACCACGACCCAGCAGGGCCCCGCGGGAGCTGCGCTCGGACACCGTGGCCTGCGAGGGGCTCTGTGGTGACGAGAGCCTGGGGCGCCCCGGTCCCCACCTGAGGCCGTGAGGAGCTTGTTTAAATAACCTGCAGCCGGCAGGGAACCGACGCCTCCTGCTCGGGGAGGAGGAGGCACAGGGCCTGGTCCCGCCACGGGAGGCTGCTTGGCTGGGGGCTGCGGTCGGGCCACCGGGGCCTCCTGCCTTCACCAGCACGTGACACTGGACCTCAGTGTTCGCCTTTCTCCGCACGGCGCTAACCTTCTCACTGGAGTCATCCCCTCTCGTTCTCGCCATAACCCCGCGTGGCAGGAGCTGTCATCACACCCATTATACAGGTGAGGAAACCGAGGCTCGGAGAGGGGAGCCGGGAAATAGGGGAACTGAGTCTGTGCACAGGTTTGCTGACACCACAGCCCATGATCTTACCCAGGGCCCCACACCCCTGGGATCTCAAACTCGCCTGCACCGGGGGCCGGAGGTGGGCAAACTGGAGACCTCTTGGCCCGTAGAAGGGGCAGCCACTACCAGCTCCAGCTCAGAGAGCCCACATAGTCGTGGGTTTTTTAAAATGTTGTTTTGTTTTGTTTTTAAGAGAAACCATAAATTCATTTTTCTTGGGTAGATTATCTCGATTTTTTTCATGCGGGTAACAATTTTTAAAATTTTCAAACTCTCACGGGCAAAGCAGACAATGTGTGCCAGCTGGACTCAGCCCAAGGAACGTCTTCCACGCGGGGCACACTTCCTGCCTCACCTGGCGGGAGGCCCTGGTGGGTTATTTCAGGACCTCAGGCTCCTTCTTGGGGGCTGGCTCACACGCACGAAGGGTGTTTACAGCCAGCGCTGGGTGAGCTTTGCAGCCATTCGCTGCCTCAGGGACAGGAGGATCATCAGATATCGTCTCAAGAAATATTTTCAGGATCACTCACTATATATTTGAAAAAGAAACCTTCAGCCATGGCACTCTGCAGAATTCACCCAGCCGCCTTTCTTGTGGGCAGACGCTGTGCCATCCCCGTGAGTCCAGTCCAAACGGGAACTCCCCTCGGTCGTGGCTCCGAGTGGGGCATGTCCCCAGGTGTCAGGTGGGACCATCTGCTGTTGGAGCCGGGAGTCAGACCAACTGGGATGAAAACTCCGCCACTCCATCCATGGGACCTCGGGCAACTTGTGTAGCCTGGGCCTCGGTTTCCCCATCTGTATAAGGGGGACTCATTCCATTGCTTACTGAGTGTCGCTTTGAGGATTACTGAGGTGATACATGTACGGGGTAACAGTGCCTCGCAGGTGGTCACGCTTAAGGAGAGCTAGTTGCTTTCATCATAATTTACTGAATCTGAGTTGCAGTGAAGAAACACTGCACCAATATTTAATCTAAGGGCAAAGACTCTGTGTTATAAACCCACAGCCTGTAAGAAATAAAAGAGATTTGACTTAGTGACCAGATTTACTTATTAATTTATTAGGTTGAGATGCTCAAAGATGACAACTTTTATCTGCATTGTTCCCAATATACTCACAGATTTTTCTCAGTCCCATCTCAGCTCTGGTGTAAAGCGAGGGTCAGAGAACTAATTCTTTAAAGGCCCAGACAGTGTTCCCAGCCTTGTGGCCATCAGGTCTCCCCCACAACCACTGAGCCCAAAGCAGAACCCAGGTGATATGCAAATGAGTGGGTGTGGCTGTGCCAGAGAAACTTTATTTCAGAATCAGGTGGGTGGGCAATGGTTTCCTGATTCAGGGTGTTAAAGATCCACTCATTCATTCATTCATGCCCGTGTTGCAAACAAACAAACAATGCAGATGTAGTGTTTCAGGTGATGAGCCCCGCTGCATTCAGGAGGAAAGGCGGAAGGAGCCGAGGTGGGCGTGAAGCCTGCCGCCGTGGCGGGGCGGGCAGGAGCCTTGGGAGTGGGTGACGGTGGCAGGGACCAGGGGTGAAGTGGGGGCGAGACAGCTGCTGCCCGGCGGCAGGAGCAGGACGCGCAGAGGCCCTGGGCTGGGGGGGTGGCTGGTGGGTTTGGGTGGCAGTGAGGAAGCCGTGAGTGGGCCCTGGGCCGGCGGACCCGTCTTACCACCCTCACCCCCCGTTCCGGTTTGCTAGAGCTGCCGTTATGCAAAATACCAGAAACAGATCAGCTTTTTTAAAGGGGGTCTATTAGGTTACAGATTTACAGTTCTGAGGCCATAACAGTGTCCAAACTAAGGCATCAACAAGAGGACACCTTCACTGGGGAACGGCCGATGGTGTCCGGAACACTTGTCAGCTGGGAAGGCGCGTGGCTGCCCCTGCTGGTCCCGCGTTGTGTTCCAGCTCCTCTCTCAGCATCTGCAAAGCTCTTCTGTCTGCAACTCCAAGCGTCTCTTAGCATCTCTGTCAGCTCCCAGGCGTCTCTCCAGAAGTCTGTCTCAGCTGCTCTTGGCGTGTTTTGTCCTCTTTTAGCCTCTCTGGGGCAGGCTCTGGGCCAGCGTCTCACAGTGTCAGCTGCGTCTCGTCGGCTCCTGGCTCAGCGCCTCCCGGGCACTGTCATCTCTGCTCTCCCTGCAAGCTCCCTTTAAAGGGCTCCAGTAAACAGTCCTGAGTGGGCAGGATCAAATCTCCATGGAAACAGTCGATCAAGAGGCCACACCCTAATCCAAAAGATTAATCCATCTGCCCCCACAAGATTGCGTTAAAGAATATGGCTTTTTCTGGGGGACATAATGTAGCCAGACCGGCACACCCCTGCAGCCCGTTCTCCGCTCTGCAGCCAGCGGCGTCCTGATGAAACGCAGCTCATCTCATGTCCCACCTTCGCTGAGAACTCCCCGGAGGCTTCCTGTGACGCGGAGGAGGAAATCCAGGCTCCTTGCCGTGGCCGCCGTCCCCACGCTGGAGTTTCCCTGCGGCGTGGACACAAAGCTCGTTCCTGCTTCCAGACCTCCGCGCCCCCCTCCTGAGATGCTCCCCGCCCGCCCAGCCCCTGGCCTCGCCCTCTGCACCCCCGAGGTCTCCGCCCCAGGGTTACCTCCCCAGGGCGCCCCTCCCTGACCCTGCGCCCTGCTCTCCTCACCTCCCTGCCCGTGTGGTGCTGATGGCTGCTCTTTGAGGTTATTTATTCTTAGGTGTGTCCAGCAACACGTCTTTGGGGTTAGGCCTCCGAGGACAGAGGCTGTGCCTCTTATTCTGGCCTCTTGTGTGTGTCCTTATGTCTGGGCCGAGGACACGGCTCCAGCACGCCGCAGGGGTCCCCGGGTGGTGGCTGAAAGTGTGAGTGGGCGAACGCACGAGCCGAGTTAGAGAGGGACTGACCACCTGGGCTAGAAAGCTCCATGAGGCCCCATTCCTGTGTGTCCTGTTTGCAGCTGGTTCCCGTGCCTGGCACGTGTAGGGGCTCAGTGAGTAAGGGTCGAGAGAATGAGTGGATGAGGTATTAGCACCGTGTGTTCCCAGGAACCATGGCTGAAATGTACCTAGAACATATTAGAATATGTACTAGATACCACTGAGGCATGTCCCTGGAGGGAAATGTATCTGAAACCGTTTTTCCTGTTTAAGGGAAAAAATTGATCATATTTCTCTAGAAGCCCAATGAAATTTAAAACACCAGTTAAGTTTTTGTTCCAGTTATAAATTGCAGGATAACAAACCACCCCCAGAGCTCAGTGGCTTCAGAGCAGCCGTCCACTGCTGTCACTCGGTTCTTGCTTGGGGTCTCCCCTGCAGGGCGGTCCATGGCGCCTGGGGTGGGAGGATCTGCCGGCTGCTTCACTCTTGCCTGTGCTGGGGCAGGCGCGGCTGGGGGCACGGCGGGCGTCTCTCTCTCTCCTCGCGGCCTCTCCACGTGGCTGCCTGGCCGTCTCGCAGCTGGCATCACAGTGCCATCTGACTTCTTACTGGCGACTGGCTTCTCCCGGGTGGAAGCCACAGGGCTTCTTGTGCTCAAGCCTCGGAGTCCTGGAACCTCACTTTCGCCTGATTCTGCGGGACAAGGCAGCCACCAAGGCTGGCCCCGTTCCCGGCGTAGGAGAATGCAACTCCGTTCGTGATGCGCTTGCAGCCATCTTTACTCACCCCCACTATCCGTTGTCTACTTTATTGAAAGCAACTATGCAGATAAATGGGTAAACCTGTACTTTCTGTGCTTGCGATGCAGGACTTGGATTTCTAATTGACAGCTTGTGAAAACTAGTTGAGAGTTGGGAGCATGAGAGCCCCACATGCTCAGTTTGGGCCGATGGTCAAAGCAGGTGGCTTTTCTGTGTCTTCCCATCACACCCAGTTGCTTTATCAGGCCCATTGGAGCATATTGTGAAAATACCAAGATTTGGTGATTTGTTCTACAAAGAATTAAGGACCTACTATGTGCCGGGACTGCTCTGGGGCCTGAGGGGTTAGCAGTGGACCAGGCAGGTGGACACAGCCCTGACCTCCCCAGGAGGTAGACACTGTTACCCCATTTTGCAGAGGAGGAAACTGAGGCACAGACAAATTTAACTAACATGTTCAATTTCACACATTTACATAGCTAGCAAATGGCACATGCCCTTCTTCAAGACACTAATGTTTGTTATTATTTTTGAAAAGTACACATACACTGTATTAGTTATTTACCACGGAATAACAAATTACCCAAAACATAGCAGCTTAAAACAGCAAATACATATCATCCTGTATGACTCATGGGGGCCAGGAGTTGGGAGGGGCCTGGCCGGGTGGTTCTGTCTGCTCCTGGGCGGTGGTGGAGAGTCCCCCTCCTGCGGCTGCCACAGCTCTTGGCTCCTTGCTGGCTCTCGGCTCCTTGATGGCTCTCGGCTCCTTGCTGGCTCGCCACTGGAGGCCTCAGGTCCTGGCACACAGGCTGTCCCCAAACTTCCCATTGCCCGGCAGCATGCTTACCCCAGGGCCAGCGACCCTGGAGAAGGAAGTGGACACTCGAGACAGCAGCTGCAGTTGTGCTAACCTGTTCTCGGAAGGGACATACCTCCGTCTGCTGTGGCCATTGAGCACACAGTGTGGGGGTGTGTCTGCAGCAGGCGGGGTCCGTCGGGGGACGTCATGGAGGCTGTTCCCACACACACACGGAACAGGAAAATATCCTACGTGATGAGACTACTCTGGGACAACCGCTGGTAACAATTTGACATATTTCTTTCAACTCTTCTGTGCATTGCTTTTATGTGGTTGAGATTAGGTTGTGTATATATACGGTGTAATCTCATTGTGTTCATATCAATGAAAGCTCTGTACAGTCTTTTCTGAAAATGGCTATGTAATCAGACATGGAGATGAGTCTTCATTTATTTGATGAATCCCATGTCATGAGATATTATAATTGTTCCAAGCATTTACCATTATAAACACAGTGGCATGGCCATCTTTGTGCATGAGTCTTGTCAGATTTTTGGACTATCTCATCAGGATAGATTTCCAGAAATAGAAGATCTGAACATTTTTAAGCATAGAAGTGTATCATATAATCCTTTTAATTGAGGAAGTAATAGGTGCATATGGTAAAAAGCCTAAACTGTTGTAAATAAACTGGGGAAAAGGATTTTTCTCCCTTCCCCATCCTGAAGGCATTAGCATCAGTCTTGACTTTTACCAATTGCTGTTTTTTTAACAGCTTTATTGAGATATAATTCACATACCATACAATTCAATGTGTACAATTAGAAGTATACCAATGGCTTTTTGTATATTCACAGAGTTGTGCAACCATCAAAATTTTAGAACATTTTCATCACCACAAAAAGAAACTCCCCCTTTCTCTGTCACTTCCTTACCCCCCATTTTTCACAGCCCTAAGTAATCACTAATCTACTTTCTGTCTCTATAGGTTTCCTCTAATCTGAAGATGTCATATAAGTGGAATCATACAATATGTGGTGTTTGGTGACTGGCTTCTTTCACTTAGCATAATGATTTCAAGGTTCATGTATGCCTTAGGATTTGTCAGAACTTCTTCCCTTTTGTATGGCTGAATAATATTCCACTGTGTGGCTGTACCACGTTTTGTTTATCAGTTCAGCAGTTGATGAACATTTGGGTCATTTCCATCTTTTGCATATTATGAATAATGCTACTGTGAACATTTATGTGCAAGTTTTTGTGCAGGCATGTTTTCATTTCTCTTGGGTAGATACCTGCGCGTGGCATTGCTGGGTCATATGTTAGCTCTGCTTCACCATTCGAGGGACTGGCTGCACCATTTCACATTCCCACCAGCGGTGTGTCTTTATCAGTTACTTGCATACACTTCCCAAGGAGAGTCCGTGCCTATGTAAGCACATATGGATGGATATCCCTTGTTTCCTTTACAGAAATTTCAACAGACTAGACACACTGTTCTACACATTGCTTTTTCATGTGGTAGTACATTCAGGAAATCATTCCTTATTTGCACCTAAAGAGCTTCCTCGTTCTTGTTTGTGGCTGTATGTATTCCATTGTGGTGGATATACTGTGGTTTATTTATCCAGTCCATTACTGATGGAAATTTAAGTTGTTTTTGTTCTTTTTGTTTCTTCAGTTGATGCCATAATACATATCCTTATACATGTGTCTTTTGGTAGGTGTATTCCTATATCTGAGTTAGTATAGTCTAGAAACGAGGTGGTTTGTTCAAAAGATAGATGAATAGTGGTTTTGGTAGATCTTGCTAAATTGCACTCCACAGATATCGCACCAGTCTGTGCTCCTATCAGGATAATGCCACACAAGGCATCATCAAACCTCTGAGCTTTACCTATCTGATAATCTGATGCTATGTCTTCATAGTTTTGATCTGTACTTTTTTTGCACTTCTTTCTTAGTAAATACAATTAGAGCATTTTTTCAGGTATTTAAAAGCCATTTGTATTTCTTGTTCTTTTACTATTTAGGACCTTTGCTATTTTGTTTTGGGTCTTTATCTTATTGATTTATAAGAGTTCTTTATATATTAAAGATATTTTCTCTTTTTCATATGTATTACAGACGTTTTCCCCAGGTTGTCATTTTCCCAGGTTGTTTATGATCATTTTCCCATTTAGAAATTTTTAGTCTTCATGAGTTTTATTTTATTTTATGGCTTCTGGGTTTTGTGTTTCGCATATTAAAATCTTTCACAGGCTCTGCTTACAAAACTTACATTTTCCTCTGTTACTGTTCTGTTTAATTTTTTTTCTTTAAATGTTTGACCTATCTGGATTTTTTAAAATTAATGTAAGAACTTTATTTCTCCAGATGCCTAGCCATTTGTGCCCTCCCAATAATTTGTTCAATTCATCTTATCTCCTCTGATTTGAAATCTTGCTAAAATGTAGGTTTTTTTGTTTGTTTTTTGTTTTGTTTTATTTTTGCTTTTGAAGGTGACAGAGACTTTGGTATCACAGCACCTAACTTGGCTCTAGCCCCAGAGACTGAATTTCTTTGTTAGCTCCCCCAGGCCCTCAGGGAGCTGTCTGATAAATGTATTTTGAATGGAACACAGGACTAGCTCCTGGTCACTTCTGTAGCCTCTTGTCGCTGGCCACAAGCTGCTCTGTTTCACAGACCTGGGCTGGGTTTGGCAGGTCCCCAGTCCACAGATGAGGGCCTGTTCTCCCTGGCAGCTTCTGGATGAGGGCCGGGCCTACATGGCCCTGGACACCCTGGCCCCTGCACCCATTCATTCATCCAATCATTTGTTCAACAGGGATTTACTGAGCACCTACTTCATGCCAAAAACGGGCCTAGGAGTTGGGAATTTGGAAGTGAAGAGGACAGACCAGGTCCCTGCTTTGATCCTGAGGGGAGGGGACATTACTGTTTGCATTGGTGAGGGTGTAAGTTCGGCTGCTGTAACGAGAGATCCTAACATAGGGAGGCCACTCAAGATGGCCGTATTTTCCTCTCATGTCGCAGTCTGGGGAGGTGTCCCACCAGCTCCACGGTGGACAGCACCCAGGCTCTCGTTTCCTTGTTCTCTGGCGTCCCGTGGTCCAAGTTCCCGCTCCAGCTTCCTCCAGCCAGGCCACATCCCCAGCCTGGGGTGGGGAGAGGGCAGTGGTCATGAGCAGATTCGCCTTCCCTTTAAGGGAGGGACCTGGCGGTTTCCCACATCACTCTGCCCTCACTCCGCCCGTCGTCGGGTCAGGCTCCTAATCACTTGACCCTTAGGTAGCTGCAAGGGAGGTTGGGAAATGTAGTTGGAAAAGGTAGCCATGTAGCCAGTTATTACTTTTATTACTGAAGAAGAAGCACAGAAAGACACTGGGGGAATGACAAGCAATTTGCTACGTAAGTGGATGTAAAATACACAGTATAATTTCAGATAGCGTTAAGTGCTGTGAAGAAATTAAAGCCGGGGCGTGAAGTTGCACGACTTGGGCACAGGGAGAAGGAGGTAGGAGGCATTTCTCCGGAGGACCCGGGCGGGCCTCTCCGTGGGAGTTCGTTGGAGCTGGGCCTCTCCGTGCCCTCAGCCCCAGCCCAGGCCAAGCCCTGCAGCCCACGCAGCCCCCACTCTCTCCGCTCTCCCGCTCCCGACAGCCCTTTCTCCTGGCAGCCAGTGTGCCTCTAAATCTCTAGGGCATCCCGTCACTCCCAGGCTCCTGCCTTCCGAGCCTGATGACTGCGGGTGAGTAAGGCGCCGGCTCTGCAGAGACTGGAGGCAGAGGGAGCAGCGAGTGCAGGGCCCTGGGGCGGGCACAGCTGGGTTCCTTCCAGGAGCAGAGGAAGCCAGGAGGAAGAGGACGCGTGCTGCGAAGTGAAGTCCGAGAGGCGGGAGCCCGGGATAGCCCCTCTGTCCACCCGCTGAGCGGCAGCAGAGATTGGGAGCCCGGCCTGGGAGCCGGCCTGCCTGGGCGCAAAGCCTGGCGGCTCCACTCGGTAGCGGGTGAGCAGGACAGGCGACCCTCCCCTCGGCGCCTCGGCCTCCCTGCAGCACCCCCATTGGCAGAGGCTGACAGGGAGCCAGCCGGAGAGGCGAAAATAGGGATTGGAGTCCAGACCCCGCATCAGAGAGGATGTGAGAGGGAGGCTTTGGTGATGGACAACAGCTTAATAGTGGGCGTAATATCAGGACCTGCCTCACGTGGCTGCTGGGAGTCAACACATTAATTAATATGTGTGACTAATGCTTGCTTGATAAGTGATAGCTTTTGTTGCTGTTATTATTTGCATCACCATCATCATCTACCGTGCTCTGTCACACTCGTTTGGTCCATGGGGGTTTCAGGCATGGCCTGGGCAGGCGCTTGCACCTCGGCCACATGAACTTCTCACAGTTCCCCAGCCGTCTTGTTGCCTTCTAGGCCGTGGGCCTCAAGCTGAGCTCGCTCCACTCCGAAGAGTCTCCCCCAAAGAACCCACCCATTCATTCTTCCCCGACCTTTTCCTGGATCCTCCCTAACGCCGCCCTGGCTGGGCTGCAGAGAATTTTGTTCACACCTTTAAGATGGTCAATGACATGTGCTTTAGTCTGCCTCTCCCGAAAGGGACTAGTCCCTGACTGTTTCTTTTCTGTGTCCCGGCACCTGACTTGGGATTCAGGAAAGTTTGAACTACTGGATTCCATCCAGAATTCTGCCTTTTCTGGGCTGTGTTCATTCACTGTGTTGAAATAATTTTGCCTTTGACTCCTTTTTATCTGTTTCTCAATACTGTGATTTTCTTCTAAACCATCTTATATTTGTGCTATTTCTTTGGCCAAGCACCACTCTGATATAATAGACACCAAGAAAACCACGAGTGACTCCTTCCGAGTCCGGCACCTGGCTGAACTCTTCAGATACACTTTGTCCTCCTTCCCTAAATTTTCTTGGGTTTTCTGGCCCCTTCTCCAGACCGCTGTAAGGAGGGCCTTGCGGTTAGTGGTTGTGGGTTTCCTCTTACAGGAGTCAGTGACCTTCAGGGACGTGGCTGTGGACTTCACCCAGGAGGAGTGGCAGCAGCTGGAGCCTGCCCAGAAGGCCCTGTACAGGGATGTGATGCTGGAGAACTACAGGAACCTGGTCTTGCTGGGTAAGGGGAAGCTTCCCTGTGTCACTCATCATCGGCTCAGGACTTGAGGACCAAGAATAAATAAATAAATGAGATGGACAGATTCAACTATAGAGAAATTTCAACTACTTTAGGCAAAAATAAGGTTGATAGATGACAAAATGGGGAATAATATTTGCCACATGTATGATGACCAAAGGCTTATAATTATATAAAGAGCTCCTAGAAATCAATAAGAAAAAGACTGAATGAACGGTAGAAAAATGGACCAAACATATGTGCTGGCAATTCATAGATGCAGACATATATGAGATTACACTTTTAAAAGATTTTTTAACCTTATTAATAGTCAAAGGAATATAAATTGAGATATCAGTTTTTGCCTGTGAGGTGGACAGATTTAAAAGAGTGACAATACCTGTATTATGAGGTTTTAAGGAAAGTAACTCTTGTTTTAGGGATATAAAATTGGGACAACTCTTCTGGAGTTGGCAGTTTGGCATTATAAGATTTTGAACAATTCCATTTTTAGAGATCTGTCCTTTAGAAATCCTCCCATAAGTGTGCAAAGTTTTACGTAGGTAGGAAAATGAGAAAAACAACCTAAATGCCCAGCCATTCAAGATTAACATCAAAGATGTATGAATATAATGGAAAACTATACAGCTGTTCAAAGAAGAGGTCTGTTTGTAGGCACTGACATAGAAAGATGTCCCCAATGTATCGCTAGGTGAAAACACTAACTTTCAGAATTAGAGTATGACCCCATCTCTTTAATAGCTCTTTTGGAGGTATAACTGACCTACAATTCACTGCACACGTCTGAAGTGTACCATTTGATAAGTTTTGACGTATCTACATACCCATAAAACCATGACCACAGTAAAAATAATGAGCATATCCATCACCGTGGGAAATTTCCTCGTGTCCCTTCAGAATCCCTCCCTCCCTCCACGTAGCGGCCTTCCGCCCTCAAGCAACCACTGGTCTGCTTTATGTCACTGTAGATTGGTTTACGTATTCTGGAATTTCATATAAATGGAATCACACAGTATGTACTCTTATTTTGGTCTGACTTCTCTTTCACTTGGCATATGTATTTTAAGATTCACCCATGTGGTCACATGTGTCAGTAGTTCATTTCTTTTTATTGCTAAGTAATATCCCACTTTATGAATATGCCACAATTTGTTAATCTGCTCACCTGTTGATGAACATTGGGTTGTTTCCAGTTCTGGGCTGTTAAAAACAAAGCTGCTATGCTGTGAACATTTGGGTGCAAGTCTTTACGTGGATGTATACTTTCCTTTCTCTTGAGCAAATACTTAGGAGTGGAGTGGTGGATCCATATGGCAGGTGAATGTTGAATTTTGTTTTAAGAAACTGACAAACTGTTTTCCAAAGTGGTTATACCATTTTGGATGAGAGTTACAGCTGCTCCACATGCTTGCCAAGATTTGGTGTGCTCAGTCTTTTAAGTTTTCGCCATTGTTGTAGGTGTGAAGTAGTATCACATTGTGGTTTTAATTTGGTATCAGGAATCTGCTCATGTGCATATTTATCTTCTATATATTCTGTTTCATGTAGTATCTGTTCAAATCATTTGTCCATTGTTTTAACTGGGTTGTTTCCTTATTGAGTTTGGCAAGTTCTTCATATATCCTGGATACAAATTCTTTATCAGATACATGCTTTACAAATATTTTCTCCCTATCTGTGGCATGTCTTTTCATTCTGTCTTTTGAAGAACAGGTTTGTTTGTTTTAGAAAGATCTTTATCAAGATATAGTTTACATACCATAAATTCACCCTTTTAGAAAGTATACAATTCAGTGGTTTTAGTATATTCACAGAGTTGTGCAACCAACACCGCTATCTAATTTTGGAACATTTTCATCACCCCAAAAAGAAACCCTGTATCCACTAGCAGTTACTCCCCACCATACCCCCTTCTGCAGTTCCTGTCAACCATTAACCTACTTTCAGTATCTATAGATTTCCCTATTCTGGACATTCTGTATAAATGCATTCATACAGTATGTGGCTGTTTGTGACTGGCTTCTTTCACGCACCATAATGTTTACAACGTTCATCCATGATGTATGTAACATGTATCAGTATGTCATTCTATTTGATGGCTAAATAATATCCCATTGTATGGAAATATCACATTTTGTTTATTCATCTGCTGATGGGTATTTTGGTTGTTTCCACTTTAGAGCTGCTATGAATATGCTATAAACATTCATCTCCAGTTTTCTGCATGGACATATTGTTTTCATTTCTTTTGTTATATACCGAGGTATGGAATTACTGGGTCATATGGTAACTCTGTGTTCAACCTGTTTGAGGAACTGCCAAATGGTCTTCCTAAGTGGCTGTGCCGTTTTATATTCCCACCAAGAGGATATGAGGGTTCCAGTTTCTCCACATCCTCACCAATGCTTGTTATTATCCGTCTTTTTTATGATAGCCATTCTGGTACATGTGAGGTGGTATTTCACTGGGGTTTGATTTGAGTTTCCCTAATGGCTAATGATGTTGACCACTCTTCATGTGCTTATCGGCCATTTGTGAATCTTCTTTGGAGCAGTTCTCTACTCATATCCTTAGGGTCCACCGTCACTGTTTCTGCTTGAGGATATCAAGTTGCCCCGATACCACTTGTTGGAGAGCAGAAGTTTTTAATTTGATGAAGTCCAATTTAACTTTTTTTTTTTTTTCATTTCTGGATTGTGCTTTTGGTGACATAAGAAATCCTTGCCTATCCCAACCCACAAGGATTTTCTCCTGTGTTTTTTTCTAGAAGTTGTATAGTTCTAGGTTTTATGTCTTGGTCTGTGATCCATCTAGAATTAATTTTGTATACGATGCAAAGTATGGATTGAAGTGCATTTTTTTTTTACTAATGGGATCCAGGTGATCCAGCACCATTTGTTGGAGACTTTTTTCCCTCCACTGAATTGCTATTGTGCCTTTGTCAAAAATCAGTTTCCCATATAGGTATGGCTCTAATACCGTACACTATTCTGTTCTGACTCACCTGTTAGTCTAACTTGATGCCTGGAACACATAATTTGATCCTTTCAAGTTCTGATTTTATGATTTGTATTCACATAAATCTAACTGTTCCCCAGAAGGAGGCAAAACCTTTCTGAGTATTCTACCCAGTGCTGAGTGAATTAGGAGGTTTTCTGGCCAGGCTGGTGGGAAAAGGCAGCATTCCCAGCCCTGCGTGAGCTCTGGAAGCCGTTCTCTGATACTCTTGGGTGGTTTTCTCCCAGACTTGGGTAGTTTCCTCGTGGACATGTGCTGATCAGTGGTCTGCTGGGTACTAGAGTGAGACCCTCGCAGATCTCCAGGTGCTTTCCCAGGCAGCTCTCTCCTGAGCAGGACTCGGTCCTGCCTGCTCTACCCGCCACGGCCCCTCAGCTCCATCTCCCCACCTCAGAGTCCACTGGGCTCTGCTGCAGTTTCCCCTCTTTGTTTGCATGTGTTTGCGTGCGCACATATGTGTGCATGTTGTGTTTATTTTTTTAAAGGTGCATTGTGAAAAAAATCCTAAAAATGAACACCAAACTATTAACTCTGTTCAGTGAGATTATAGGAGACTTCCATTTTGTTATCTTTTGATGCTTGATTTTCTTATAATCAGTGTGAATTACTTTGTAGTCAGAAACAATTGTAGAAATATAGAAAATGGAAAAAGAAACTATAAAGGGACAAGAAGTTTAGCACAGCAAAAAAAGAATACACCCATATTTGAACCAAAGGAATAAATAGCATTTTGCATGTTAGTAGCTTTTGCCAAAATGCCATCTGAGGAAATTGTCCATTTAACATTTCTCTTGACAGTGGATAAAAATAGCCAACCGTGCACGTCATCAGAGGTGTTGCTGTTTGCCGATGGTGAAACGTGTTGTGGCAGGGTAGCTGTCATTTGGCTGGCATTGAGCTGGGTTTTCACAGATTTTCGTGGCTAGGAGCTGTGTGGGTGGTGATTTTATTTATTTATTTATTTATTTATTTATTTTATTTGCAAATGATCTCTAGTGAAGAGTTTTAATCCTTAAAAGGGAGGCTGCTTCCTTTTCCCCTTCCTGTTAAGCGTGGGTTTCCTTGGCTTTCTGCCTCCAGCTCTCCCTAGTTTCCGAGTTAATATTCACTCTGAAAGGTGTCCATCTACGTTCATGGAGCAGACCCTTCATCCTTGCTGCCACTTTACCTCCTCAGAGCATCCCAGACCCCATCAGCCCCAAATCAAACTTATCATTGCCCTTCCTTTCCCCTTTCCACTGAAAAGTAAGCCATGCCCACTCCATGAGGGATGATATGCCCCATAACACCATCATCCTGACATCTGGGCCTCATGTCACACTGAATTCACTAAGCCGTGATTTTTCTGTCGCCTTAAGCAAGACTTTCCTCCGGATGGGAAAGCAGCACATGGCAGTACAGCAGCTCATCAGGGCCCCTGGCTCTGGGGTCGGACTGCTGGGGCTTGAATTCCCAGGTCTGTCTTTAATAAGCTGTTGGACCCTGAGTATGTGACTTTATTCTAGGGCCTCAGTTTCCTCATTTGTAAAGTGGGGCTAATACTACTATTAGTTCATGAGAGTACCTAACTCACATATTGTTGTGAGGATTGCCTGAGAAGATCTGTACACATTTCTTGGCACTGTGTCAGGCAGATTGTAAATGCTGAATAAATGTTTTTCTGGACCCTTCTGTGTGTAAGGTATTGCTTTGGGAGCTGGGGATGGGCAGCACCCCTGCCCTCATGGAGCTTACCTTTTTTGGGGGAACAGATAAGAAACAGATAAAGGGACAATCAAAGAAAAGTGTTCACAGACCATAATGATCTCCTGGGTCAAAGAGCAGGGCAGAGAAGGGTGGAGGATGGAGGGCAAGCTGGAAGGATGGAGAATAATGGGCACATGTCATATAAATATTTGTTTTATTTTATTATTATTCCAAATAAAAATCACTGCTTTGGGGAAATTCAGGATGAGTTGAAGTGGGAAGACCCTGAAAGTTAGAAGCCTATTATAATAATTCCTACTTAAGGTGGTGAGAGGCTTCTGTTCACTCACACCCATCCCGGCTTAACCTCCTGTTGATCCCCTTTAGGTGTCTCTCTCATGAGCTCCTGTCTTCTGGCCGCCCTATCCATTCCTCTGCTGAAGGGATATTTCTTGTTCTCTCTGCTCACCTCATTTATTAATTCTGCCTCCTTAAGTCACATTTGCCTTCAGTTCATTGCTTTCCGTCTCCATCCTTCTCCAGCTGAAATTGTTTGCCTACTCTGTCTTTGCCTTGTGCATTGTACCTTTGGTTTCATGTGCCCATTCCCACTTCAGAGTCCCTTGCTCCCAGCGGTATTAACTACATACATTTGCATCTTCTGTTTTTCTTTTTCCTTTTTTTTTTTTTTTTTCAGACTGGGAGACTAGACCTGAAATGAAAGAATCAGATCCAAAGGAGGACATTGTGGAGGACAAACCACGCTGTGTGGTGGTCAAGGAAAGACCTACAAAGAATGGTGCATGGTGTTCTACCTTAGAAGGAGCATGGAAACAGGGTGACTTGTTGGAGAAGCAGCAGGGAAATGCAGAAACTCATTTGGATCAATTGGAAATCTCCCATGAGAACAAACTCCATGGGGAGTTAGATCCTGAATGTAGTGAATTTATGGCATTTATCAACCAAAATTCTACTCTGGTTCCACCAAGGTTGGAAGATGCAACAGAAATGGAGACCCATGCATTTGTCATGCATGGAAAGAACTTCTCAAGCAATTCAGACTTAAATAATGCCCCCAAACTCTACATAGAGAAGAAATCCTATGACTGTAATGAGTGTGGAAAGGCTTTCAGCCGAAGCTCATCCCTGATAAAACACCAAAGGATTCACACAGGAGAGAAGCCATTTGAGTGTAACATCTGTGGAAAACACTTCATTGAACGGTCATCCCTCACCATTCATCATAGAGTCCACACTGGAGAGAAGCCCTATAAATGCAATGACTGTGGGAAAGCCTTCAGCCAGCGCATGAACCTCATTGTACATCAGAGAACTCATACTGGAGAGAAGCCGTATGTGTGCAATGTGTGTGGGAAAGCCTTCCGAAAGACCTCATCCCTCACTCAGCATGAGAGAATCCACACTGGAGAGAAACCTTACACTTGTGGAGACTGTGGGAAAGCCTTCAGCCAGAACATGCATCTCATTGTGCATCAGAGGACA
The DNA here is from genome assembly GCF_015220235.1 of Choloepus didactylus. Classification (NCBI taxonomy): domain Eukaryota; kingdom Metazoa; phylum Chordata; class Mammalia; order Pilosa; family Megalonychidae; genus Choloepus; species Choloepus didactylus. The sequence continues at coordinate 1,857,316 of NC_051333.1, read as the reverse complement.
CACACTGGGGAGAAACCCTATGTATGTAATGAGTGTGGGCGAGCTTTTAGCCAAAATATGCATCTGACCGAACATCAGAGGACTCACACTGGAGAGAAACCCTATGAATGTAAGGAATGTGGGAAGGCCTTCAATAAGAGCTCATCCCTTACCCTCCATCAGAGAAATCATACGGGAGAGAAACCCTATGTGTGCAATGAGTGTGGAAAAGCTTTCAGCCAGAGTTCATACCTTATACAGCACCAACGGTTTCATATTGGGGTGAAGCCCTTTGAATGTAACGAGTGTGGGAAGGCCTTCAGTAAGAACTCATCACTCACTCAGCATCAGAGGATTCATACTGGGGAAAAACCCTATGAGTGTTACATTTGCAAGAAGCACTTCACAGGACGCTCCTCTCTCGTTGTACATCAGATAGTCCATACCGGAGAGAAACCCTACAAATGCAATGAATGTGGGAAATCCTTCAGCCAGAGCGCATACCTCATCGAGCACCAGAGAATTCATACTGGAGAGAAGCCCTATAAATGCAACGAGTGTGGAAAGTCCTTCATCAAGAACTCTTCGCTCACAGTCCATCAGAGAATTCACACTGGAGAGAAACCTTATAAATGCAGTGAATGTGGGAAAACCTTTAGCCGGAACACAAACCTTACTCGACACCTGAGGATTCACACCTAGGATAAAAGTGGGGAGCACTTTAGCATAGGGGTTTCCCTCTTGGCACTTCAGAACAACACATAAATGAGATCCTTAATAAAGGTCACTGGTGTGAGAAGTCCTTCTTTTGGAGCACACGGGTGACTCAGTGTTAGAGAAGTGACTCCCCTGAGGAGTCTTAGGAATGTGGGGATCATGAAAAGGCCTTCCATTGTAGAAGCTCCTTCCTTACAGAGCTTCAGAACATTGGCAGAGCAAGCCTATGAGTAGAGCAAGCCAAATATGTCTAACATATTTGGAAGCATTTTAAGGTTCACTGTAGATGGCAATGGGAGCTCCAAAAAGGAATTCAGGACTCCTGAGTTCCAGCCCCGGCCCTCTTCGTGGGTGGTTATAAAAGCTTGGACCAATCAGTTAATATCTCTGGGTCTCAGTTTCCTCAGTAGTAAAGTGGAGGTAGGGAAGGGGAGTGGACTCAACAAATGAACACTGGGACATTTTTCCCTTTGTCATACACATTCCTAGATCCAGATATCAGTTTGTCACCCTCCGTGAGTTTTCTTGATGGGTTAAGAGCTAGAGGGTCTTCATATCCTTCCAACCACCCAGGCCCCTTACACCTTACCCCTTCTGGTGGAAGCCACCAAACTACCAAGTGGTAGAAGTTTGCAAGTCATTTATGGGAAAAAATATTTTTCAGAGTTAGCAAATAACAGTAACCACTTTGAATGCCAAAGGTTCTTATAGTGGTCTCTTGTTAAAAAAAAAAAATAAAACTTTTAATTAAGGGAAACCGTGTCATTTTAAATAGCCTACAGGAATGAAAAATGCAGATACTAATTGTCTTTTCAAAATTGGTTTCAAGCATTGTGGGGAGGAGGGGAGGGAAATACCAATAGTTTTGATATTCAGTTTTAAATACTTACTGATTTAATGAGACTGCACAAACCCAGCAATCAAGCGTAGATCCCGCAATCTATTTAAGATGATTTTGGAAATTAGGATAAACCTGAAGGGAAATTCATATTAGCTTCTCGAGGCTGACTTGAAGGAGCAGTTTGCTTGCAGCTTTGTTTACAGTGGAGTTTCTCCCAATGTCTAATTTTGCTGGGGCCTTTTATGCCACTCTGTTTTAGCATTTGATACTACTCATTGCTAATCTGTTTTGGCATTTTGGAATGTTCCACACTTCTTGAAACTGGTATACATGAAGAATAAATGATTCATTTTTTTATCACATATATCAGTAAGCACATTATATTGCAACTAGGAAAAACAACCACTCAGGCATGACTAAGCAATGAGGACACTTTTCTAACGTTAGCAGTCACATGGACATCAGGATGAGTTTGATCCAGACACTTATCAGACCCATAGCTCTGGTTCTCTGTGATTCTCTGGCACTCCTTTCAAGGAGAGAAGGTAGGCTCCCCTTGGGGTATTAGGGTAGTTTCTAACAGCTCCTCTTGGCTGCATGTGATGGAGGGAGAAGACTTCTCCCAGTCATGGAAAAATACACCCTACACTTCATTCTATTGGACTCCCCAATGGATTGAATGTTCTGGCCAGAGAAATACCATGTGCCGATTGCTTAGCTCTAGGTCTTGTCCTTATCCTTGAAATAATAACTGTGGGAAGGAGAAGGGGATTGGTTTTCCAGATTGGCCTTGGTTCTGAAGTTCTGATTAATCCCACCCAAATCGTAACGGGAAAAGTGGAGTGACAGAGAAGGAGACCCCAGTGTCCACCACATCATGCCAAGGAGTTTAATGTGATTTAAAATTGAATGGCTGCTTTGGTTGTTCATACTGAAGGTGAGGTCTCGAGCTCTTGCTGCACATTATATATTTTTTAGGAAGTCCTGTTGTTGCCAAGATCCACCCCCCGCCCAGTCTCATGTCTTCTGCACTCTACTGACCCACCCAAAAGGTAGGGGCAGGGCAGCTTGGGGCCTGGGCATGGGCCAAGTGGGAGGAGGGTGACGCCTGCCCAGGGTGGCCAAGAAAAATTCACCTCACCTCTTCCTGTACCTGCCTAGTAGGCTTTTATCCCCACACCTCTAGTCCTGTTCTAAAATAACAAAAAAGGTCACCAAGGTTATCTGTTTGGGGTGGTTGGGAGAGAATGGAGATTACAGTCTTCTCTATTGACTAATCCACAATGTTACGGCAGAAGACTTTGTGGCAAGTGATGGCAAGTGTTAGAAGTTGGCTAGAAGGTGAGTGAAGAGGAAGAGGATCTTGAGCCCTCGCTGTCTAACCCTGTTTTTGTTGTTTTCTGTTTTTTTTTTTAATTAAATTCATTTTTATTGAGATAAATTTACATACCACACAGTCATCCATGGTGTACAAGCAGCTGTTCATAGCACCATCATATAGTTGTGCATTCATCACCCCAATCTATTTTTGAACATTTTCCTTACACCAGAAAGAATCAGAATAAGAATAAAAAATAAAAGTAGAAAAAGAACACCCAAATCATCTCCCCCATCCCACCCTATTTTTCATTTAGTTTTTGTCTCCATTTTTCTACTCATCTATCCATACACTAGATAAAGGGAGTGTGATCCACAAGGTTTTCACAATCACTCTGTCACCCCTTGTAATCTACATGGTTATACAATCGTCTTCAGGAGTCCAGGCTGCTGGGTTGGAGTTTGATAGTTTCAGGTATTTACTTCTAGCTATTCTAATACATTAAAACCTAAGAGGTGTTATCTATTTAGTGCATAAGAATATCCACCAGAGTGACTTCTCAACTCCATTTGAAATCTCTCAGCCACTGAAACTTTATTTCGTTTCATTTTGGATCCCCCTTTTGGTCAAGAAGATGTTCTCAATCCCACAGTGCCGGGTCCAGATTCATCCCTGGGATTCATATCCTGTGTTGTCAGGGAGATTTACACCCCTGGGAGTCGGGTCCCATGTACAGGGGAGGGCAGCGAGTTCACCTGTCGAGATGGCTCAGTTAGAGAGAGAGGCCACATTTGAGCAACAGAGAGGCATTCAGGGGGAGACTCTTAGGGACAATTATATGCAAGTCTAGCCTCTCCCTTGCAGTAACGAGCTTCATAGGGGCAAGTCCTGTGATAGAGGGCTCAGCACATAAAACTGCCAGTCCCAATGTTTGTGACAACATCAGCATCAGTCCAGGTGAGGAAGTCCAACACATCCACACCTTCCCCCAGATCTTCGGGGGGGACCTGTAAATATATCTTTATTCTCTGCCCAAATTACATTGGGATGTGTCACTATTTCACTCTAACCTATACTAACCTACCATATCTCGCTTCTTATTGAAAGTTCCATGTAATTGTGGTGTTTGAACAAACCGACTGTAGAGTTACACTGTTTAGAAAATATAGATCCTGCACCAAACAGACATTTCTTCCCTTGGTCTTGTGTGGAAGTTGAAGTTTAAAAACACAGTCAGTTTCGACCTTTACCCTTTGGCTTGATTTGCCCTAGTCTTAACCAGATCTGCTTCATTCATATCTCTAATTGAAGTCTGGGCTCTTTTCCAGCATTTTTTTTTTTAGCAGTTGCTTCTAACCCTGGGTTTTAACCCCTCTGCTGCAGATCTGTTATCTTAAAAATGGGAATAATGATCCTAACGATTGATAGGTTCGTTAGGTGAATACTAACCTGATGTAATCAGTGGCCCCAATAACAGAGGCTTAAAGAGCAAAGTCTGTCTTTTCCTTCCCTCCTTCTCTCTGTCTCTGTGTCCCCCTCCACCCTCGCTCCCTCTTACAAACAAATAACACCAATCCAGGTGTGTGCGGTCTGGGGTCTCTGTCTAGGGGGTCATTTAGACAGGCCCCGCCTTCCTGCGGCTGCACCACCCCCAGGGACACTGCTGACACGGCTTTTCAGAGCTGTGTTGCCGTCACTCCTGTGCTCCAGCCACTGGGAAGGGGGGGACAGCCGCTGACGGCATGGAGGACATCGAGTCCAGTCTTAGGACCCAGGCCAGAGGTGGCCCCGTCTCTTCTGCTGCATTCCACCGGGTGGAGTCATGTGCTCCACCCAAGGCAAAGGGGCGGCTGGGGATGGAGTTGCTCTGTGTCCGGGAAGAAGTGGAGACAGCTGTCAGATTCCACCCCCCAAACAGAGCCACTTTGCAAACCTCAACTCCGACCCTGCTCAAAGCCTCGAGGCACATCTGTGCCCTCAGGTAGAGTCCAACCCCCTTTGCTGATTATCATCCCCACAATAAACACCACGGTGGGACCACGCTTCCCATGGACAGAGACGCAGACCAAAGCTCAGGGAAGTAAGGGGACTTGGTCAGGGTCACCCAGCTAGGAGGCACAACTGCTCACGACCATCCAATGAATTTACCCCTTGAGAGCAAGGTTTCTGCTGCGTGGCGAGAAGAAAGATTTCCTTTGCTAACAATGATGGCAAGGACTGGGCTCCACCTGCATTACCCCCAGTGAGTGCGGAGGCTGCTGGGGTCATCCAGAGGCGAGATGGAGGGGGCTTGGCCCAGGTGGAGGCAGCAGAGATGGGGAGAGGTGGAGTCAGTGACTGATAAACAGGTAATGGGGTGCGGTGAGCATGGGGTCTGGGCTGTGTTGGCTCCCGGGTGGGAAGGGGGCACCAGTAAGGGAGATGGGAGCACGGGGGAGCTGCAGGGTGCTGGTGGGGTGGGGAGAGGAGGTGCTCCATTCTGCACCCATCAGCCTGGGCCACCATGGGGATCCCTGTGAGCTTTGGAGGAGCAGCGCCAGGCCCCAGCCCAGAGCTGGGACCCAGTGATTCCCGGCCAGGGGCTCTGATGTGCCCAGATGCTGCCCACGTGCAGCCAGGCCGGGCGGCACCGGTCGGAGGTGTCCAAGTGGAGGCTGTTGACAGAGGGACCGTCACTGAGTTCCCTTCCAGTTTTGTTTTGATGCTCTTATTATATTTTATATATTTATGTGTATTTTATGTCAGAGTTGTGTGGATACATGTCATGGAGGGAAGTAAAATCTCCAGAATTTTTGGCTGTTGGCTCTCAGAGTCCCCGGGTCTCCTCGAGGGAGCAAACGGGGTGGGCTCTGGGGTGGGGGCGCTCAAGCCTGGGACTCGGGGGTCTTAACCTTTCTTGTGCAGGCCTCCCTTTGCCATCAGGTAAAGCCTGTGAGCTCTTCTGCAGAATGACTTCAAATGCATCCAGTAAAATAGTTTAATGCATAAAATACGTAAGTTTTCAAAAGTAACCAGACACATTAAAATCAATTCTCAAAATGTTAAAAAGAAGTTTATGACATGAGTATTTGTGCTTTGTTACTTAACACATTAAACAATAAATCTAGCAACAGGTGTAATAACCGCCATGATTTAGAAGTAGCCATGGGCTGCTTCACGCAAACTTCAACAAGTGACATAAGATGAAAATACCTTTTGTTTTACTGGTGACAAAGTCTCAGACGCTGCTGACCTCCCGCGTTTGTGGCCTCCGTCATAATGGAAGGAAACTAACTCTCCACTCGCGGTGGGTGACGGCAGTTTGCTCCCATGGGAGACGCCCCCGGCTTCCGTCCCGAGTCAGGGCTGGGGGCTCAGGGCTGCCGCCGTCCCCGCTGGGGTGACCAGGTGCTGCCTGCGTGTCGGTCAGGCCTGACCCTGAGTGTGGGTGGAGAGATCGGGGGGCGCTCAGGGCTCCCCAGCCCCCTCGCCTCCCCCACGTTCAGTGAGAAGCCCGGAGAGTCAGCTTCCCGTGGGTCCCAGGGCGTGACCCGGGGCAGGTGTCACACCCGCGGGCACCTCCGGGTCTAGCTCCAGAACCCGCCCTGGCCCTCCACGGCCGCACCCGGGCCCTGCAGGTGGTTTCCACGCGCACGTTTACATGTAACGGGTCTGGGGGCGCGGGGCTGCTGCCGGCTGGGATTGAGGGACACCCCACACCCGGGAGCAGGCCCGGCAGGAGGGGAGACTCCTGGGCCCCGGGATCCCCTTCCTCCTTCCCCTCCCCTCGCTTCTGAGTCTCCCTTCCTCTCTTTTCCCTCCTCCTCCTCACCCACTCCCGTCCCATCCTCCTCCCCCCTTTCCCAGACCTTCCCCTCCTCACATCCTCTCCCTCTTCTGCGTCTCCTCCTTGCCCTCTCTCTCCGACTGACTCTGCACCCCTTCTCCCTCCTCCTCCGCCTCCCGTCCCAGGCCCCTGGCTTGGGAACACGCTTTAGCTCCCGCCTCTGAGCCTGAGTCCCGGGGGCGTCGGGCACAGGAGCGTGCAGCCCCCACTCGGGAGCCCCAGGTCCTGCCTCCTGCCCATCGCTGACGCCGAGGAGCCGGGAGAGAGCCGGGACCACTGGGGCCACGACTGGGCTCCGCCAAGGACCCGTCGCTCTTCAGATGCCACTCGGGGCACGCGCTGGGTCCCCAGCGAGGGGAGAGGGCGGGGAGGCCGCAGCGGGAGACGCCCGGCGCTGGGCCTGCCTGGACCCCTCCCACGGGCCCCCCAGACTCACAGACACAACCACAGTCCACAGGGGCCCCTGAACACCGTGAACCGCGGCCGGGGCCACGCAGGAGCAGGGAAGGGAAGGTGGCGGCTCACCCGGCCCAGCAACAGCCCAGGTACGAGCCAGGGGCACAAACCCACCCCTGCCCGCAGCCACCCGGACTCTGGCACAGAAATCAGGACATGCACCCTCACGGCTCAGTCACACACGCACGCAGCCACCGTCAACCAAGCACAATCACGGCCACACGCGGTCACAGAGCCCACAGCCTCTCACCGGGTCTAGGATCGTGGCAGCCAGGCCCCAGGGCGGCAGGAACGACGGGCCCCGGACCACAGCCCCGGCTGCCGGGTTCTGACACCCTCCCTGTTTTGCAGATCTGTGATATCAGGATGATTAGGGTCCTCTGGGTGACAGGGCCCGACACAGAGACACTCGGCGGGATGACGGGCAGCCTTTTGGGTTCTGTGCAGCTGCAAACAAGGATGACACGGGGCAGCTCCCGGGAAGGGGCAGCAGACGCTGGAACGGTAGAGGGGCTTCTGTTTGTGGGGTTTGCTAGTGGGGTTCAGCAGGTTTTACAGGTTTTCCGTGGATGAGAATTTTGAGTAATTCCATGAGCTCAGGGAGGAAGGGGTGTCCCTACATGTTTGGCACCTGGGGCCTCTGGCACTCGGGGTGTTTGGTGCAACCCAGGGTGTGGGGGGGGCCTCCTGGGCTCTGGCCTGGGAACGGGCGCCCCAGGGCTGGGCCCCCAGCCACGCCTCAGAGATGAAGGCGAGAGGCTCTTCCCGCAGAAACCCAGCAGCCCCCGGGGCAGGGCCAGCCCTCCCTGGGGAGTCCTGGGACCACAAGGGGAGCAAGCCGACCCCCTCAGCTCACAGATGTCCCCACGGCCCCGGCGTCGGGTGCGAGACTTCGAAAATTCTGTGCGAGTCGAGTCCGTGCCTCACCCACTGGGTCCCCACCCACAGCCCCGTTACCCCAATGTTTCCTCCCAGGAAACCGAGGCTCAGAGCATTATTAATTTGCTCAAGGTCACGGAACTGATCAGACTTTTGCAAGGTATTACTTTTTAAAATGGCAACCAATTCAAGTACTTTCTAAGAAATGTCATGTAAATGCACGTGGGGAGGGGAGACCCGCTCTGCGGCCTGTCAGCCAAGTGCCCACGCGCCTCAGGGTTCACTCACCGGCTCCGCCGTCTACCAGCTGGGGCGATGCTGAGCTCTCTGTGCCTCAGTTTCCTCCTCTGTCAGACAGAGACGATCCCAGTCCCTCCTCACAGGGTGGAGGCGACCAGGCGAGGGGACTTCCTTGGTCAGGAACCCCACAGACCAGTGGTGTCCCAGGCTGGAAGTCACCTTCACTCCGTCTGCCCCGACCTCCCCTGGGGACCCAGGGACCCGGCTGCCTCCCGGGGCCGCCTCCGGGAACACCCTGGGTGTCGGCATCCGGGGGCAGTGTGGGAAGAGCAAGAGTGGAAGGCCCGGCCGATTCCAGACCCGGTCCCTTCAGCTGCTGGAAGAGGTGGCGGCTCCGGCCATGGGGGCATTTCTGAGCCAGGCCGTGACCACCTCCTGCCGGACTAACCGACGGGGCCGCGCAGCCTCTGCTCATTCAGCACAACTGGGGAGCCGACTCGGAGCGACTCCGTTCTGGGGCTGACAGAAGTCCCCACTCCTACCAGAGAGAGACAATCAAGTGCGTGCTGTGGGGAAAAAATCACATGGGAGGTCAGGGGTGCCATGCAAGGGGTGGGGGCAGATTGCACATTAAACTGGGGGGCTCCGTGATGAGAGAGCTGAGCAAAGACCCGATGTGGGCGACAGGGAGGGGGCAGCTTCGGGGGAACGGCAGGGGCCGCGGCCGGGGGTGGGGCCCGAGGTGTTCAGGAACAAGAGACTTGAGTCCTGAAGACAGCGAGTGATGCAGGAAGTGGGGGGACGTGAGGCCGGAGAGAAAATGGGGCCCAGGCAGGGCAGGTCCAGCCCGGGAAGGACTCGGAGTTGAGGCAGGAAGGCGGCAGGGGCCGAGCGGGAGACCCGGGCAGGCGGGCGGAGGCTGGAGTCACCGAGTGAGGTGGAGCCGAGGGGCACGGACGGAAGAGCCTGACTCCCCCGGGACCCCCGGGCGGGCGGCCAGGGGAAGCCACCCCAGCGGTGCAGCTGAGCGGGGGCTGCTGGGGTGACAGGACAGCTGATGCTGGGTGCGTTTGGAAAGTGAAGCCAATGGGATCCATAACCCAACACTGCCCAAATCCATGTGTAAATCCAAGGTGTCTGCTAAGGAAACTTGAACTGTGAAGGGGCTGGGGCCGGGGCGTGAGCGGTGAGCTGTGAAAAGCTCCCACTGGGAAGATCCCCCCTTGCACGAGATGCCCGGACTGGGCAGCAAACGAGCAGCCATTTAACGTAAAACCCCGTTCATTCAACCCTCAATAAAGTGCCAGACACGGAGTGCTGGAGTTCAGGACCCAGGCGAGGATGGTGGCCGGCTGCAAGCCAGGCAGGGGGACAGCCCATCTCCAACCCTCCCCTCAGAATGAGAGCACAGGGCACCTCGAGAGAGAGACCTCCATGGAGAGACCGTGAGGCACCCAGAGATGGGGCCTGGGCACGCCCAAGAAGGGTCTGGAATTCCCCACCGCTAGCTGCCACCCCGTGGCCAGGGGCTGGCCTGCTTTCTCTATAAAGGGCAGCCAGTAATATGTTAAATTCTGCAGGTCTGGCCGGCACATCTGTCACAAACTCCTTTTGACACCCCTTTAAAAAGGAAAACCTTTCCGAGCTCAGCTTGCGCCACGGCTGTGGTTGCTGACCCCGGTCTAAGGCCCCCACCCAGGGCTCCGTGACTTGCAGGCTCAGGGCAAAATGTACACGCAAGGCCCCCTGTCTGAAGTTAAGCATTTCAACACAGCAACAGCAGAGCACCTATGCAAACACGGGTTCCTTCTGAGCGGGGCCTCGTGTGACGGCACAGGTCCCTCACCCGGGGAGACAGCCTGCTGCCCTCTGTCCTCTGACATCCTGAAGTTAACCCCCAAGAGGGACGCAGCCTCAGAGTCACCCCCACAGACCCGTCACCTGCGCTCAGGTCGCGGGGATCTGGTCTGAGGGTCTCCTCGCCCCCGGCCGGAGGTGGGTCTTCTGGTGGCAGGAGAGGTTCCCGAGGCGCCGGAAGGCCTTGCCACACACCGTGCACTCGTAGGGCTTCTCCCCGGTGTGGATCCGGCGGTGGGCGGTCAGCGTGGGCTGGTGCCGGAAGGCCTTGCCGCACTGCCCACACTCGTACGGCTTCTCTCCCGTGTGGATCCGGTCGTGCTGAACCAGGGTCGACTTCCGGACGAAGGCCTTCCCACACAGGCTGCACCTGAAGGGCCTCTCGTCGCTGTGAATCGCCTGGTGCTGAAAGAGGAACGAGACCTTCCGGAAGCTCCTCCCGCAGTCGCTGCACCTGTAGGGCTTCTCGCCCGTGTGGATTCTCAGGTGGATGGAAAGGTGAGCCTTCTGGCTGAAGGCCTTCTTGCACTCCTGGCAGGCGAAGGGCTTCTCGCCGGTGTGCGTCCGCTGGTGGATGGTGAGGTAGCCCTTCTGGCTGTAGGCTTTCCCACACGCACCGCACTGGAAGGGCTTCTCGCCCGTGTGGCTGCGCCGGTGCACCACGAGCTGGATGTTCTGGTTGAAGGCCTTGCCGCAGTCGGCACACGTGAAGGGCCGCTCGCCGGTGTGGATGCGCTCGTGTAGGATGAGGGCCGAGGACTTGGTGAAGAGCTTGCCGCACTGGCGGCACTGGTAGGCCTTCTCGCCAGTGTGCGTCTTCTGGTGCTCCACCAGGGTCATGCTCTGGGTGAAGGCCTTGCCGCACTCGTAGCACTTGAAGGGCCGCTCGCCCGTGTGGATGCGGTGGTGGTTGACCAGGTCGGACTTCTTGCGGAAAGCCTTCGCACACACACCGCACCTGTGGGGCTTGTCGCCCGTGTAGATCTTCTGGTGCCCGATGAGGGAGGAGCGCTTGGTGAAGTGCTTGCCACACACGTCGCACACGAAGGGCTTCTCCCCAGTGTGGATCCGCTGGTGGTCGATGAGGTTGGTGATGAGGGTGAAGGCCTTGCCGCAGTCGCCACAGCCGTAGGGCCGCTCGCCGGTGTGCGTGCGCCGGTGCCCGACCAGCTGCATGTTCTGGACGAAGGCCTTGCCGCAGTCCGCGCACCTGTAGGGCCGCTCGCCCGTGTGGATGCGCCGGTGCACCGTCAGGTTGGTGAGCTGGCTGAAGGCCTTGCCGCACTCCTGGCACGTGAAGGGCTTCTCGCCCGTGTGGACGCGCCGGTGCACGGCGAGGGTGGCGTTCCTTCGGAAGTGCTTCCCACACTCGTCGCACCCGAAGGGCTTGCTCTTGGCGTGGCCGTGCTGGTGCTGCGTGAGCTCGGCGCGCTGGCCGAAGGTCTCCCCGCACTCTCTGCACACCGACGGCTTCTCCCCCCCGGGAGGTGCTCTGCTGCTTCTTGGAGTCGGAGCTGGGTTTGGAATTGCATTCCTGCACATCGCATTTCCGGGGCCCCTTTCCTTCTGGGATTTTCGGTGGCCCCAAAAGTCCCTCCTGATCTCCCCGTTGAGGCTCCAAAGGGTCTTCCAGTCTCCCAGATTCTCCAAACACCGAGTGCCAGAGGCAGCCCCGGCCCAGCTTTTCCAGCACCAGCCCGGGGGACACTCCGGCAGGGATGGCTCGCACCGGGCAGTCACTCTCGGGCCTGGACTCCAAATCTGAAAGACACAGAAAACGCAAATGTCAGCCGTGTCACCTGCTCTTGGAGCCGGGAAAGGTGAAACTGTTTTTGGGGGGGGAGCTTGGGCAGGAAACTGAAGAAACTTCCCCGTGGCACCACCCGAGGGCTGGCAGAGACGGCCAGGAGCGGGGGAGAAACAAGAAAGGGGAAAGAAGCTGCAAGCTGAGGGGCGGGAGTGTGCAGAAAGGACATGAAGATCAGTCAGGGCCCAGGCTGTGAACAGGGACCTGGGGACAGGCTGAAAGGAAAGTCACTTGTCCGGGAACTTATGGGAGGCCAATGAATATGGTAAATGGCAGCGACAGCTGACACGGCACTCATGAGCTCTTACAGACCAGTGGTTCTCAGCTGGGGGGGTGCTGTACCCCAGGGGACACTTGCAATGTCTGGAGGTGCTGGCCGTCACAACCGGGGGTGTGCCCCTGGCATCTGGTGGGTGGAGGCCAGGGACGCTGCTCGGCACCCCACAAGGCACAGGGCGGCCCCCCAGCAAGGACACATGGGGTCCCAAAGGTCAGCTATGCTGAAGCTGGGACATCCCTGCTGCGGCTGACACGAGGGCCCCACTGCACTGGCTCCCGTGCGCCCCTCAGCAACCCCGGGAGGCAGCGCCGGCTTCACCCCAGCAGACAGGAAAGGAGAGGGAACCCCGAGGGGCCAGGCAGGCCCCCAGCACCTCGTCCCTGAGCAAACTCGCTGGTCTCGAGTCTCCCGCATGGCCTGGTGAAGGCATCCCAGACACTGCCCTCAGCCCAGGTGAAAGAAGACAGAACATAAAGTAATGCTTTTATGGTACTGAAAGAGCTAAGGTTTGCCCAGTGCTGACTGGGCACGTGCCCCTTGCAACTACTAAGTCCACGTCAGACCCGGCAGCACAAGCAGCACACAGCCCGTTACTACTGGGAAGACGGTGGGCGCGTGGCGGGGCGCAGGGTGCAGGGGGGTCCTCCCCGGCTCAGCGCCCGCACCTCGGATGCAGGGCCAGGACCAGAGGGTGGCGGCAACATCTCAGGAGGTGTCCCCCGCAGCCCGGGCAGAGCGGGCCGCACCGCAGAGCCAGCCCCCCGTTCCACGCGCACCCCTGCCCCAGCCCCAGAGAGAGGCTAACGCCGGCCCCTGCCTCAGGGGCTTGGGAGGAATAAACGAGTTGCTAAAAGGTCGTTAGAACAGTGCCTCGGACCTAGAAACAATTATTAATAATCGAAGACAATGCTTCTGAAGCATTTAACACAGCTCAAAGCACACAGAAGGTGTTCAACACGTCTGAGGCCTTCTCACTGCCAGGTTCAGTGAACCTGCCAATAGACAGGCTTTTTAATGTGACATCACTCAGTCTTTATTCTTAGATTTTCATTGACATTTGTGTAAATTTGACTTTATGGTATTTTGGCATTCTATGCACTGGATTTATCCTGGATCTATTTACTAGATTTACTGTGAAACCAAAGCTAAGGCTCACAGGCCTGGCTTGAGAGCTGGGGAGGAGGCAAGGGAAGGGGACGCTGTTCTACAGCGGGATCAGCCGGCCGGGTCCCAGTGCCCATGGGAAAGCCCGTGGGGACCACCACAGGCGTCTTCTTCACTGCGGCAGCCGCTGCCTGCTGCCCCCCACCTCACCTGCAGCCTCCCCTGGGTGCACACGGGCACCCAGAAAGACTACATTTCCCAGGCTCCCCTGCAGCCCGCCTGGGCATGTGACTCCATTCTGGCCAACAGGATGTTCCCTGGGCTGTGGCTGAGTGGTGGGCGCCATCTTGGACCGTGGAGAAGTTGTCACCCAAGGGATCATGGAGCCATGGGCTGGAAGGCCCTGAGGTCCTTGCCCAGCTTAGACCATCCAGGCTTGGACGTCCAGCTGAGAAAGAAACCAACTGCAACAAGCTCAAGCCATTACTCCTCTGGGGCACTGTCCAGGCAGCCAAACCTCTGTCCCAATTAACTGATCCTCAGGGTGCGGCCCCTGGAGCAGTGGCACAGGCCTCACAGGGCAGCTCGGGAGAAATGCAGAATCTCAGGCCCCTCCTGGACTCGCTGGATCCGAACCTGCATCCCCCACGGTCTGAAGCTCTGGGCTAACACTCTCCTCTCCGGTGAGGCAGCCACCATTGCCCGCCTCTCTGACGGCTTGTGCACACCCTCGGTGGCCCAAGTCACCCCACTCAGGAGAAAAGAAGAAAGCCGACCACGAAGCCATCGTGGTCCCAGGAATAAAACCCTTCCTCTCTGGCCTCACCTCCTGCAGCTTTCCCCGTGGGTGGCCCCGCTGCAGGCACACTGGGTGCCCTGCTACTCCCCGAGGGTGCCGGGCGCACTGGGGGGTCCCCTCTGCCTTGGCTGTGCTCCCCCCTCAGCTGCAGGGCACAGCCCCTCACCCACGGGTCTCTGCTCAAACGCCCCCTCAGGGGCCCGCCCACTAAAGCCAAACCCTCCCCAAACTCTCTCTCTTCGCCCTGCCTTATCTTCCTCCATAGCACCCACTGCCAGCCTGCATTTAACTATGTCACACGCAGGCCAGTGACATTTAAATGCCACATTTACACCAACAGTGTTTAAATACGTCACAGGCACACACACCAGACTTAAATCTCATACACATCCACACCTCATCTAACGTTTAAACGTTACACACACACCAGTGACTTTTAAACGTCTCTCACACATGTAACCACTTGCCATTTAAATATACGTCGCTCGCACACCTCATGGGACATTTCATACGCACGCCCATCTGACATTTAAGTACATGTCACACGCACACACACAATTTACTTCCCTCAGTGGGAACGGAAGCTCCACTAACATGGGTCTCGCTGTGGTGCTCCGTTGGCCTGGCCTTTGGGGAGGACGGTGAGCATCCTCGCCGCCAGCTCTCGCCTCTGCCTCCTCATGTCCCGGGCCCGGCCTTGCTGCTCCCGGCTCTCGGAAGCCCCCCAGCTCCTCCCGATGCCGACCCCTCTGGACCCCAGCTTTCCAGGCCAGGCAAGGCGCCCCCGCAGGGAGGCTCGGGGTGCAGGGGGCGGCAGTAAGTGTCTCCGCTGGGCTGGAGGCTGCCCGTGAGGGCGCAGCAAGGGGTGAGCCCGTTTGTATCCAGGACTTGGAGGAAAACAAAATCATGGATAAGATGAGGTGTGACCACCACGCTGTCGGAGGCCAGGAGGAGGGGAGCGAGGCCAGTGCGGGGAGCGGGAAGCAAACGGAGCAGGGCGTGGCGGTCACACAGCAGGGAATCCCACCCAGGCAGGCAGCAATGCATGTGAAACTTCCAGAAGCAAGAGCGGTGAAGTTTATTCAATCTGCAAGAGTGAGGAGTGGGGAGGCTAAGGCGTGGAACACGGGAATCCTCGGAAAACAGCAGTCGCCGGGAATGGCAGTCCAGCAGGAGGGAGGACGGAGGCCGGAGCTCAGGGAGGGGACGAGGGCTGAGACCCAGGGAGCAGGTGCGGAAGGGCCGGGACTTTCCTGTAGATCCGAGCCCCGAAGCCAAGCCAAGTCCGTGCACAGGGGCCCCCGCGACCAGCAGCCCATACGGGTGCCCCTTGGCTTCTCCCGCTCCAGCCTCGAGATCCACGTGTGCCAAGTGGGAACCAGATCTGGTGTGGGAAACTCCCCACGGGGCAAGGGCCGCGGGGTTGGGAGTGGGAAGGAAGCACTGCTGCCGGCAGAGCTGCTCCCTCCCGCCGCAGAGACGCAGCCCTCTCCCCGGGGAAGGGCAGGAGAGCCTCCCGGAGGCGCCCGCGTGGGGCCCAAACTCACTCCAGACCCACTGGACCCGGCATTTCAGCGCACGGGGAAGCTGCGGGCTCCTGCCGGGGACGGCAAGCGGGCAGGGAGCCCCCGCCTTACCCAGCGAGCTCAGGTTCTGGAAGGTCTCCAGCATCACGTCCTGGTACAGGTCCCTCTGAGCGGGGCCCAGCTGCTGCCACTCCTCCTGGGTGAAGTCCACGGCCACGTCCCGGAAGGTCACCAGCTCCTGCAAGGCAGAGAAGGCGCTGGCCCAGGCCCAGGGGGCGAGGCCGGGAGGAGGGCGGGGGGAGAAGGCGCCGGCTCCCACGCACCCGAGACCCCCAGCACGGCGCTGGGCACTGACCAAGTGTTGATTACAACGACCCTTATCATCACGGTCCCGGCTGGATTTGGGTCAGGGTGGGAGAGCTGTGTCGGGGTCCCCAAGACCATCCCGGTCCACCAGGAGGACCCCCAGGACCCAGCAGACAGTCGTTCTCACGGCTGTGACTTGTCACAACGTGGGGACCCAGGCACCATCAGCAAAGGGGAAACGAGCGCTGGCTTCCCAAGGCCTTTCCCCCTGGAGTCACAAGGGACACGCTGGGTTCCTCCGGCAATCAGCCGTGACGACACCTGTGAGGTGCTGCCTCCTGAGGCCCCTTAGGGACCCCGCGCCCAGGGTCTCACTGAGGATGTCACGTGGGCCCCTCCACCTGGCACGTACCAGGAGCCAGGCCCCCAGGGGAAGCCACTGTTCAGCATAACCCAGGCTGCTTGCGTGGCTCAGGCCCAGAGAGCCCCAGGTGGTTCAGAGAATGGTGGAAACCCTCCCAAAATCCAAGTTCCCAGACACAATTTTTTGTGTGATGCACAACATAATGGCTACAAGCAGAATGCATTTTCAAGATCAATCTGCATGTCTGACATTTTCTCTATCGCTTTAAGTCTAGAGAATCAACAAAACAATAAATCAAGTCCTGATTTGTAGCTTTTGCCAATTTTCATGTTGTACAGACTCCCACCACGGCTGATTTCGAGCCTCCAGCATGACATCACCAACACAGGGTTGGGAAGTGATCAGCACACCATTAAATAACGTTTCCACCCTACAGATACAATAGATGCAAACAGCCTCAAGAGGACAGAAAATAGTAAAATGTACTAATAAAGAAATGATGAGTTTTCAGTATTCACATTAAAAACAAACAAACAAACAAAAAAACCTGGTGGTCAAATGACCCGTTCTTGAAATATTTTTCTCGGTGACTCTTGAGCTGGCGTTCCCCTGCCCCTGCTGATGTCATCGATGATGTCACGAGGGTGGTGTCTGTCCCCATGGCGGCCCACAGGCTGGGGGTTCCCCAGAATCTCTTTCATGGTTCCAGAGGGTTCTCTGGCTAAAGAGCGGGTGGGTGCCGCATCTGCGGGCAGTGCTGACAATCTCACTGAAGTGCTAATCCCACAGGGCTTAAGGTTTCCTGGCTTCTTCCGGTCTCTGAGGGTCGGGGGGAGGCAGGGGCACCCCTCCCTCTGGCCTGGCTGTTCTGAACGGTCAGTTCCACCGGAATCCTTAGACTCGTCCAGTTGCCAGTTGCCTCGGCGATGTCATCACCAACCGTTTTGGAGTCAGACCCAGGGGGCGATCGTGGACCAAGGCAGACGCTGCTCTACATCCCCGCCAGTGCCTCAGCTCCTCGACTAATCCCGTTGGGGTTGAACTTGGGCAGCGTGGGGAGGTGGCTGGTTCTGGGTGAACCGAGGTGCAGGACAACCCAAGAAACTTGCACCCTGTCTCCTCTGAGCCGAAAGTCATCCCATTTGTCTTTAATAGTTTATTTCATTGTAAGTTTATACAATTTCATTTTTAATGATGGCTGTGTTTAACAACCAGTTTGCAAAGTCCCTGAAAATCTAACACTGGCTCTCGCGAGTTGGTATGAGCCGGCTCTCACACCACTGTCCCCGGTCTCAGTTTCTCAGCAATAAAGAGGGGACAGCAGAACCCACCGGTTCAGATGGGTTGACGAGTGAGACACGCTCAGAGCCACGCCTGCCACCTGGTCAGTGCTTGGTGTTAGCTGTGACTCTATATCAAGGGTCCACTCTGTGCCCCAGGCGTGAGGGTGGAGAGGGACCACACACCCCTGGGGGTGACAGGCAGCTCGTGCGGGGGCGTCATGCAGTGACACAGAGCAGGCACGAGGATGTGAGCCTCATCTCAGGACAGAAATGGGAAACCGGGCAGCCAGTGCAACCACGTGGCCGGCAGACATGCCTGGAGTCTTAGAAATAATTTGAGCTAATGTTTAAATCAGATTTCATGTGAAAAAAAATGCTGATCCCTGGCTTCCCTAAGGAATTTGGAAAGAGTTCCAGCGGGGCCTGGGTACCCTTTCTGGTCCACTTTACCAATTTTTAGGAATTTTATATATATATATATACACACACACACACATACCCTTCCATACCCTTGCTGATATTTGATATGATAAAACTTTGTGTTTGCTACACATAAACTAAAAAAAAAAAAAAAAGTACCCAAGAGATGTTCCAGTGAGGTTCACTGTATTTTTGTATATTCAGTGGCATTTATTTTCTGTCTTCTGGGAACTGGCTCAGATGCTTTGCCCATATTACTAATGTACTTTTTGCCTTTTTCTCATTGAAGTCTAAGAGCTCTTTGCATATTGAGGAAACTAGCTCTTGCCTGTCATATGTATAATGTTATTTTTCAATGTATCTTTTGAGAAACGGCTATCAGGAAATGCTACTGATTTTACTTCTAAAATATATATCCAGCCCTTTATCTCCATCTCCACTGCCACCACCACCCCTCTCAACTGCTCTGCCCGACCCCGTAATTGCCCAGCACAAATCCACTCTCTATATTGTAACAGTGCTCCGTTAAAAACGTGAACTAGATCCTGTTACTCCCCTGCTTAATGTCTTCCAGTGGACTCCCGTTGTACTTGTGGGAGAATAAACCATCCTCCCCCAAAGGCCCTGCACATACGGGCCCTGGGCTCCCCCTTCGACTCTACCTCCTTCCCGTCTCCTCTCATCTTACTCCCGCCACTCAGGCCTCCACATTCCCAGGCCCTTCTCATCTCTGGGTCTCTGCCCGGATCGGCCAGGATGTGGGGAAATGAGACTCAAGCTTCTGTTGGGAGGACAAATAGGTACAACCTTTATAGAATCCCTATAAAATTTGGTAGTCATCAGAATTATAACTATAGCAACATTCATAGTTTCTGGGCGATGATGCCGGTTTTGTAATCAATCAACAAACGTTGCAGATCCTGAGTGCCAGGCACCGGGACATGGAGACAAGCAGGAAGCATCAGCTCCTGCCCTGCGGGGCTGCCCGTCCACTCCTGTAAGACACACGAAATGTGCTGCGAAGGAGAGCAAACCACCAACCTCCATAAGCCTCAGTTTCTTCATCTGTCCGGTGGGGATAACAACGTCCATTGCAACAGGAATGTCCCATTAATTTCAAAAACAACAAATAAATTGCAAACGCTTAAAGGCATATACATATACTAACTGGGGGAAAGAAAGAAGCAAAGAAAACGAAGTTAAGAACTAACTAAACAAAGAAGTAATTACGCAAAGAAATAAGCAATGAGATTTGTAGGTAAAAAAGTAATGAATGGAGATATTAAAGCAAACCCACTGCCCTATGATTTTCACCAGGCTTCTCTCCTAAGCCAGCAGGTCGGGCCCGGGACTCCGATGTGCTCCCCGAGGAGCGGCGACTGCGGGGCCCTTGCCTGTGGGGTTAAGTGTTCACCGGTCCATGCCTGGTGAAGCCGGTGTAGACAGAGGTTCCTTTACAGGGTCCTGCTGTTAACACTGGGGTCACTTCCAGAGTCTCACGTTGTCAGGTCTGCTGCGATGAACGCCCTGGAGAAGGATTCATCCTGAATCTCACGCCAGGAGGACCTCCCCAGCGTGGGCTGTTTGTCCACACACCCTCGTCTGCATTTTCGTTTCCTTCGAATCAGTTCTTCACAGGGAAGTGACAAGTTAGAAGGGACAAAGGTTGTTAAGAATCTTTTTGCTTTTTCAGATGACTGTGGATTGATTGGCATTCAGTGCTCAGAAGTAACCCAGAGAGACCCCATGCATGTTTCTCCCAGTTTCCCCTAACAACAACCTCTGGCAAAACCACAGTGCAACCTCACAACCGGGAATTTGACATCAACACAACCCAAGGGCCTTATTTGGATTTTGCCGTGTTTGGGAGGGGGGTGGGATTTAGTTGTAGGTGACTTGACCACATGAACGGCTTCCCGAGTCCACCCCCGCCCCACCCCAGTCACAAGCTCCCACCCGCTGCCCTTTTACAGCCACACCCACCTCTGTCCCTCCTCCCTCCCCAACCCCTGGCAACCACTACTCTGCTCTCAGTCTCTACAACTCTGTCATCAAAAATGCTACATGAATGGAATCACCCAGTACCCGATCCTCTGAATGAAGATTTCTGACGCATGGAAAGGTCAGAGTGTGGAATCTCCTAGTGTGAGAATGACCTTCTGACCTCACCCTCCCCAGCGCTGGGTGCTCCCCTCTTCAGAAATCTTTGATCACAGGAAAACGGAAAACTGCGCCATATTGTTCTGTGTTACTTTGCATTTTAGAAATTTTAAAAAATTATTTTCAAATGCTATTTACATTTCCTGTTTTGTATACTCACATTTTTTTTTCCCCATTGGTCTCTCAGGGCTCCCTAATTTTCATGTTTATATCAACTTTGTGTGCATCGTGGAGAATATTTTTTCTCAGTTTGTTCGACCTATTTCAGTTTGTTGGAAGTCTATAGGTTTCAGAATTGTAAACCGATCACTTCTGATCTGGGGATATTCTCCTACCACAAGGCTGCAAACACCGCACCTGCCCAGAGATCAGACCCACGTTTACCAGTGCTTGTTCCTAAGTTTGGTTCTGCTTTGGAGTTTTGCAGTGAACATATCCGGGAGGAGGCGGCACAGGCCCTGGGGGCACCAGGTGGGCAGCGGCCTGACACCGGGGCCCTTGGCCCAAGCTGCCCATGGAGGAGGGCGAGGGGACAGCAAGACTCACCGGGACCTCATCAGCCGGCGGCTGGACGGCCATCCCTCCACGGCCCACGATCGGAGCACGGGCAGCTGAATCTGGGGCTCGAGGGGACTGTGGGAAAGAGACAGGGACAGTAAGACACCAGGCCTAGACCCGCCTCATGGACACACAGACGTGTGTGCACACAGGCACACACATACCCCTATCCAAGAAACACACAGAGACCCCAACAAACACCCCACAGGCTCCCCTGTCACACTGCCCAGAACCCCCCTCCCAGCGTGGGCAGGAAGGGGGCCCTCTCAGACCCACCCACTCTGCCTAGATCCCCCCACAGGCTCCGGGCCCAGGACCCAGTCCCAGGTCCCAGCAGCTGAGTCCCTACCAGTGCCCCAGGCCCCAGCTTACACTGGGATTCAGCTCTGCTACCAGATAAAAGGGCCCCCCTCTGGCAGGGGGTTCCAGGGAGAGCATGTCCACCCCTCCCTCAGCAGCCCTGCACCTCAGCTTCCTCGCCTGGCCCAGTGGGGGGAAGCAAGGTCTCCCTCCGCCTGCTGCCACAGGCCTTGCCGCCGCTCTCCTGAGACACACCCTGGGAGGCTGAAGTGAGGCTGCAGGAGCTGGCAGGGTTCAAATCCTGGCTCCAGCCCTGGCTTGCCGTGTGACTCCAGACAAGCAACTTAATCTCTCTGTGCCTCCGTTTCCTCATCTGGAAAATGGGGTAATAAGGATACCCGCCTCACGGGTTAAGGGATATATAGATGTTTTACTATTGTATTTTTTTTATCATCACCACCTGCAATACATGACATCTCCCCCCAACTTAACTAGGGTTCCCTTTTTCAGTCTTTATCCTGGGACCTGGCACAGATTTTCTCCCCCAAGGCCCTCCCTGGCCCACTCATTTGTATTGTGGTAAAATAAACATAAAATTTACCATTTTAACCGTACAGTTCAGTGGCATTGAGTACATTCACAACGCTGTGCTCCCACCACTAATGCCTAGTTCCAGAAAGTTTTCATCCCCCCAAAAGGAAACCCCGTACCCGTGAAAGCAGCCACTCCCCACTCCCCTCTTCCCCAGCTCCGGCCACCACTCCCCGACTCTCTGTCCCTGCGGATTTGCCTGTTCTGGACACTTCTGAGTGGACTCTCCATCTCTGGTCAGACACAGCCCAATTTAAGAGACATTAAGATACGAAAAAAATATGCATCTTAGAATTAAGGAGCCAAGTGAAATCGCTCGCTCTATTCAGACGGAAACGCCCCACGAATTCGAGCTCCGGGGCCCCCGGCGGCGCCCACTCGGGGACCAGAGTCTCCCCAGAGCCCAGGCCCCGGATCCGCCCGCGTGGGGTGCAGCCCAGCCCCGCTCCTTCCTCGGGGCGCGCCTCTCTCGGCTCCGGCCCCGACCCCGCAGGGCTGCCGTGCGGAGCACAGGGGCCAGCACCGACCAGGAGCCGCGCGCCGCCGGGCCCGGCGCTCCGACTGCGGCTCCGAGGCGGCGCGCGCCCTCCCGCCACGGAGGGGCCCGTTCCTTCCGTGCCTCAGTTTCCTCATCTGCAAACCCACGGGCTGCCCAAGGCTCCCGCAGGCGCCGCAGCTGCTCTCGGGGGCTCGCGACGCGCCGGGCGGGAGCCCCGGGGCCCCTCGGTGGGAAGCCCGCGCTCGGCCCACGCCGCAGGGCAGGAGGCCCCGGCAGCCGGCACAGGCACGGCGGCCTCACCCGGTGACCCCGCGGGGAAGCCGAGGCGCGGCGGGGCCGGCGGCGCCCACTCACCCGGTCGGCCAGCGCGCGATCTGCGCCTGCGCGGCCCCGCCCCGCGCTGGGCCCCGCCCACTTCCGCTTTCCCAGACGCCTCCGCGCGCCGAGGGGCGGGGCAGAGAGGGAGGCGGGAAGGGGGAAGGGGGGCGAGAATGAGGAGGGGGTAAGAGCAGAGGGGAGGGGAGGGGCGGTAGGGGATGGAGGGGAGGGAGAAAGTGAGGAGAGGGGCAGGAGGGAATGGAAGGGAGGGGCGTAAAGAAAGGAGGGGGAAGGAGGGGAGGGGAGGAGGAAAGAAGAGAGGGAAGGAAGAGGGGAGGGGAGGAAAGGATGAGGGGAGAGGGAAGAAGAGGGGAGGAAATAGGAAGGGGGGGCGAGAGGGAGAAGAAAGGAAACAAGGAGGAAGAAAATGAGCGTGGGGGAAGCGGGGGTAGCTCCAACAACACTGAGACAAGAAGGCGGCGGTTGTAATAGCCCCGGTTGAGAGCAGGAACTCTGCAGCAGGCTAGGCTGCCCGGGTTCAAATCCCGGCTCTGACACTAACTAGTTATGTGTCTTGGACCAGTGTCTTCATTTTCTGAGCCCCAGTTTACTCATCTGATACTAAGGAAACCACCCTATGCTGTTGATCTCTGGGTTAGGTGAGTTAATTTGCATAGTATTTCAGAACAAGCACTGGGTCCCACTAAAGCAGCACTGTCCAGTAGCACTTTCTGCCGTGATGGAATGTTCTGGATCTGTGCTGTCTGATAGGGTGGCCACTGGCAGCATGTCCACTGAGTACCTGAAATGTGGCTAGTGCAGCCACTAAGGATCTGAAGTTTTAATTGTATTTAAATTTAATTAATTTAAATTTCAGTAGTTACATGTGGCTACATTGGACAGTGCAGGTCTAAAGCCTTAGTATGCTAAGCGTGTCCTGTACTTTACAACAGTTTAATGGATCATCTTAAAAACCCACAACCACCGCAGCAATTATTGAGCCTTTTTACTGAGAGTCAGGCCCTGTTCTAAGCACATGACCTGGATTAACCCTTTTAACATAAAGCCATGGAATGTGCCCTCTCGCTGTCTGCAACAACTCACTAATTGAGCGTGCACTGCCTGCCAGGCTCCCTAAGTTCCTGACACACTTTCATGCCATTCGATGGCAGGAGGAGGAGACTCAAGTGTAAAAATTTGCCAAAGGCCACAGGACAGAGCCAGTAAGGTAGGACTGTGTTGTCTCCTTGGATCTGACCTGGAAATCCTGGGCCAAAGGAACGAGGAATGCCCTCTACCATATCCATGTACGGTTGTCCAGAAAAGGTAATGAAGACGAAGTTTCACCAAACTTGCAGCGAAGGGAGGCGCAGAGCAGAATTAACCCCCCTGAAGGCACGGCCGCTGCCCTGAAGGCCCCTGGAGGGCCTGGGCTCTCGCAGTGCCTCTTGCTGTAGCCCAGGGTTTGTTATTGTTGTTCATTTCTCCTTTCTCTTCTTTCTTTCTCTCCACCACTTTTTCCTTTTTAAAATGTTCTCATCTTAGATTATTAAAAGTGCTGCAAAAGAGAACAAAAAATATATTTACAGCCCCCCCTCCCCCCACCGCCCAAGGATCTGGGGGAAGGTGCAGATGTGTTGGACATCCTCACCTGGACTGGTGTTGATGTTGTCACAAACATTGGGACTGGCGGTTTGATGTGCTGAGCCCTCGATTGTGGGACTTGCCCTTATGAAGCTCGTTACTGCAAAGGAGAGGCTAAACTTGCATATAATTGTGCCTAAGAGTCTCCCCTTGTGTACCTCTTTGTTGCTCAGATGTGGCCTCTCTCTCTCTCTCTGAGCCATCTCGACAGGTGAACTCGCTGCGCTCCCCTCTACGTGGGACCCGACTCCCAGGGGTGTAAATCTCACTGGCAATGCAGGATATGACTCCCGGGGATGAATGTGGACCCTGCATCTTGGGACTGAGAGTATCTTCTTGACCAAAAGGGGGATGCAGAATGAGATGAAATAGGTTCAGTGGCTGAGAGATTTCAAATGGAGTCGAGAGGTCACTGTGGTGGACATTCTTATGCACTATATAGATAACACCCCTTAGGTTTTAATGTATTGGAATAGCTAGAAGTAAATACCTGAAACTACCAAACTCCAACCCAGTAGTCTGGACTCCTGAAGATGATTATATAATAATGTAGATTACAAGGGGTGACAGTGTGATTGTCAAAACCTTGTGGATCACACTCTCTTTATTTAGTGTATGGATGGATGAGTAGAAAAATGGGGATAAAAACTAAATGACAAATAGGGTGGGATGGGGGGATGGTTTGGGTGTTCTTTTTTTACTTTTATTTTTTATTCTTATTCTGATTCTTTCTGATGTAAGGAAAATGTTCAGAAATAGATTGTGGTGATGAATGCATAACTGTATGATCGTACTGTGAACAGTTGATTGTACACCATGGATGATTGTATGGTATGTGAATATATCCCAATAAAACTGAATTTAAAAAAAATGCTGCAAAATTTTTGCAGCTCCTACTGTCAAGAGCTGCAGTCTGTTTTCCCCCTCTGTGAATCTGAGCCAGTCTCATGACTTGCTTTGAGCAGATGAATGTGACGGAAGTGATGTCCTGGGATTTCAGAAGCTGGGACTTAAGAGGTCTGCTTTCACCCTCTCGGAACTCTGCCCTGTGGCAATGGAAGGAGCCAGACCAGCTTTCCGGAGGGCAAGAGGCCACCTGGACCGCTGAGCCCCACGACCCTCCAGCTGGCTGTGGCCATGAGAGGGAGCCCACGCATGTCTTGCAGAGGAACCTTCCAGCCAACTCACAAAACTGTGGGAAATAATAATTCATCATTGTTTTAAGTCACTAAACTCTGGGAATACATGTTACGCAGCAGTAGATAACTGATACGTTCACTACTAATGTCATATTGTCACACAAGAAGGCAAGTGACCAAATAGTGCATGTGGTGTGATCGCATTTATGAAATCAAAACCGTATTTCTGCATGGGTGTGTGCCAAAAGGATGTCTGAAAGAGAGTTCATTACAAGATGTAGCCTGCTATAGATGGTATGTTTTATGGTGATTTTTACTTTTTAAAAACGTTTCCCTTACTGTATTTTTTTGCAGTTGTTTTGTAATTTTATTTGACAGTCAGCTGTTAGTTTTCACCCACATTGACTATCTGTAGGTCTTTGAAAGTGGTGACAGGTACTTGTGTAACCAGTGTCCACAGCATGTTTGGGGAATCTTCATCCTCGTTACAGTTTCTGGACAACTGTACATGGATATGGGCGAGGACATCCCTTGATTCTTTGGCCCGGACAGCCTTGTTGAGCCTGGGTCAGTGCACACATCTGGCCATCTCCTTCATGGAGTATTTCTGGGTCTCTCTGAGTGCCTGGGGGCACGTTTCCTGAAGCCCACTCCTCGGATGTGCTTGTGAATGTTGACGGTGTCCTCCCTGGTCACCATCTTGCCGACGGCACAGTGGCCCTTCTTCTCGCCACCCTTCTTTGCGGGAGCCATTCTGCCTGCACCAGGTTGGAAAAGCCCTGACTGTATCTTGAGGCTTAACAACAACAATTCTTCTCGAGGCCCAGGCTCTGGAAGTTGAAAAACATCACTTCTGCTTCGTTATTTTGGCCAGTAAAATGTATTGGCCACCCCCTGCTTCTCTCATAAAGAGGTGAAGTCTGTTTTCCCTCCTCTTGAATCTTGGCTTCTGATTTACTTTCTCCAATCAATGTGGCGGAAGTGACGGTTTGTCAATTCCTGGTCTAGCCATTACAAGACCTAGAAACTTTCGCTTTCTCCCTCTCGGAGCCCTGAAGACATAACATTTTTAGGCACTGGAAAAATTCAGAAGTAATTTTAATTTGGAAAAAATGTTGAATAGCATAATAACTCTTAAAATCATGTTTGCCAATGTTTAAAGAAATAAAATGCTTCTTTTATAAATTCATTACAGGACTTTTCCAAAATATAGGAAAGCAAAGTAGAACAGGAAAAAATGCCCAGAGGCAGCTGTTTGTATTACAATGTTTGCTATTCTGGTGTATTTTCCCCAGGAGTATTTTTATGTCGTTCAAACATGATATTTATACAATATTACCCCCTGCTTTTGTTACTTAAATGGTACCCTGGGTGTGTTCCTACTTTATTGTATTAATTTCCAAATGAAGTAGATCAAAGGGTAAATATTTGAGTGGTGAGACTACAGGTGATTTTTCTTTTCTTTTTAAAACTTTCTTGTATTTTCCAAAAGTTAGGCTGAACCATATGAAATTGCCCTCTTTTTAGGTCAATACAGTCAAATAATAGTAGTTTCATATGGTTCAACTTATATTTAAATAATGTATAACACTTTCATAATAAATAAAATGATTATTATTTTAAATAGCCTTGTATTATAGTAATATAATAATGTAGTATTACTACTGTTTTCCTACACCTGTCCCATAACTTATTTATCCATTCCCAACACTGGACATTTAGCTACTTCCTATGGCTTATATATGTATATGTATATATTTATAAATAATGTAAGGTTGATATCATTGTACGTAAAATGTCTATATCTCTGACTATGTCCTATTATAGGGTCTTTTTAATAGCTCTTTTCCAATTAAAATTATTTTTTATTTATTCAAGTGCATGCATTGATACTTTCTCCTTTAAAAATCATAGTGTATTATACAGGTAAAATTCCCTCTGAACCAACCTGAATCTCAGAACTTTCTTGCCCTAGAGGTGATCATAAATTAGGAATTAAGGATTTACTTCCCAGACCTTTAAAAAATAGGTTAACATACACATACATTCTCCTAGAATATATACAGTACTGTTTCCCATGTGTTTCTTTTTACTTTTATTGCATGATACTGTGAATCACATCACGAAACTTGCTCTGTTCGCTGCAGAGTCAACTTTCGAGATCTCTCCTTCCTGGTGCTCGCAGATCTGGTCCCTCCTTTGCCGCTGTCTGGTGTTCCTTTGGAAATTAAACCTCACACTGCTCAGCAGGTTTCCTTTCGATAGGCACTTGGGTGGTTCCCTTTCCCCTTAAACAGAACATACTGCAGTCAGTGAGGTTGGGTTAGGTTCTTCAAAGAGGAACTGTTAGATCAGCCCCGACCCTGAACAATTAGGAGACCCCTGCCATGATGTGTAATGGTTGCCACACACCATCCCCGGGAGTCTGGGATGATCACTTCACTTTGATGAGTCCCTGTTCCCACATCTGAGAAACACATCCATCCAGTTTTGAGAGCTGCCTTCAGTGGGAGAGACGGAGTGGGATACACTTACTCTCTCTTCACCTGCAGCTGGGACCGTCCTGGTGCCTTTCAAAAAGTAGTGATGATGGTGATGGACACATGGGGGTAAAATACACAATTCTCTCTAGTTTTGTACACATTTGAAATTTTCCATTTAATAAAGCATTGGGATTTGGAAAAGAAAAGTAATGATGAACTATTTCAAGCTTATACAAAAGTATGGAGAATAATAAAACATCTCCCATGTACCCATTACTCAGGCCTATTTGATGATTTAAAATGTGGTAGATGGCTTTGATTTTAAAGATAAGTCTTAAGGTACAATCTATCTCAGGCCAGCATTCTATGCCAATTATTTTTTAATTAGTCATTTTATCCTAATCCTTTAAAAGCTCCCCTGACTTTCCACACATTTATTTATTATCCATTTAGAAGCTTATTTGATGCAAAACTCAAAGGGCACAAAAGAACTTATGAGGACAAGCCAAGTTTCCCCTTCATCGTCCATCACCCAGTTCTCTTCCCCTGCCAGCCACTAGGAACAGTTTCTGCTCAAGTCTTTGAATGCGTTTGCACACACACACACACACTCACACACACCCACAATCCCTTCTGAATACTAAGATAGCCTGTAAGTGAGGGAATCAAACGCCAGGAAGCTTTCCTGTTACTGGTGGTCCAGATGTGTGAGGTGAGTTTCTATAGCAACCTATCCCCTCTCGCGGATGGAGAGAATGGAGGCCGATGGCGGGAAACGGCTCGGGGATGCTCTCTCGGAGCAGAGGGTTCCTGCGGAGACCCAGGGTGAGGGCCGGAGGGACCTGACACCGCCACCCCCCAGCCCTCCTCCCGGGGACCGTGCGGCTCCTGGGCTGAGGCTGGGAGGGGCGAGCGGAATCTCTCCCGGTGCTGGGAAAGCCTTCGGAAGGAGGCTGCCCTGAGGAGCAGGAGGAGGGCGGGCTGCAGAGCAGCCAGCCTCGGGTCGGAATCACAGGTCTGCGTCTGCTGTGTGAGCCGGGAAACTGGCCTAATAAGAATAGGAAGTGCGCCCGCCGTGTGCCTGGCAGCGGGAATCGGGGGTGAGCGAGACCACCCATGTCCTGCTTCTGAAAGAGGCATGAACTGTCTCCAAATCCTTTTGGGAATTACGATTTCGTTTTATTTCTTGGCAAATAGTTAGCAAACACATTTTCTTTGTCAAAGGTCAAAATATATCTATAAAGCAACATTTCCCACTGATCATGCTTCATCAATCCCAGGCTGTGCTGCAAAGATGAGTTTCTGCTGTTGTGGGTTTGGTAAGCAGTGGGAGTGTATTTTTCCTTTTCATTTGCAAATGTATATATGCTTATTGAAATATATGTAATTTATATGTGCAGATATAGGATAGAAATGATTCTGAGCCCCATTTTCCTCATCCATAGAATGCGGCTGGCTAATGGTATCCAATCCCTTATAACAACACCAAATGGGTGTCAGCTGCTTACAATGAGATAGGCAGTATCATTATTGGATAGCTTGTGATAATTAAATCTATATATCATATTTCATTGATGCTAAGATGCACTGCTTTTTTTTTAGCATTTTAACATTTTTGACGTTGAGCTATGCCTTATACTTGCCAATGTCTTTGAGCCTATGAAATACAGCAATATAGCAATAACTCTTTGGATTCTTTTTCTCTTTTCTTTCTTTTAAGATGATAATTATAAATTTTATAAGCAATTCACGTGGAAGCAAAATTGTCACCTTCACAGCATACCATAGTCAGGAGGAAAATCTAAGTTGCTTCCTGAGATTAAGCAAAATAACAGGGCCACCCCATTTAGTCCTGGTCCCCAAGTAATAAAATCCTGTAAGTCTGGATTCCTTAGCAAAGACAACTTTATCCCTGAGTTTTTTATGCTGATATTTCAAGATAAACCATGAGCCTCAGTTAATGAAATTACTGTGTTTTAATTATGAATGTACACATGTAAACTTGATAAGTTTGATAATCTTGTGAGTTTTTTTTTTTCACTTAGATACCTGTTGCTTTTAATTTGGCAAGTCACTACATTCATATCTGTGCATGCATACAAAATATCTGACATTGTTTTGTGTTGTTGAGATTTCACATAAGTCATGTCAGGCTACATTAGTGGTTGTTTTTGTAACTTGGTTTTTTTTGTTTTTGTTTTTGTTTTTTTCCCATGCAGCAGTGAATCCTGGAGATCATTCCATTATCATTCCACAAACATCTATTTTATGTGTCAACTGAGGATAATAGTATCACTATGTGATAGGTTCTTAATGGGGACACATGAAGCTATCAATAAATGTTACTAAATTTATAATGATTCTGTCTTTAAAATGTTAACCCCATCAGTCAGAGTACAGAAAAGTCCTGTGGGCCAGAGTGGGGAGGAAGGCATTCATTTCTTTAAGCAGACTTGGAAAATCCCTGCCCTTCTATATGCCCTCAAAGGGCCAAATTCTTGAAGGTTTTAGGTAATAGGTGGGTTTTCCCACCTCAATATCCATCTTTTTTTTTTCTTTCACAACAAACCAAAGAATTTTCAGTGGTTGCAAAACAATAAGGTATTTGGGTACAGGTTGCCCCAGTTAAATCCTAGCTGTGGCATTTGAAGTTGAGTACAGGTGCTTTATGCCCCAAATTATCAATGTTTGGAAATAAACTAAATGTCTGCCTATTGGCAAATGGCCACATACACCATGTGCATTGACACTCAACACGTGGTTCTCTGCAGCTGATAAAAATAATGAAGTAGTTTCTTCTCTTTGTGGGATGATCCTTATCAACAGGGTGCCTTGCCTGGAGCCACCTAACCCTTCCTTCTGGGCCACAGCAGATTACCTGCCCTTGAAGTGGTTGCATGGCAGGTCCTGTTCAACAAGGCATCCATGATCTTGGGTGCCCAAACTGGATGACTCATGGGCTGCAGTCACCCAACAGATGGGTTTGCTTCACTCATTTTCTTTTTAATTGTTTGAGTTGCCAATATTAAAAAAGGTGGATATTTTACTTTAATGAAAATCACCATTCATTCATTCAGTCATTCAAAAAACTTTCATGGAGCCTCTAGCAGGTGCCAAGGAATGTTCCAACATGGAAACCTAAATTCTAGTAGATGAGACAGACAATAAACAAGAAAAAAGTATTTAATGTGATGACCTCCAACTTCTCTTGAGATTTTGAAATATCGAAACCTTCTTGGCTAGCAACCCCATGAGAGGATAGAAAAGTAGGTGGGGACCAGAACACGGTGTCTTTAGCTGGGCAGGGAGCTTCAAGTCAAAACCTCAAAGCTTCCTGACCCGTGAAATGTGTGGAGACCACCTTCTTGAGGGCAGGGGACATGTCTCAGCCATCATGGATGTTCCTGAAGTGTCCAGCATAGAGTGGACACTCTGTGAATATCTGTCTCTTGAATGGTGGGGGTAGCTGAGACTCTCCTGGTGCCCAGAGCCCTGCAGAGGACCAACTTGTTCATTCATTCATTCAACAATCCCAGGGGGGTTGGATTTTATGCCAGAGACTACCCCTGATGAAGGATGATGTGCACTTCTTTTCACCAGCTAAAGTGACACTGAAATAACAAACACTTTACAATTTATACAACTGGTCATATTTGAAAGAATGGGTTTTTGAGGAACATTTAAATTGCAAAGCCTCTCATCACTTCAAAAATGCCACCTAAAGCTCATGACTTCAAATGTTCATAATTCAAGTTGGCATAAAGTGTAGCCATACTGTATATATGTAAATCTACAATAATATCCTTTTGTGGCCCCACCCACAACATAAAAACTTGGACATTGACAGTAACTCACATAAACCTCTGTTGCCGCCACGCCCATTCCCATGCTTCTGTCAACCTGAGGTAATCAATAGCCTGAAGCCTCAGCACTCGTTTCCTTTGATTTCCTTTTTGCACGTTTTCCCCCTCAGACCTGTTTTGGAAATTCCATGTTAATAATTTCAGTCAGTGTTCAGCCAGGCCCTGCTGCCCCAATAGCCAAGACTGTCTCTGGAAAGTAACTGTGCAGTTTTTGTCCTCATCTGCTTTCATCCCACGTTCTCCACAACCCAGAGAGTGTTGTTTCCAGGCAACAGCCAGGCTTTTCCTAGGCGGATGGGTTATATGGTTTAAAAAAAAAAAATAGGTATCCTCTTCAGAGCAGGAATTGGGAAATTCAGCACCACGGACAGCTCACCCCCGGGAGGTTTCAGCCCCGCCGCCAGTACTAGGACCCCGCTTGGGCTACAGTGTCTGCCAAATGTGCCCCTTTGGGCTGATTGCCAGAAATTGAGAAAATCAGAACCACGGACAGATCAGCTCCCAGACAGGTTTCAGCACCACGGACAGTACCAGTCCCCGCTTGGGCTACAGCTGTGCTAAATGCGCCCTTTTGAGCTAATTTCTGGGCCCACCCCCACCCCAGGGGCTCCAATGGTGATATTTGAGTAATGAAAGCTCTCGTGGTGTGTCAGAAACAGGCACTGAACACATCATGCCCACAAGGGCCTCTTCTCTCCCCCAAAATCTTGATCCTACTGCACCACCACATACAATCCATTTGTGAGTCCTCCCAGTTCTGCACCCCGAGCACATCTTGAGTCTGTCCACTGCTCTCCACCCCCACCTGGACCTTATTCCAGGCCACTGTGACTCCTCACCTGGAGTACCGCGACAGCCTCCCACCTGGTCTTCCCATTTTACATATCAAACCCTTTAGTCCAATCCCCACACAGAGGCCTCATCAGCCTTGGAAAATTTAATCAAATTATATCACACCTCTCATCAAAACCTGGCCACAGCTTCCCAACACACCTAAAATTAAACCCCACGTTCTTATGGCTGTTTTCAAGACCCTACATGTTCTGGCTCCTGGATGCCTTTTTGGTCTTGTCTCACACTGCTCTCTGCCTTGTCTGCCCACTCCAGCCACACTGGCTTCCCTGCTCTTCCCTGAACATGGCAAACATGCCCCCTCCTCAGGACCTTTGCACCTGATGTCCTCTCTGCCTCAGATTCTTGTAAAGCTGTATCCTTCTCACCCTTCAGGTCTTAGCTCAAAATGTCTCCTCTTCAAAGAGGCTTTCCCTGATCACCTCCATCTAAAGTGGCCTCACAGTTATAACCACACTGATCTATCTCATATCTACTTCATATAATTTACCACAAACAATATTCTATTGTAAATGTATTGGTTGACTTGTTTGTCTCTGTTTTCATCACTAGAATGTAAACTCTGCTCAGAACAGTGTCTGGCACATAGTTTTTAAATAAATATTTATTGAATGAGTGAATGAATTCCCTGCTCTTCATTTCCCCCCCAAAGAGCCCCAGAGAAGTGTCAACAGCACTTAGCTCCTGACAGGTTTTCCCCCAGACCCCCTAAATAAGTTAGTAAGACTCATAACTGAGAAATCAGGAGGTATTTGGCAATTTTTTCTCCTGGTGTCATTTTCGCCCACTCCTCCAGCTCCACCTCCACGCCTGGGAAATGACCTATGCACTACATCCAGTGACTCTGGGTAAACTGAGGAAGTAAAAATTTAAGCCAAGCTCAAGTTTTCCCAGGGATGAGATTTTTTTCTATTGTTGAGATGCAAGATTTTTTTTATATACACAAACCCGAGATTTACTAACAGTAAATTTCATGGAAAGAAAGTTATTCTATTTTTCAGTTTTCTTTGAATCATTCCATTCCTTCAAGGAGAAAGTCTCAGATTAGTACTGAAGATCTCTAATATTAAATAAACCCTGGCTAACCTCTCTTTGTAAAGAAGAAAGAGTAGGCTTCAGGCTCAGAGCTTTTGTCAGGAGTATCATTCAGTACTGACATGTTAAATCTGTGTAAATTCTCTCAAAACTCAATGGCATACAACAGTAATCAATTACTTTTCATTTATGCATCTGTGGGCTGTCTAGAGTTTGGTTGGTCTAGAGAGAGCACAGAAGGCCTTGACTCAAATCTCGTAGATTGAGTCTAGATCTGTTTCACCCATGTCCCATCCTCCATGGACTCTGGGCTACTCATGACATATTCCTCCTGTGCAATGCCACAAGAGAGCAAGCTTGACTGCACATTTTAAGCCTCTGCTATTGTCATTCTTGTTGACATCCCATTGGCTAAAACAAACCACATGGCGAAGTGCGAGGTCAAAGGGCAGGAAAGCACACTCTGAGTACCATGAGGCTCTGGCAAGGGTGAACATGTATTATGTTCTAGCAGGAGAATGAAGAATTAGAATCAGTAATTTTCAATCTACCACACCAAGCAGTGACATGTACCTATGATTTATTCACCTTATTTTATTTCCATGTTAGTTTATGGCACATGAAACTGGCTTTCAGTTTACAGAAGTGCTGGAAATTTTCATTTTTCAAGTATGCTAAACAAAAGTTTTAGAAAAATGAGCTCATTTAAAATTAAAAAAAAAACAGTAAATGGCAATACAGATGTTATGCAGAAATAAAAGCAATCACGGGGCAATTTCCATTGATGCATAAACATGGCAAAAATTGAAAAAGGGATATGTGAAAAACTGAAGTTTGAAAAAGAGTAAACTAAGGAATGGTATAAGATTCTTTGGGAGTGAATCCTTCAGACACCTCATTGCTTTCTTCCCCTTCCTGAAGAAATCATATCTGAAGAAGTCATTCTGCAACACTCCTTCCCCCTTAGGACCATGGAGAAACCGGTCAACTTGGGTCCACCTTAAAAAGTCTCAGGGTCACAAGTAGACTCCCGCCCCTCCCCCCCAGGTTGAGGACCTGGTCTTACCTGAGAAAACAATAATGATAATGGTAATGCTAGTGACATCTACTGAGATCTCAATATAATAACTCATTTGATGTTCACAATAGCCTTAAAGTTAGGAACAAATGTTACCCCTATTTTACAGATAGGAAAGTGGAGATCCAGTTGATTAACTTTCTGTAATTACAAAGCTAGTGAATGGTGATTCTGGGTCTTGAGGTCAAACTTTTCTCTTACTGCCTCAACACTTTGTGAGCTGAGGCAGCTCTGGCACTAAATGTCCTTATCAAAGGAAGTTGGGAGGGTGGAAAGACATGTCTGATTCTTTGGCAATACATCTCTCCCCTTCTCACACTCTTGACTGTGCTTGCAAGGACTGGGAACCCATCTCCTAAACATCTAAACAAAGGAAGTTTCTCCTCTCAATTATGTGAACTATTTGAAAACTCTCAAGAAAATCCTGAAGTTTAAAGAGCCATGTTCTGGAATTCTGGCACAGATTTTAATCTCAATCCTTCCATGCTCTTGCTTTGTGCCCTTTCGGCAAATCATTGAGCTTCTCTGTACCTCAGTTCCCTTCTCTGTAAAATGGGGATACTAACAGCTACCACTTGGGGCTGTTAGAGTCAAGCAAGATAATGTATGTAAGATTTCTTTGTTCACAGTATCTGTTGGATAACTGGCAGTTATTTTGATTGTTTTCCTGAGTAATCAGGGTCATTCAGTGATCTGTCCACCTGAAAAAGATAGATAAATTCCTACCTCACACCATTCAACAATAAAATTCCAGAAAGTTCAAGGAACTAATATTGTAAAATATGAGGAGACTACAGGAAAGTGTGTTTGTGAGACTAGGATAGGAAGTATCTAAAACAAAACCACCAAAACAAAAGACATAATAAAAAATTGACATCTTGGACTTTGTCAAAATTCAGAACTTCAGGCACTGTATAAAAAAAGTGAAAAGGTAAGAGACAGGCCAGGAGAAAATATCTGCTGCATATTTAACAGGCAAAGGATTAATATCCAGAATATATAAAGAAGTCTAAAGGAAAAAGCTAAACAAGCAGAATAATGCAGGGAGGCTATAAACAGACAATTCACAGAAGAGAAAATAAACCCGGTCAGCAAACATGCAAATTTGCTCCATGTCATTAGCAATCAGAGAAATTCACAGAGACAGACCATTTTTTCACTTACGACTTTGTCAAAATTTTAAAAATTTGATGTAGGTTCCATGACAGCAATTTGGCAGTAACCACGGCATTGTGAAATTATAATTATTATAGCAGCTGGTAGGGGCGTTGTTTAAAGCATTTTATATGCGTTAATCAATGTTTACCTTCACAGCAACCGGTTACACGACGGGAAACTGAGGCACGGGGATGATGACTGCCACAACAGGGGACACATTGTTGGCAAACGGCGAAGCCCGCCCCTGGCCCCAGGCAGTCCGGCCTCAGGGTCCCCGGGAGCCACAGCCCTGCCCGAGCCCCAGCCGGGGGCGCCCACCCGCCTCCCCGGGTTTGTAGACTAGAGACCACCGAGGGCGCGGGCGAGGCTGCTGGCTTCTGCCCCAGGGGCCGAGGGGCGTCACACCCGGGCCGACCCTCTCGGCGACGCCGCGCACAGCAGTTACACACGCAGCCCCACGACCCGGCAACCACACCGCGGACACGTCTTCACTGCTGCCCCTGCGTCCCCCTCCGCAGCGCCCTGCAGGCGTGGGCTCCCCCGGGGTTGCAGGAAGAAAGAGGCCGCCCACCCACCACCCCCAACCCCACCCGCAGCCTCCGCGTCTGCGCAGCCGCGGTCGATGCAGCGCCGGCTCTGCAGTGCCCGGACAGGGTCTGGCCGGGGAGGGTGAGTTTCCCGAGGGGCCCCAGCACTTGGGAGAGGTTGGGGGAAAGGGCTGGGAGCGCGCACGGTGATCCCGGGGCGCGCGCGCGAATGTGGGGTGTGGGGGTGTGGGTGTGGGGTGCCTGGGAGGTGGTCTCCAGGGTGGGGGCCTGGAAAGGGGTCTCCAAGCGGATCCTGAAGGAGGGGCCCGGGATCCGTCCCGCGCGGCCTCTCCGCGGAGCTGTGCGTCGCCGGTGAGGTGCAGGCAGGAGGGGAGACGGCCTGTGGCTGGGGCCCCCCGCGGGTGGGCGCGCGCGGGCTGAGGCCTGCGGGGGTCTGCGTGTGCGCGTCCGCGCGCCGCTGAGTCCGGGTGCCTGTCCGCGCGCCACCCGCGCAGGGTCTGTCTGTCTGGGCGCGTGTGCCCGCTGGCCGTGCGCGGTCGGGCCAAGTTTAGCAGCCTGAGGTCCGGCGGGTCCAGATCCCCGCCGCCGCCCTTCCCGGCCGCGTGGCTTTGGTCCAGGGGCGCCCGCGTCTGCGAAGTGGAGCGATCACGGTGTCTGCCGCGGAGACGCGGGGCGAGGGCTGGAAGAGGGAAGGGGCGCGCTCCACTTCCCGCCGCTGGCTCGGACCCTTCTGTTCCCTCCTCTCCCCGTCCAAGGCAGAGCCAGCTTCTTTAGACCTTGGCCCCGTGGCTCCTGCCCCCCGCACCTGTCATCCCCGCCCTGCATTTTCCCTCTTGCCTTGCCTTTTCCCCATCAGCCTAAATGCATGATTAATCAGGTCTCATATTTAAAAAAAAAAATCAACAATAAAACTCTATCCTTTGGTAGTGCTCTCACACTCCTTCCCATCAAAGCCAATGTATTTTTTTTTCCCTAGGAAAAAATGTCCTCTATGCTCAGAGCCTCCTCTTCTCACCCCACAGCAGGGTAGCCAACTGGCAGCCCCAGGGTCTAATCCAGCCCCGTGGACCTGTTACTTCATTTCCATTCTGTCTTTCCTGTAGATATTTGAAATAACGATTCCCACTTTAAAATACAGATGTCATCTCAAAATACAGATTTCCAATCGTCTCTTGAGAAATCGGAAGACGGGTGGCACTCGGCCTGCTCCAGCTCGGCGGACGTTGGCTGGGCTCAGGGGCGGCTTCCCCAGGCGGGAGCCCCAGCCCTCCTTCGCCACAAGCCCCACTGCCCCCCATCGCTCTCCCCACAGCCTGCATCAGTCATCATTTGTTCATGTTTTCCTTACAGTAGAGAAGTATTTCTCTGGACCTGTATCTTCCTGCAGAAGAGTGAAAATACCATCCAGACAGGAGAGCTCTTGATTTTTCTTTTTTTTTCCCACTTATTGCATTTGTGTTATCTGCCAACCCCCTGAGAGCTTTTGAGGTCTGGATCCCTCCTGGCAGTGTTTTGATCTGCTGAAATGCCCAGTCCACTGTCTGGTCACTTATTTTTCTCCTCTAGGAGAATGCAGGCTACTTTGAGGGTGTCAAATTCATCTTCAATCCCCCAGCACTCAGCACTGGTTTGCACAAAGTTCTGGGTTAGAAATGGCCGGAAAAAGTCATTTCCATTCAAGCTCCCGTGGGTGCCACATATTCATGGGGTCCTACAGGAGGTGACATTTAAGCTCAGCCTTGAAGTACAGGCAGGGTTTCTAGAAGCCAACGCAGGACCGGCAGGGACATACCCAGAGAGGGAAATATTTTTTTTTTCCTTCATTCACCAAATTTTTATTATGTGTTAAATCAGTTTCTGTCTCATCAGAGAGCTCACAACAAGTCCAGAAGGAGCTGCTGTTATCATCACCCTGTTTTACAGAGGAGCAAATCAAAGCCGGGAGAGATTGGCTGACCTGCCCCAGGCCCCACAGCTGATGTGTGGTGGCCATGGTTGCAGTCAGCACTTTACTAACACCAGTCAGGCTTTTCCCACCTTCACGACTGTTTTCTCATTCTGGCAACACCTGCACTAGCTTTTAACTACTATTTTTAAAATCACTGACCTTTTTTTTTTCCTCTTTGAACAATTTTATTTTAATACCTATAGTAGGCACAATAATTATCTCCAAAGATGCCCACATCCTAATCCCCAAAACCTGTGAGTGTGTTTGGTTACAAGGCCGGTGCATGTGTGCATGTGTGTGCGTGTGTGTGTGTGTGTGTGTGTGTGTGAAGGTTGATGATGGAAATATGCTTATCAGCTGACATTGAGATGGGGAGATGCTCCCCGATTGTCCAGGTGGACCCAATATCATTACAAGGTCCTTAAAAGTGGAAAACTCCATGTTAGGGTGATGCAGTGTGAGAAAGCCTTGGGGGGCAGTTGCTGGCTTTAAAAGTGAAAGAAGGGGCCATGGGCCAAGGAATACAGGCAGCTCCTAAAAGCTGGAAAAGGCAAGGAAATGGATTCTTTTCTAGAGTTTTCAGAAAGGCATGCCGCCCTGCTGACCCCTCGATTTTAGCCCAGTGAAACCATTTCAGACATTTCTGACCTTCAGAACTGTAAGCAAATAAATCTGTGGTGCTTTAAGCCACCGAGAGTGGGTGATTTGTTACAGCAGCAAAAAGAAACCAACACAATACCTAAAAGGCCCTTTAAACTCAGAACTTTTATTCCGAAGCCCCCAGTGCAGTGTTGTGCAGTGTTGATCCTGCAGAAGTGGTTCAAACCATGCAACAAAGTACACGCAAAATGCAGTTCTCAGTGTCAACACTTATTTACACATATATTTAAACAGACATATGTAGCAAATCATAAGTAAAGTTACATGAAATCTAAACAATTTTTTTTTTTTTTTTTAGTTTTCTTTTTTATTCAGGGCTGAAGTAGGGTAAGGTAAATAGGCATATGGAATTGCCGTGTCCTATGGTATATGTATGCCCAGATTTAGTCAGTGTTGCCAAAGAGTTTTCTAAAATAGTTGAGCCAATACACTCATACCAGCATTCATGAGTCAACCAACCTGCTTCTAAAATCTGCCTCAGTCCATTTACAAGGGGAATTTTACACCACCTTTGTAAGTGGAAAGCCTTTACCCTTGAAAATAAATATAGAGTGAAATAATGTCACGACATTCTGGCTGGATCCTTGCTCACTGGGCAGAAGGCTGTCTCTGTCAGGAAGTGAGCTCTGCAAGAGAGACGTCAGAGTCATATTAACACAAACGAGACTTTCGGAGGTCACTGGAAGGATCCCCCCAGCAGGGGGAGGCTTTCTCTCCCAGGGGTTTAGTGTGATTTAGTCCTGGGTGTGTCTAAACTCTCCTCCTGGGCTGTCCTGGAGCTGGGAGAGTGGAGGGTGCATTTAAAGAGAGATGAGTGGCAGGAGATGAGAGATGGCCCAGCTGGAGACGGTAGAGGCAGGCGTGGTGGCCTCCACTCACTTGGGGGCTGGCACCCCAGAGGCGGGATGGTTGGGAGTGGGCTTAGGAAGCAGGATTGGTGGGGTCAGGTGGGCAGTGGGCCACCGGTGCCTGGAAGCCAGCATGAGGCCTGCCCAGTGCAGCAGAGCCAAATGCAGACGGGGCCCAGGGCAGGGGCAGTGGGCAGGAGGGACACTGCTGTGGGAGGTAAGAACGGGTGGATTGAGAAATTGATGGGACATGGGGTAGAGGTGGGGGCAAGTCAGATGACGCCTGTAGAGATCGACAGGGGAGAGGGTGACCCTGGCCAAGGGTGGGAGGCATGGTTATACTTGGGAGTGGGGGGAATGGGCAGAGATGTCTGGGGAGATGGTGAATTTGGCTTTGTGTTGCTGACAGGGCGATGCTGAAATGAGACACAGACACAGAGTTAAGATTTAAGGGAGCAGGGGACCCACAGCATCGTGTGCCAAGTGGGTGCTGATGCACCTGTGCTCCAGTTATTTATTCGTTTGTTACACAAAGCTAAACTACGCTACATGATCAAAAGCATTCAGGGTCTCTCAGATATTAATCTTTACATCCTGCTGCGGATAAGAAGGAACAACCTGGGGTCAATGGTTGACGCTGCTGTCATAGTCACAAGACACACATCTTTACAGGGCGTGCCTACACGGCGTTCCATGCAGGCTTGTGACCCAACGTTCCAGGCCACTGCCCCAGACATGGTCTAAGTGACATGAAAAGCTTGGTTCCCCACAGCTTTGGTTTCAGGAACATGTTAGACACCCTTTTCCATGAGAAAGACATAAATGATGATTTGAAGCATAGAAGGAAAGAATAGGTCTTGCACGTATGTGTACATACATTTTTATTATGAAAAATTCGAACACACTCTTAACTACAAGAACAGTGGAGTAAGCCACCATCTTCCCATCTCCCAGGCTCAGCGGTCATCGTTTGCTTGTCCTCTAACCACTTGTGTCTATTTATATTTCTCTGTGGAAGTCTTTTAAAGAACGTCTCGGACATCTTGTCAATTCACCCCCATACATCATAAAAGCATCCCTAAAAAATAAGGTGGACATTTTCTTTTATATCCAAAATGCCATTCTACACCCCCCCAAAAAAATCAGTCAGCATCTCTTGGTAACATCAAATACCCAGTCCCTAATCAAATTTCCCGAAATGTTTTAAAACATGTTCTTTTCATAGCAGGTTTGTTTGCATCTGGGTCCAAACAAAGTCCTCACATTGCATTTGATTGTTGGGTTGCCAACTTCTCTTTGAAACTAGAGTGTCTTCCCTGTGATTTTAAAGTCTTGAATAACAATTTTGATTTGCATAAAAATAAGTACAAAAGCTTTTTATTCACTGTGAGAGAATCTACTCATGAGGGCACTGAGTTGCTATATAATCAGGGTTGGTGATAAACACAATTTCCTAAAACAGGAACTAAAAGAAGCATTAGAATCTCAAGGTGAAAGGACACAAAATGCTATCAGTACAGTTAAGATAATGACAAGCAACCCCCTGAATACCAGGTCAACAAGACATAGGATAAGGATATTGAAGAATATTTAACTTAAAATCAGACCTTTATCAGACCTTTGACTCCCACCTGGTGAATTTTTTTTTTTTTTTTTTTTGAGAACAAAGGAAAAGGAGCTGCAGAAGGCTGGTAGATGGTGGGAAGTCTCAGGGTCTTCTCTCTGCAGCCAGAGGGAACCCAGGGGTAACACCAGCACCAGCCTCTTGCTGAAAACCCCTGACTGTGTTTGGAGTGTGTGCGTGTGTGCTAGCTGCCTCGCCACCCCTGGCACATCTTGCTCCTTTTTCTGCTCTGCCTGTTCCTGGAGCACCTGCCACCATTTGACACGCTCTCTACTGTATTTGTTAACTGTCAGTCTCTCCCCCCAGCTAGCACATATGCCCCACAAGTACAGGGATCTGTTGTCTCTTCAGTGCCCAGAACAGTGTCTGGTGCACAGCTGGTCCCTTTTGACTATTTGTTGAATGACTAATTGTCAGTCCTCAGGTTCTGAACCTTGTGCCTGGGCCACTAGACAGGATCCTGGAACGGGAGGAGACTGAGAAAGACAGAGGCTTCATCGTGCCTCCAGGCCTGTTGTAGAAGCGCCACCTCTCGGGGAGATGCAGAGTCTCAGGCCTGAGCAGATACGGGGACTGCTGGAGCCGGAGAGGGCCAAGATGCTGCTGCCTCGGGAGAGCAGGGCCTGGGAGAAGCCGCCCCATCCCACCTTCGCCAAGGACTGGGAGGCTGTGGAGGTCGGGGCCCCCAGCTGTGACGGCAATGAAAAAGGTGAGGGGACACAGGCCACAGGTGAGCCTGGGGGAGAGGTCTCCGCAGATCCTGGGGAAAGACTAAACATTCATTCCTTCACTCGTTCATTTAACAAATATTTATGGAATTCTGTGTCAGTCAGCTTTTGCCGTGTAACAAAGCACCCCAAAATGTACTGTCTTAAAGCAACAATTAGGTATCTTTTCATTGTTCTGTGGGTCAAAAATTTGACTTGGACAGTTCTCCTTGGTTAAAGTAAGCCATGCATGCAAACCCAGAATCAGTGAGGCAGGGGACAGCTCATGAATGTGGGCATAGGGAGAAATGAACAAGTTGGAGGATATTGGATGCAAAAATCTACCACCAACACTTTTATGTGCCAGGCATCATGCTAGGGGATAA
This sequence comes from Choloepus didactylus, assembly GCF_015220235.1. NCBI lineage: Eukaryota > Metazoa > Chordata > Mammalia > Pilosa > Megalonychidae > Choloepus > Choloepus didactylus. The sequence continues at coordinate 1,814,915 of NC_051333.1, read as the reverse complement.
GGATACAGGAGTGCACAAGATGGCTTCGGTGGAGCCCAGATTGCAGTGAAGGAAACTGCAATTATTAAAAAATAAGAAAGGCAATGTCTGATGGTGCCACTGGTTGAGCTGGGGACACCAGAAAGACACCTCCACAGCCGGATGGGGACTGAACTTTCTACTAGGGGCAGGGTCCGTCTTCCACAGGGGTGAGCAGGCCTGGGACAGCAGGTACGGACAGCAGAGGCCAGCTCCAATAGTGAGAAGGAAGTTTGGAGCTCCTGGCAGGGGTAGGTGTGGGAAGAGTGGAAACGATGAGTGTTAGTCTGACCCCCAGTTTCAGCTTGGAAGTGAGAAGTGCAGATGCCAAAGTTCTGACTGTGGGGACACTTAGGCAAGTCCCACGATCCTCATTTAATTCTGTGGTATTTTCCTTCTATTCCCTCAGTTAGTTTTTGCTGGAGGTTTATAGAGAAGGAACTATTTTACAGGTGAAGAAATAGAGAATTAGGTGGTGGAGCACATCCAGTGACCCACTTTGTCTCCCAGGCAGTTAGGGACAAAAATAGTTCTCTCATTCTCTAAGTTTCACTGGAGCCACATGGGCCAGAGTGGAGAGGGGGTGGGGAAGACAGAATGTTAGCAGAAAAGGGATGGGATGCCATGTGGGAAGAGCAGGAGGTGCCCACCCTTACTGGTCTGGTCACTCATGGCTCCTTTCTTCTTCACTCCCACCCCTACCCAGACCTGTCTTCTCAAGAGATTTCACTTTCCCAGGACTGGAGCTCAGTGGAGGAAGAGGATGAGTCAGAGGACTCCCAGGTAAGTTGGTTTCTCTCCTTTTTTGTCACATATCCTACACTCCCAGATTTCAGTGGCTGGTTATATTTCCTCCCTTAGCTTGGAATTTCCCTGCCTGACAAGGATCTGTTCAGGGATGTGAGCTCCAAGCAGCTTCTGGTGAGAAAGAAGCCACATTCCTTCAATAGTCAAATACCAAGGAGAGACTCTCCATATGCTCTGTGTAACTTCATTCACACACCTTCCACCTTCCTTCATAATTTTATCCATCCATTCATCCACCAACTCATCAGTCTATCCATTTACTAATCCATCCAGTAGATTCTCCTACCCACCCATCCATCCACCCATCCATTCATTCATCCAAGCATCTGTCCACTCACCCACCCACCCATCCATCCATCCATGCATCCTCAGACATCCACCAGCCATTCATTCATTTGTCCATTCATCCATCCATCCAACCTTTCATCTACATATTGATCCATTTACTCCCTCCATCCATCCATATATGCAGTTATTCATGCAACTTTTCATCCATACATTCATGTCTGCCAACAATCCATCCATTAAACTCACCTACCCATCCATCCATCTATCCTCTCATCTAGCCACCATTCATCCATATACTGCTAACAGGCCATATTAAGGATTTGGCTACTATTCATTCACCCATTTATCCACTCATCCATCCATCTGCTATCCATCCACCCATCCATTCACTAATCCATCTGTCAACCCACCCACCAATCCATCCAACTGTCCATTCATCTGTCTTCCACTATAAATTCATCCATCCACTCAGCCATCCATACACCTATATATTCATCTATTCACCAATCTTTGAATCCAAATACAATGAGTAATACTAAAAAGAAATATCAAGCACATTCTTTTTATATGAAGACCTAATGTTTTCTTTGGGGGCACAAGACATCAATATGGGAAATAAAAACTACTTATTTTGTTTATGCATTTGTTTTATATACTTTAGGAAAACCATGTATCCACTCATACCAGCACATGAGGGTCACAGACAGTGTGAGTCTCCTCCTACAATCGTATGTCACAAATCTAACTCAGACTGGCTCAAGTCAGAAAAAGGATTTATTGACTCACAGGGGGAGGCAAACTGGAGGAAAACATGGTAGTACAGAAATAAGTGCTGGCTACAGCATGATAACCAAAGGAGGAAGAAGTTAACTCTGTGGGCCAAGGGGTTTATTCTTGAGGATGCCAGAGAGGAAGAGACACCAGAACTGGGATTTTAGGGATGAATAAGAATTCCCCAGCCAGAGCAGGGAGGTGAAGGGAGCAGCATGTGCAAAACCTCAGAGGCAAGACATAGCAAGGCATTTGGGGGGACGCTGGAGCTAAGGGGAGGACAGTGGGAGACGTGGATGGAGATCGGGGTGACACCAACTATTTATTGAGCACCTGCTCTGTGCCAGACAGTGTTCAAGGCTCTGGGGTACAGCACTGAATAGGACAGAAAAGGCTCCTGCCTTCAATGGGCTTACACTCAGCTAGTAGAAGACAGTACACGAAATAAGGAGGTACAATATAGAATATGCTGCATGGTGATAATTGTTAGAGAGAAATAAAGCAGGAAGGGGGGTTGGGAGTTTGGGATGGGTATGAGGGCTGCTATTTTAAGAAGGGTGTCTAGGGAAGGCCCCACTGAGTAGGAGATATTTGAGTAGAGACCTGGAGGAGGTGGGAGAGTGTGACGGGCAGATATCTAGAGGAAGGGATTCCAGGGAAAGTGGCAGAGCAAGTGCAAAGGCCCTGAGGAGGGAGTGCAAATGGCACATTGAGGAACAGCCACCGGGGGGCCAATGTCTCGGGGGCACGCTGGAGGGAGTGGCAGGAGATGCAGTCAGGGAGGCGATGGGCAGGATGACCCAGTGCCTATTGGCCGTGGTGTGGGTCTGGCTTTCACTTTGAGTACGGGGGGAAAGTGTTTGATAAAAGAGGGCTATGTTCTGACTTATGTTTTAATGGGACCCCTTTGGCTGCCAAGTTCCATGCTGAGGAGGGTGGGTGTATCTTGTAAGCGGTGGGGAGCTATAGGAGGGATTTGAGGATTTTCAGAAACCAATCTGGTGGCCCGTGTAGAAGAAGGTTGGTTGGATGAGGGTTGGGGGGAGGTTCAGGCGTCGGGCAGGAATCCCAGTTAGAACAAAATGGGTGGAAACGTTATGGTAAGAGCTGCCATTTATCTCGTGCTTATTACAAGCCTGACACTATTCCAAGCACTTCTCATTATGAACTCATTTAGTCTTCACAATGAGCCCTGTGAGGGAGTGTGGTTATCCCTCCTTTACAGATAAGGAAACTGAGGCAGAGATAAATCAAATGACTTGCTCAAGGTCACACAGTGAGGAAGTGGCAGAGCCAGATGAGGCCTCGGGCAGTCTGGGGACAAGGTGAAGGAACGGAGTCAGGAAACATGGAATGGGTGGAGCCAATGGCATTCCCAGACCTGTGGGATATGGACAGTGCAGTGCATATGAGTGGGACAGTGCAGGGAAGTGGGCAAGTCCAGGGTAAAGCCCGGATTCTGGATTGGGAACAGGACAGCAGGAGGTGCCAGGGTCCACAATATGGAATAAAAGAGGTGGTCTGGAAGAATGACGTTGACTTTAGATATGCTGCTTGGAAGAGGCCTCTGTGGCATCACTCATTCATTCACTCATTCCCCAGCCAGCCGTGATGAGCCCACCTCTGGGGTCAGGCACTGTGCTGGGAGCTGATGACCCCTCAGTGAACAGGACAGACACGGTCCCGCCTTTGTGGGGCTTGCAGATGGGTGAACTGCTGATTGTGACACAGGGCTGTGATTTCAGCCAGATGCCCACACACCCCTCTGCAGCTGGGACTCAGAAGGGAGTTGGAATTGGAGTTAAGGTTAAAATTTTTAAAAACCATTTTGAAATTATTTTGAATTAACAGAAGATTCACAAGAATAAAACAAAGAACATCCATGTACCCTTTACTCAAATTCACCAGCTTTACCATTTGGCCACATTTGCTTTATTACTCCTTCTCTAATACAGTCTCCTATTATTTTTTCCTGACCAATTCCGGAGTGGGTTGCAGATTTTATACCCTTGTCCTCTTAATTATTTCAGCATATATCTCCTAAGAACAAGGATATTCTCTTACATAACCACAGTACAGTTAGCAAATTCAGGAAATTAAGTATTGACTCAATAGTATATTTTCACATACAGTGAAATACAGTCCATCTTCAGATTTTGCCCATCATTCCAGTAATTCCTGTATCAGTCATTCCTACTGGTGTGTAACAAACGATCCCACAACTCCATGGGTTCAGACAATAAGCATCCTGAGTCTACGGGCCGTCTGGGCAGGCTTCCTGGTCTTGACTGGGCTCATGCATCTGTGGTCAACCCCGGGCTGGGTGGGTCACTCAGCTGACCTCGGCTGGGCCCTCTCACATGTGCGGGGGTCAGCGAGGGGATGGCTGGTCTAGGATGGGATGTCCTCCTTAGGGACGACTGGGCTTTCTTCCTCCTGCTCACTAATGTGAGCTTGTTCCAAACTAGAAAGCAGAAGATCCAAGGCCTCTTTCCCCCATCACTTCTGCCACATTTGAGGGGCCACAACTGGTCAAAAAGCCAGTCCAGACTCAAGAGGCGAGAAGCAGTCTTCACTCTTGACGGGGGGACAGTCAAGTCACATTGCGAGGGGCAAGGTTCCAGGGTTCCAGGAGGGAAATGACCTGAGCCATCACTGTCATCATCTTCCACAGTGTCTTTATTGCAGTTTTCCCTGTCTGGGATCACGTATTGCTCTGGTTGAAATGTCTCCTTAGTCTCCTTTGATCTGGAACACTTCCTCAGCCTTCTTTGGTCTTTGGTGACACTGGCGCTTTTGAAGGGTACTGATCAGTTGTTTTGTAGAAAGTCTCTCGCCAGGTTGTGATTTTCCTTCCCTTTCCTTCCCCTTCCTCCTTTCCCTTCTCTGTCTCTGTCTCTGTCTCTGTCTCTGTCTCTGTCTCTCTCTCTCTCTCTCTCTCTCTCTCTCTCTTCTTGAGTGGGATCAGGAATATCAGAGAAGTGATTTTGTGCTCTTCTCAGTGCATCATGTCAGGAGGCACTTGATGTTTACTTACCTGGAGAACGTGTGAAGGAGCCAAAGGTGGATGGGCAGTGTTTGTCAGGGTTCTCTGGAGAAACAGAACCGAAAGGATATATGTATATGTATCTGTATGAAGAGATTTATTCTGAGGAATGTGACCATGATCTACTGAATCAGAAAATTTAAGGGTGGGTCCAAGATATTTGAAAAACTCCCTAAGAGGCTTCTGATGCTCTACCAGGTTTGAAAACTGTTTATGTGGGTTATTCTCCCCAGTTCTCTGCTTGTAAAGGGAAGGTTTGAAGCGAGGTGACATCCAGAGGGGGACTGCAGACTAGAGGGGGGGGTGGATGATTGGTCCCTTTCCAGAGATTAGATATGTGACCTCCGTCAATAATTATACTATGTTTTAATCACTCATAGAACATATCCCCTCCATTTCTTTTCTTTTACAAGATCTTTTTGATGTTCACCACTGCCTATCTTTCCACATTATATCAGGTCCATTCCCAAAACTGCTCTGATATTTTAATAGCAATTGCATTAAACTCATAATTAATCTAGAGAATTGTTATCATTAAATATTTTGTGTTTCCATCTTCATCATGGTATTTATTTCCATTCAGTCACTCAGTTGACAAATACTTTTACTGAGCTCATACGGAGGGGCAGATACTGTTTTAGGCACTGGCAATACATCACTGAACAAAGAAAAGTCTTGTCCTATTGGAGCTGACACTCTGGATAGGGGATCAGATGATAAACATATGTAGTTGGGGAAGGGGGATGAGCAGTGCTGGGATCTTCTTTGCAGAGATGTTGGGAGGGCTTGCTGTTCTCAACAGCCTCATCAGGGAAGAGTTTTCTGAGGAAGTGATGTCTAAACCGAGAGATGAGAGAAGTGATATAGCAAGACTTAAGGATACCTGGGAGAAACCATCACGCAATGGCTCAGAGGAAGGAGTGTGGCTGGTGTAGAGTGAGGAACGCAGGATATGGTAGGAAATGAAGCCAGGGAAGTAGCTGGGGTCTGGACCTCGAAGGGCATCGAAGGCAACTGTGAGGACTAGGTATACAATGGGAGCCATGGGCAGTTTTAAGCAAAGATGTGTCCTGATCTGTCTTCAACTTTGGAAGGAAAACTCTGGTTGACCCACGGAGAAGAAACTTTCTTTTCAAGAAGAGAAACAGGAGTCTGTAGCAAGAGTACAGGCGAGAGATGATGGTGACTTTGACCTGGGTGATGGCAGTAGAGGGAGTAGAAGGGGCCAGATCATGGATATATCTTCAAGTCCAGTAGCATTTGCTGATGACTTGGATGTTGGTGATGAAATGAAGAGCGGAGTCAAGGATGCCACAGTTGGAGGATGGAGCTGCTTGGAGGAGTGATGTGGGGGGAAACTCAGGAGGAGTTCTTTTGGGGGGGCATATCAGTTATTAGGATATCTTTTGGGGAAATGTGAAGTTTAAGGTGCTCATCAGATATATTAAATATCCAAGTGGAGATGGCAACTGGACAGTGAGCTATGTAAATCAGGATTTCAAAAGAGAGGTTAGGCCAATATATATTTGGGGGTATATAAAACTGTGATACTTTATAGGCTGGTGAAAGTTTGAACTTTTCATCATTTGCACCATTAATCTGAAATTTCTTACACTAGTGCATAAGAATATTACTTACTTTTGTGTATATATCTTCTATCTAGTCACTTTGTTGTGTGGTTTTAAATTCAGTGTTTCCCTTGATGTATGTTTTTATTCCCAATTATATAATCCCATTTTCTGCAAGTAACAATGGTGGCTCCTTCCGTTCTAATACTTACACTTTTTTGTTTCTATTTCAGGGCTTTGTGGAGTGGTCAAAAGCTCCACAACAAACGACCATAGTCTTGGTAGTGTGCGTGCTCTTTTTGTTTCTGGTTTTAACGGGGATGCCAATGATGTTTCACATATAACTTTGAGGGTGGCTGCTATTTGGAAATAAATGCCCTGAGCCATATGAAGGGAGTGTTCTGGTTAAAAATCAGGAATGGGTATTGAATTTTATCAAATGCCTTTCAGAATCCATTGAGATGATTTTTTTTTCCTTTTGAATTTAACCTACTGCTGTGAGAATTTACATTACTGTATTTCATTGAACTTAAGACATTATCAATTGTAAGACATTATTTCATATGTCACTGGGGAGGAAAAAAATGCTACTTAATAAGAATCCAACTGGAACAGCCATTCAGAGAAGGTAAAAAATTGCAATTTTGGATTGATGAAATATGGTAGTAAATTTCCTAATATCAAATAATCTGTGCATTCTTAGGATAAAATTTTTGATGTGGTGCACCAGTCTTTTCCAATAGTGAATTCTGTTCCTTGATGTTTCATGTAGGATTCTTGTTATCTTCATATGTGAGATTGGTGCTATCTTTGTCAAATTTCGGTATCGTAGCTAAACTTGCATCATAGAAGGACTTAAGCAACATTGCCTTTTTCTATGCTTTTGAATAGTTTCTATAGCTGAGAAGTAGAAATTCCTTGACATTTTGGAAGAATTCACCAGTAAAGTCATCAGGTCTTAGTGAAAGTTTCAGCTAGTTCTTAGACAGTTTTCTCAGTTTCTTCCCGTTATCAGTTTATAGAGACTTTCTACTTCTTAGGTTAATTTTGATCATTTATAGTTTTCTTTTAACCCCTAGGAAATTCTTCTCATTGAGCTTTTCAGATATTAGCTCATAATTATGCATAGTATTTTATAATTAAACACAAATCTTCTGTATTTGTTCTATCCCTATTCCTCTTTCAACTTCTGTTTGCAGTCTATGCATTATTAGATTTGTCAAAGATTTATCTAGTTTACTATTGTTTTTCCAAAGAACCAGCACTTGGATTTATTTATATCCATTATTTCTCTCATTTGTAAGTAGTTTGTTTTTCTTTAATATGTATTAGGTTTATTTTTTATTGTTTTGTATTCCTCGTCTCAATTTTTAAGTTGAATACTTAATTCATCTATTTTCTATTCTTAAAAATATTATTTCATACAATAATATATTTAATAACATAAATGTACTTCTGGTTATAGCCTTGGCCACATCTTAAAGTTTGGTCATTCATGTTCTTGTTTATGTTGTTGTCTAAATATAATATCACAATGTTTCTAAAGAGTGCTTCAGAACTCAGTGATTGGGTTTAGTTTTTGTTTAAAAATAGTTTCATTTTCTTGTTTCCTGCACTGTGAACAGAGGATGTGGCCTATAAAATATATGCTTTCAAAACCTTTTTAAAAGCTTTTACTGTGGCCTAGAACATGTCTAATTTCTGTAAATATTTCAAGGACATTTAAGATGAACATGTGTTCTCCTGTCTATTCAATTAAAAATTCTACATGTCTGTTAATTAACTGTCTTATTAATTATACCATTCATATTCATGTGTCATTTAATTCTGGCCTACGCTATCTGTCAAAAACCCATAGGGTTGTGTGAAAATCAGTTACTATGATTGTGTCTCTGTCAATATATTTTTATAATCTTTGCCTCATGTATTAGCAGCTATGAAATTTGATGCTTACAACTACAACATTATTATGTCTTTGCAATTTAAATAATATATGTGAAACATCAAGCACAGATCTGACGGGAGGCACTCAATAAATGTTAGTTAAAACTTGATGCTGAGTCCTTTGTCACATCTAACATTATGGTCTTTAACCAATTATTGCCATCCTGCTCTTTTTAAAATTCCTCTTTGATTTTATACATATGGAATAATAAATACATACATATTATATGTGTATATACACCCACACACATTTATATTTTTAAATTCTTTGCACCCTTTGTTTTAGTTGGATTTTCAATGGCCTCTCTGAGGTGGTGAAGTTAGGGCAGGAAGAAGAACGGGGTTCTCCCTCCCCTCGCCATCCCTCACTCAGGCTGATTGAATCTGACAAGCAACTACCGGCCTTAAAAGAAGGAACACAGAGCTCAGCCCCTTCATTTGTTGAGTTTTTCAGCTGCAAAAAAAATAAGCTCGGTTCGTTCCTCGGCCACCCCTCCTCCTGCAGGGCGCTCCCGAGGCACCCAGTCCCAGGAGGACGGGGCTGGGCAGGGGCTCCTCACGCCCCCGGCCTGTGGGACCCCACCCTTCCCACCCTTCCCACCCGCTCCGCAGCGCTCGAAGCTGCCCGGCGCCTCCAACAAGACATCTGGACCCAAGGTTTCCGGGGAGAGAAACGTCGAACAATCTGGCAAATGTGGCAAATCTGAAATTGTAGGGCAACACCTGGGCCGCCCTCCCGCGCCACGCGGCCGCCGGCTTCTCACCGGGTGACTGACCAGGCGACGGCCTCCCGTGGACGGCCCACCCCGGCCCCGGGCCTGGAGTTTGGGGTCGCACACCACCACCAAGGGGCGGCGTCCACGTCCTGCACTGCGGGCTTCCTGAATGTCGCTGGACACCTCGTGAGGTGGTTTTCTTTACCTTACCCGCAATCCCGCAAGCGCCCAGAATGAAATATTTCTGAAACCCTTCTGCGGTTGCGGGGACTCCGGGCAGACGCTGGCCTCGCGGGTGTCCGCGCCTTCGGCCGCAGGAGGCACCTGCGGACACGCTCCGCGGCAGGAGGGGTCCGGGGCAGGTTATGTCCTCCCCGGGGTCTCGGCCCCTCCTGCAGCAGGAGGAGCTCGGGGGAGACGCATCAGGCCCCTCCGCAGGGGCAGGAGGTCAAGTCCGACGCATCAGGGAACGCCCCAGGCTGCGCGGGCCCCGGACCCCCCAACCCGCCCGCCGCCCCCCGCGCTCCCTGGCCCCGCCGCTTCTCCGCCGACCCCCCGGGCCCCGCAGCCCTTCGGCCCCTGGGGTCTGTTTCTCCCACTCTCTTGGGGCTTGAGCTCTACCCCACGTCCGTGCACCGCGGGCGCCTTTCACTCCTTCATTCATTCAGCCACGATCCAAGTGACCCTTCTCTCCTTCCGCTCGCGTCTCTAAAGGAAAAAGGGTCTCTCTTCGCAATAGCATCATCGCATCCAACACAGTTAAAATTTCCTAATGTCTCCCGGTGTCCAGGCCACACGCAGATTTGCTTGCCCCTATCCCCCGCCCGGCCTGCAGGGACAGGGGTGTAAAAGCAGGCGGTCTCCCTCCCCTTCCCGCAGGCCCCTCGCCGGTGGCTCCTGCACCGCGTCCCCGGGGTCCCCCGGCCCGGCCAGCGCGCCCGCCGCGGAGTGGAGAGCGAGGCCCAGCGCCGGGACCCAGAGGAGTCGAGGTATTTTCGAGGCTTGAAATAATTTTTTCAGATAAATTACCCCACTTAAAACTTTTTGGGGAGACCAAAGAAATTTAAATACGGACTGGACTCTGGCTAATATTAAGGAACTGTTAACCTAATTAGGTGTAATAATGGAATTGTTCTTGTATGGAAGAGACTTTCTTTTCTAAAGGGATGTAAGCTAACATATTTAGGGCTGAAGTGAGAGCGTGTCAGTAATTTACTTTAAAATACACCTGGGAAGTATGCATTTAGACATTTTTATGACCTATTTTAAAGTTAATATGTTATAAAATGAGAAATGTTAAAAAGTGTATGGGTGGGTTTGTGGGTATTTATTTTACTTTACCCTTTTCGGTATAATTGAGTGTTTTCTTAATTTTCTAATTGGTGGGTTCTTTTTCAAGCAGAGGGAGCCTAATTGGTCTTATGAATCAGGGCAATTTATTGACAGAAGACTCAAGTCCTTTCCCAGGCACACCAAAGGCAGGGCTTGGAAGAAAAACATTAACTCAGAGCTGATAGTTCTCAGTGATTTTTTTCTGGAGCCAAACAAGTCACAGTGGGAAGAGTGAAAACAATCATAAGTGATTCTGACATAAGAAATCTTATACCCAAACTTTGTGAAAGGATAATGTTCACCCCGTTGCTACTAACACAAGGTCTCAGAACACAAGATAAGGAAAAAAAGCAAGATGGAGAATTCTGTACCATACACTACCATTTGCATGGAAAGGTATACAATATACCTTTCCAGCATATTTATGCATATGAAGAAAAAACTAATAGGTACATTTGCTTAGCTATGTATAGAGTATGCTGGAAAGATATCAGGAAGTTCTTCTGCCTCTAGGGAGAACTTGGTGGCTGGGGGTTAGAGTGAGATGAATTTTTTTTTCTTTTTACTGTTTAAATTTTGGGCCACACGATTTTTTAAAACTCATGCTGTGATTATAACTTTTTTTGACTGTTGTGATAGGCAGACAGCATTCATGACCCCTATTTGCTACTCTCCCAACAGCCACCTTTCTGGTTGGGTCCTTCCTGCACTGTCCCTGAGCTTGAGTGAGACTTACTTTAGCCAGTGAGACTAGAAGAGAATTTAACATATCCAGAGGCTTGAAAAAATGTTTGTGTGTGTCCTCTCTCTCTCAGTCCGTTGCTATTACCATGAGAACACACCCAGGTGAGAGGGCACAAGGAGGAGAGCTGAGCTGGCACAGGTGGCCTCCGACTAGCCAGCCTCCGTCTGACTCACCCTTGACTGCAGACACATAAATGAGTCCAGCCAAGGCCAACCAAGCCCAGTCCAGACCAAGAGAAATATTAAATGGACAACTGCATTCTGGGTGATTTGTTACACAGCAATAGCGAGCTGAAACAGCCATTAAAGTCAGGACTTTGAGTTAGGGGGAAAAAAACCCTGGAGTGGGGAGATATTTCTTACACTGAATAAAAAAACAAACCGGGGTACAGACACATACACACACACAAACACACAAAATCCTTTGCAGGGGAAGAGAGACTTCCTTTTTCTAGAATATCTTTTCCTGATCTGGATTTCTCCAGCTAATTTTCCCTAATTTTGGAAGCTGATCTGAATTTCTTCTTCAGATTCTTCTCTCTCAATAAATATGCCAACTTAATCAAAGGAGCCGTATCATTTATTTAATTAAATTGATCAAACAAGTGCCTTCTTAATCATAAAATCAACAACTAACAGACAAGCAAGAGATCCACCGATATTTCTCTCGATCCACTTGTTCGTATCACATTTAAAATTTTGGGCCAGGTGGGCAGTGGAGGGGAGCAGTTCAGAGTGGAGACCCAGGCCTGGCCCTGGGACTTCCTCGCTGTGTGACTCTGGGCAAGTTACGGTGCGTCTCTGAGCCTTGGTTTCCTCACTGGTAACCCGAGGATGATAGAGCGTCCCCCATCATCCCCTAACACGGCGTTGTGATGTTGGAGAGGGGGCGTCCCGGAGGTCCCCCCTGAACGTCATCTCTCCTCCTTCGGCTGCTCAGCGGCGGTTTTGGCCGGGTCAGCCCTATCGCCGGGCTCCTCCTCCCTGCGGGAGCTCGGGTGCGGAGTCCGGGCACAAGCGTCCCCAGCCGCGCCCCGCGCCCGTGCCTTCTCCTGGGCGTGTGTCCTCTGGTGGCGGATGAGGGCCGAGGAGAAGCTGAAGGCCTTGCCGCAGCTGCCGCACTCGTAGGGCTTCTCGCCGGTGTGGACGATGTGGTGCTGGATCAGGTAGGCGCGGTTGCTGAAGGCCTTGCCGCAGCGCGGGCACGCGTAGGGCTTCTCGCCGGTGTGCGTGCGCCGGTGCAGCGCGAGGGCCGAGCGCTGGCTGAAGGCCTTGCCGCACTGCCCGCAGCGGTAGGGCCGCTCCCCGGTGTGCAGCTTCTGGTGCTCGAGCAGCGACGACACGTGGCCGAAGGCGGCGCCGCACTGGCCGCAGGCGTAGGGCCGCGCGCCGCTGTGCGCCAGGTGGTGCTGCGCCAGGTGCGAGCGGTTGCTGAAGGCCTTGCCGCACTGCGCGCACGCGTAGGGCCGCTCGCCGGTGTGCGTGCGCCGGTGCTGGCCCAGGTGCGACACCTGCGTGAAGGCCTTGCCGCAGTCCCCGCACGCGTAGGGCCTCTCGCCGGTGTGGATGCGCCGGTGCTCGGCCAGCGACGCGCTCTGGCTGAAGGTGGCGCCGCACTCGGCGCACCTGTAGGGCTTCTCGCCCGAGTGCGTGCGCCGGTGCTGCGCCAGGTGCGCCACCTGGGAGAAGGCCTTGGCACAGGCGCCGCAGCGGTAGGGGCGCTCGGCCGTGTGCGTGCGCTGGTGGCGGATGAGCGCCGAGGAGAAGCGGAAGGCCTTGGCGCAGGCCGCGCACTCGTAGGGCTTCTCGCCCGTGTGGATGCGCTGGTGCTCCACCAGCGACGAGCGGTTGCGGAAGGCCTTCCCGCACTGGCCGCACGCGTACGGCTTCTCACCCGTGTGGATGCGCCGGTGCTGGGTCAGGTGCGTGACGCGCGTGAAGGCCTTGCCGCACTCGGGGCACGCGTGGGGCTTCTCGCCCGTGTGCGTGCGCCAGTGGGACACGAGGTAGGAGCCCTGGCTGAAGGCCTTCCCGCACTCATCACACGCGTACGGCTTCTCGCCCGTGTGCGTGCGCTGGTGGAGCGTCAGGTGCACGCTCTGGCTGAAGGCCTTGCCGCACTCGCCGCACGCGAACGGCCTCTCGCCGGTGTGCACCCTCTGGTGTAAGGCGAACGCCGAGCAGTAGCTGAAGGCCTTCCCACAATCCTCGCACTTCCACGGCTTCCTCGGGCCGTCGGCCGCCTTCTCCTCCCCGTCGGGGCTCAGAGTCTTCAGCTTCGTGCTCTTTCCTGGGGCGCCCCCGCATCTCTGGGGCTTGGTGGCGCTGGGGGCACTGGTTCTCAGGATCCCGCCAAGTTCACCGGGCCCCTGGACAGCAGGGTCTTCGCTGCCGGCCACCGCCTCTTGCTTCAAACAGCGTTCCTGCTTTTCCTGCTGGGGCTTCAACGGACCCTCCTGTTTCCGGGGTTCCCCCAACTCTGGGTCTTGGAGAGCATCACTCACGCCTCTTTCCATCCCTGCTTCTGAGCTGCTGCCTGGAGCTCACATCTTGTGCTCCTGAAAGAAAAGAGAAATACACTCAGGCTTGCCATCTGTCCTGGGCTGGAAAAGGTTAACAGCTGGACCGGGTCCCGCAGGGCAGGGTTTCTAAACCTCAGCACCAGAACATTTGGGTCCGGATGAGTCATTGTCGTGGGGGGCCATCCTGTGCGTTGTAGGGTGTTGAGTGGTGCCCCTTGTCTCTCACTCACTAGATGCCAGCAGCAGACCCCCCAAGTGGCCACATCAAAACACGTGTCCCCTGGAGGCCAAACAGCCCCTCCTTGAGAATCACTGGCTTAGTGGAACTTAAAACAATTTTTAAAGATCCCTACAAAGAATAAGTGATTTGCCAGCTCTTTAATGTAGCTTTGTAACCTGGGGGGACAATTTTCTTTTCTGGGGAAAAATTGATCCACTTCATACATAGAGGAAAAAGCAGGCCCAAGATATCACACGGAATACACTGCTAGTAGGTGCACAGGCTGGAAAACCCAGGTTGGAAAACCGTTTGGCCTCATCTACAAAGGCTGAAGTCATGCACCTCCTGGGCCCAGCCATCACGTGCTCTTGGTGTACACTCCAGAGAAACCTGCACACGTGTGTACCAGGAGACATGTACAAGACTGACTGTAATATCCAAACTGGAAACAATCCTGTCCAACAAAGGCATAAAGAGACAAACGGCAGCACAGTCACAGAACGGAACGCCTCACGGCAGTGAGCACGGCAACTGTCCACTCTGGGCACCAATTCAGACAAACCTCAAACACACAATGGGGCAAACAGAGTGAGGTGCAAAGGGATCTATCAGGTTTGATGCTAATTAGACTTTAACAAGGGTAAAAATAACACATTATTTAGGGATTATGAACACAGGTGGTGAAGGTTCACAAAGATAAGATGGGAATGAGAAAGTGCTGAATTCAAAAGAATTGTTTCCACTTCAGGGGGGGCAAGGGAGCTGGAACTGAGGAGGGGTGCAAAGAAGGCTTCATTTAAGCACTGGGTACGTGGATAGTGGTGTATTTTTCTATAAACCTTTTGGTGTGTCCCCAAACACTTCATGGTAAACTAAAATCCCAGTGCCCAAGAAAGAATACAAACAGGCAGAATCTTGAGTGATAATGTCTTTTTTTAAAAAGGCTTTTTGATTTCGTAAGAGTTTCTTGCATATTTGATTTAAAAAAAATAACATTTCTGATCTTTCACTGGAAATAACTGTATTTGCAATACTGGGCTTCTGAATGAGATATTTCAACAACGGGAGCTGCCAGTGTGCCGGGGGGTCCCCAAGACCACCCCCGGGTTTGGGGATTTGATAGGACTCAGCGTATGATTTATTACACAGCTATGATGTATTACAGGAAAAAGATGCAAAGCAAAATCAGCAACGGGGAAAGGGGCCTGGGGTGATGTCCACAGGAAGCCAGGCGCTGGCTCCCCGAGTCCTCTCCCTGTGGAGTCACACGGGACACACTCAGTTCCTCCAGCCAGGAGCCGTGACAACGCCTGTGAGGTGTTTCTACAGGGAGGCCCCTTAGAGACCCCGCGCCCAGGGCCCTCACAGGGGCTGGGCACGTGGGACCCTCTGCCCGGCAGGTACGGAGAGTCCAGGCCCCCAGGGATGCACGTTCAGCATAAACCATGCTGCCTGCACACAGTTTAGGCACAGCGAGCCCCTCTCATCAGTTCTGGGAAAGGTGGGAACCTTCCCGAAATCTGAGTTCCCAGATGCCAGCCGAGGACCAACCTTGCAACAGGCCTTTGTAGGGAGAGTGTCTCGGGCCTGCCGTATTAAGAGCAGCTAAAATAAGTTTAAGCAAATCCTTGAGGTTCTGGGAAGATCTCGTTCCTAAGGACCAGTTGTCAAGACTGACAGTTGGGACTCTGGACTTTTCCTCCCCGTGTTTTCAGAGCCCTTAGCCTCCAAGTTGGCACTGCTGCTCCCTCCCCTGGCCTCTGGCCCACTTTGCTCAAAGGGGTCTTAAGGGATCCTCTTAAACCCAAGTCAGACAACGCCCCTGTCTGCTCTGCACCCTCTCATGGCTCCCGCTTCCCTCGGGGTGACACCAGCGTCCTCATGAGGGCCCCTAAGGCCTTCATGACCTGGGTCCCGGGACCCCTGTGTGGGCAACTCCCTGTGGTCGCCTCCTGCTCAGAGCGGCCCCCGGCTGCTCCCCAAACTCGCCAGGGCACAGTCCTGCCCCACAGCCTTTGCACTCGCTGCCCTCACGGTTCCCTGGGCCTGGAATGTCCTCCCCCACGTCTCCTCCTCCCCGCCCTGATGGCGGCTCCTTCTCCTAACCCGCGTCTTGGCTCAAGGTCACCTCAGAAGGGCCTTTCCCAGTGACCCTGCCCACGATGTGGGACGCTTGGGGGTCAGTGAAAGGTCACAGAGAGGAAAGGGGAGGAAAGCAACATGATAGATTAAGCTGAGAAAAGGAAGGTGATTTAATGATAAGAAGGAAGAGAAGATAACACTAGACATCACTTTCACCCATGGAATCCTCTGAACCCCCGAGGCAGGGTACTGGTGGTCTACTGCTGCGTGAGGAATCATCTCGACCAAGCAAGGGGATGGGATCCTGCGGGGTCTCCTGGGCAGTGGTGGTGAGGGCTCGGCTGATGGGGGCCAGGCCAGTGCCAGCTCCGGGGCCACCTCCAAGGGCAGCCCTCCACCGGCCCACTGCGTCCCCAGAGCAAGCAGGTACCCACCTCTGGTCTCGGAGGGGAGGGGCTGCCCTGTGGCTCAGGCTGGGCGCCCTGCTCGGGGCACGGACCCTCAACAGGTCTGGTCGGCGTCTGCAGAAGAAAAGAACAAGACTGTGATGGAAGGTGCTGGGCAGAGGCGGGTGGGCAGCGTGAAAACACCAGGCTGGGGTGTGGCCATCTCCTCCTCTGGCGCAGGAGGCTGGCTCTGTGCACAGGAGTGACTTCCAGGGCTGGGTAAGCCCCAGACAGGCACACACACGAAAGGGCAAGTGTGTGAGGACAGATGCCCACCCTGTGTCACACGCTCAGACACACACGCATGGAGGCACATGCCCGCACACCACAGTGGGTGGGGACTCACACACAGGCACACCAGTCCTCTCTGCATGCAGGAGGCAGGCGGTTGTGCACAGCTCCAGGTGCACCAGTCATGGCCAGGCATGCACACAGGTTGGGTACACGCAGCTATGCACACAGCGTCCACTGAGTGAACAAGGTCACACACGCCACCCTGCTTCGCTCAGGCAGGCCAGCACTGGGACACTCCCATGGGGTCCTGGACACACACACAGTGTGAGCACAGCTTCACACCTGCCCAAAGTCACACACATGCAGGGGCCACCCCATGTGCAAGTGCACACGCAGTGACCCAGGGCCTGCATGGTCTCGCTCACACACATCCTGTTTCAAGCCCGCACGGCCCTCTCCACACAGTCACACTCAGGCACACCAAGCCACCAGCACACCCAGGCCACCCAGCTTTCTGCTGGCACACACACACACGCAGCCACCCCACCCAGTTCCACACACATGTGGAGTCCAACATACAGCTCACACAGCAGAACAAGTTTCACACATGCACAGAGATCTTCACATCCAATTCTGCACACTGCTTCACCTTCACAGGCACACACTGCTGGAGTCTGGCACGTGCAAACAGTGACACACAGGGACGGACTCACATGTACGGTCACAGTAACAGCACACACCTGCACGGGCACAAACAACTCCTGAAGACACGCACGTGCAAACACGGGGACAGACTCATGCACGTTACACACCTGCACGGGCACGCGCTGCTGGAGTCGTGCACATGCATAGGTTCACACGTGACGGAGTCACACACAGGGACACACGCGCAGGCACACTACTGCAGGTTCACACCCCGTTGGGGTCATGCACACGCAAACTACACACCGTCGCCCTCGCGTCCCAGGACCAGCAAGGAAGGCCTCGGCGGCTCCCGACGAACCCGGAGGAAGTGGCTCAGATTCATCTAGGCGGGTCCCCCGGCGGCGCGCACTTTCGAGGCGCCCAGGCCGGTGTGACCGCCGCCGCTGACAGGCCCCAAGGCCGGGCTGGAGCGGAGTGCGCGTGCGCGACGGGAGCGGTGCAGCCCGCTCAAGGCTCTCCTGAACTACAAATCCCAGAAGGCCCTGTGCCCCACCGGCGCCGCTACTACAGGCCGGCTCCTCTGGGGTCCTCGAAACTACAATTCCCAGAGAGCCTTGCGCCTGTAAGTGCGCTAGGGGTTCCAGGCGAGTGGGGGGATCTGGGGGCGGGGTGTGGGCGTGTTTTCCCCGAGCCCCACTCACCGCCCCCTGGGAGCAGGATGGTGGACAAGGCCAGTCAAGCTCAAGTGGGAGGGGCAGAGTCTAGGGAGACTGGGAAAAGTGTTAGAGGACCAGAGAGGCTAAGCTACTTACCCCAGGTCACACAGCCCAGACGGGTTTACCCCACAGTTCACCGTTAAGCCACGCGGGGCCCTTTTTATCTGGAAGTCATTTGTCTCAGGAAGTTGATGTAACTCAAGTCCAAAATTATTTATTTAAAGCAATTAGAAAAATGGACACCAGGTAATTGGTAGATAACTGGGAGAAGAAAGAAATACGTCAACGTATAATAGAAAAACAGAAATGAATTTTACCAAAACCACCTTGCCATTGATTGCAGATGCAGCATTCATGTCATGCATACCCAGGAAATGAAAGCCTGCCTGTTAAACCAGGACACACGCTTTCTTCACCCTCCGAATTTTTATTTTATATTTATTTTATAATTTTTGTTAGTACTTCTTCTTTTATTCTATCCCTCAAGAGGCACTGTGTGTTTTCCCTCATCCTTCTGACGCTTCTGACCCTGCCATGATGAAATCAGGCCCAAAGCCCCAGCAGCCTGCAACGCTGGCAGCAGAGCCTCCAGCCGATTCACAGACCTGTCAGCGTCCAGCCGATTCACAGACCTGTCAGCGTGAGAATAAAGGGTGGTTGTTTTAACCCATTGAGGTTCTTTTTCTTTTTTTCTGGTTTTGTGTTACTTTTTAATATTTAAAAATATATATCTTACATATTTTCTATGAACAATTTTGGGAACTCCAGGAAATTGCCATATTTTTTAAAACAACGTTATGGGTTGAATTGTTGATATGTTGACATTCTAATCCCCGGTACCACAAAATGTGACCTTATTTGGAAATAGGGTCGTTTGAGATGGAAGTGTGTAAGTTAAGATGAGGTCATACTGAGATAAGTGTCTGTCTAAGAAGAGGTAATTGGACTTAGACAGACGGACATAACAGAGAACACCAACAGAGCAGATTCACGTGGGATCCTGAACTCCAGGTGGATGCGCCCGTGCAAATGGACTTGGGACGGTGGAGCCTTATATTTCATTTCACCCTCCTTGTCTAACACCCAGGAGGTCATTGGGCTCCCCAGTGCAGTCTGCTGAGGTCTCGTCACTCTTTTGGTGAACAAGTGCTCTCCTCCTGGGGCAGGGCGTACAACGCTCCGTCCGGTCCAAGTCGGCACACACCTTGGCTTGCGAGCCTGGAAGCAAAGAGCAGCTGGGAGGGGAGGTCCTAAAGAGGATACACTTCTGCGTCTGAGGCAACTGTGTCAAGAAAGCCTGGGTGCCTCGGATGCGGGGGTGAGGGACTCCCTCTGTTCAGTGAAGGACATGTTAATGTTATCTCCATTTTCCAGAGGAGAATATTAAGGCTTAGAGAGGGCAAGTCTCCCAGTGCCCACGAGCCACTCACCACAGCCCACACTCCTCCTAAGCGGCCAAGGAAGGCTGGCCTGTGCCACTGCCAGGAGGAGATCTCTCAGTTCTATTGGTTTTGCCTTTTGGAGTTGGGCAGGTCCTGAAGGGCAGAGATATGGGGAGAGGAAAGAGGCCTGTGAATCTGCACACTGACAAGCACACACACATATACACATGTGCATCCACATACTTACACACACATTGTATCAGTCAGTGCTTGCTGCATAACAAATCCCTCCAAACTTACAACTGGCTTTTACTTAATTAGCTGTAGGCTGGCAACTTGGGCTGGGCTAGTTGAGCAGTTCCTCTGGCTTCAGCTGGGCTCTCTCATGCATCTGTGGTCAGCTGCTGGGTGGACTGGATGACAGCTGGACTAGAGGTCTCAGGTGAGATGGCTCATTTCTGCACCACGTCTCTCAGTGTCCAGCAGGCTAGCCTGGTCTTGCTCATAGCGCAGCTGGGGGGAGTTTCAAGAGGTTGGTGGAAGCTGCAAAGCTCCCTGAGTCCTAGGTTCTGAACTGACGCATTTTTCACTTCTGAGCATTCCGTTGGCCAAAGTACACTACAAATACAGTCCGGTTTCAAGAGGTGGTTAAATGGATCTCCACTCTCATGGGAAGTACTGCAAAGACACATGCAAAGTGGAGATTCAAGGAGGGTGGAGAATTAGGGCACTCTTTGTAATCTACACATGCACACAGTCAGCTGTGGTGATTCAGATGCAGTCCAGGCACACACACACACACACACACACACACACACACACACACACGCTTTTGTACTTACACATTGTTAAAAATGTCAAAGAATTTTTTACCACTCTTCAACTGAGGTTATTTCCAGACGTTTCATATCAGAATCAGTCTCTCAGAGATAATTGTTATCATGCTCAAATTCATTCCCAAGTCTAAATCAAAATGCTTTGTCTTATGGTAGAATAAATCCAAAGGTGCCACTTGTGAAAATTGCAAATAAATAATACAGAATACTAAAAATGTAGTCAATCCCCAACTGAAACACAAGTTATTTCCAGATTCTTGCTGTGATAAATGTTGTTCTATGTATAATTAGGAAAAATCACCACTAAGTATCATTTTACAGAAAAAGAAAATAGGCCAATGTAACCCAAGGTGAATCTAAGTTTTTTCTTTAGTTTCCTGCAAAGATCACCCGCGTTGGCTTCACAAACCAGGTGTGTGTTTGCAGGTGAAGCCGCTGCATCGCCAGGGGGCGCTCTTGCACCACAGAAGGAACAGAGCCTGCTCACCTGCTTTCCCTTCAAAAACAGGGGTAAGGATTAAGGATTCGGGTGGAAGGTTCTGGGAGAGAGAGAGGGGGAGGCGGGAGGAGGAGGGGGGGAGGAGGACGAGGGGAGGGGGAGGGGAGGGGAAGAGGAGGGAGGGGGGAAAACAAGCTGAGGATGCACTTCACCAAATCAGGCGAATGGGGAGGGGAGGGGAGGGGGAGGGGAGGGGAGGGAGGGAGGGAGAGGGGGAAGTGGGAGGAGGAGGGGGGAGGGGGAGGGGAAGAGGGGGAGGGGAGGGAGGGAGGGGGAGGGGAGGGGGAAACAAGCTGGGGACTCGGCACTTTCTTAACCAAATCAGGCGAATGGGGAGGGGAGGGGAGGGGGAGGGAGGGAGAGGGGGAAGTGGGAGGAGGGGGGAGGGGGAGGGGAAGAGGGGGAGGGGAGGGAGGGAGGGGGAGGGGAGGGGGAAACAAGCTGGGGACTCGGCACTTTCTTAACCAAATCAGGCGAACGGGGAGGGGAGGGGAGGGGGAGGGAGGGAGGGGAAGGAGGGAGAGGGGAGGGAGGGGAGGGGGAGGGGAGGGGAGGGAGGGGAGAGGGGGAGGGACGGGGGAGGGTAGGGGAGAGGGAAGGGGGATGGAAGGGGGAGGGGAGGGGAGGGAGGGAGGGGGAGGGGGGAAACAAGCTGGGGACAGGGCACTTACTTCACCAAATCAGGTGAATGGGGAGGGGAGGGGAGGGGGAAGAGGGAGGGGAGGGGGAAGTGGGAGGAGGAGGGGGAGGGGGAGGGGAAGAGGGGGAGGGGAGGGAGGGGGAGGGGAGGGGAGGGAGGGGGAGGGGAGGGGGAGGGGGAAACAAGGTGGGGACGCGGCACTTTCTTCACCAAATCAGGCGAACGGGCAACTGCAAACGGGACAGGAAGGCGTGCGCCTTGACGGAGACACCAGGGCACGGGGACTGCGGACCCCACAAAACTCAGTGATCAAGAGAAGGAACATTTTAATGAAGTATTTTAAAAAATGAATAACAAACATTAATGAGGATCAAAATGTTTAATAAAGACAAGTTCAGTATTGCTGACTTTTTCTTCGGCCTCAGGCTCCGGCTTCCCCGTGTGCACTGATTTTACCGCTGGAGGAGTGCGCACAACGGGATCAGTTTTACAGGAATCACTGAAGAGAAGCTTTTACCACAGGGAGGTCCCTAGACATTTCTAAAAATATATTTCCTTTGAAAAATAAATTGTTTACAGCTTTCTCATCTACAGCTAATATTTTTATGAGGACTTACTCTGTGCTCATATGCAATAAGTATATATATATAAAATATACAGTACCTTTAAAAAGTATTTATTAAAAGATTATAATATATACTCTATTATATAAATACATAAATTATGCAAAAATACATTATATAATATGCATGTTATAGAATTTGTATATAATATACTATATATTTATATAATATAATATTTTAGTAAATAATATAACATGCATTAATATGACACAATGTATTGTAATATATATAAAATAGTAAGTTATGCAATGCATGCTACTGTATAATGAATATATAGATGATATAATAAATAGCATTATAAATTCATTATCAAATTATTTGTAACAAGTTTATATTTCTATAACGTACGTTACATATTTAAGTAAATCATGGTATTTATTACACAATATAGAAACTTTTGTACAGAATCCGTATATCTCTATATTATACATATATGTATTTGAACCTCATACGCTGGCCTCTGAGTGACATGTTGTCTTTCGCTGCATCTTGCACAAGGGGAGACTGAGGCTCAGAGCGTCCGGGTGGCTTGTCCCGATTGCACCATCAGGGGAGGGAGGAGCCGAGACTGACGCCCGGATCCGCTGGGCCCGAGGCCGGTCCTGCCAATGGGGCTTGTAGCCCTTGGGCCTGACGCCAGAGACGGCGGCAGCCCTGAGTCTGGAGCGGGCCACTCACCCTCAAATCCCACCTATCCCCCTTGCCACGTGCTGGGCAGGTCACTTCCCTTCCCTGTGCCTCGGTTTCCTCAAATGCAAAGTAGGAAGAAAACAGCTGCTCCCTCCCTCCCTCCCTCCCTTCCATTTGCTGAAAGGAGAATACGAGGAGTGGCGCAGTTTTAAGGCAGGATGATCACAAAATTCAAGTGGCCGTGTGTATGCTTGTAGCCCCTGTGGGACCTCCGGGAGGAACTGGTAGAGAGCTGGTGTCCGGAGGCATGACAGACCACAGAGGAATAGGTTGGTCATGGGATGGATCAGAATGTGCTTAATTATGGAAAGCCCCATGTTTTTCAATTCCACCTCCTCGAGCCCCCACCCCTACCCCCACTCATGACCATGGGCCCCTCAGCCGGTCAGTCTCAGGTTCATTTTAAAGTTTCAGGAAGATGGTTCCATGTGGATCTGGGCATCCAAGAAAATTCCAAATCTTTGTGATAACCGCAGGAATCTAGGTTTAGTCTACAGTCGTGCCTTGAGTCCCAAGGTTTTCCCCAGTTATCCTTCATCAGGGAAGCTTAGCATTATGCTCTCAGGGAATCTTAAAAGAACGCCATACACATATTTCAAATGAGGGGATAGAGAAGTGATGGAAATTAAACTCAGCTGAAAATAATAGGAGACACATAATTGTAGAAAAGCACAGGATTTTTCTAAAGTTTTGTTCAAAATTATATATCAGAATCACCTAGGGTATTTGTTTGAAAATACAGATCCTAGGGCCCAATAAGACTGACTAGACCAGAATTTCTGGGTTTTGATTGCAGGAATACAATATTTAAGAAATCTCCAAATTGGTTTAAGAACTACTGATGCATTGAAAGTTAGTTTCCTCATCAGAAAAATGGAGACAACAGAAGTACCCCCTTCATAGGGCCGTGGAGGGGGTTAGGGGAGTTATTCACTTAGTCTATATATCTACATCCATCTATCTATCCATCCATCTACCTATCTACCTATCTATCTATCTATCTATCTATCTATCTAGGTATATATCTGTGGTGGTTTGGAGCTGTTATGTACCCCAGAAAAGGCCATATTCTTTTAATCCATTTCTGTGGGTGCAGAACTATTGCGGGTGTGTCTTTTGATTAGGTTATTTCACTTGAGATGTGACCCATGCCATTCAAGGTGGGTCTTAATCCCCTTTCTGGAGTCCTTTATAAGAAGATAAAAGGACACACAGAAAAAAGCCCAAGAGCTTGGAGAAAAATCCCAGAAAAGCTAAGAGAGGACCCACAGAAAACACAGAGGCAGCTACTGAAGCCAGAAGCTGAAAGCAATGAAACCCAGGAGAGAAGGACCAGCAGATGCCAGCCACGTGCCTTCCCACATGACAGAGGCGTCCCGGGCACTGGCAGCCTGTCCTCAGAGTCCAGGTGTCATCCTGTTGATGCCTTAAGTTGGACATTTTCATGGCCCAAGAACTGTAAATTGTAAGTTAATATACCCTGGCTGTAAAGGACAACCCATTTCTGGTATATTGCATTCTGGCGGCTTTGGCAAACCAAAACACTCCCCCCCATCTCTCTCTCTCCCCCTCTCTCTCTCCACACATATGTGCATTCACACACATACATTTGAGAATCTCCTTTGTGCCAGAAACCGCTCTAGTCACTGGCATATATTCACCAACAATATAATTTTCACAAACTTGTTTCTTGTTAGTGATTCTAGTTTCCATCTATGGGTGGGAGTTGAGGAACTATTTCTCTAGCTGTGGAGATTGCTTAATAGGCTCACACTCATTCCATGGTCTCCGCTGTACAGAGAAAGAAACAGAGGCCCAGAGGGGATCCACATTGTACTTATAATGAAGACAAGATTCCTAACTGTGACCTATTTGGCTCCTTCTTACCTCTTCCCCTTGCCCATCATCTTTGAGCCACACTGGCCTTCTTTGTATTCTCAGGAATGCCAGTTTAGGGCCTTTCATTATTCCCTCTTTCTGGAATGTTCTTCCCCAAAATATCCTCACAGTTGGCTCCTCCCGTCTCTCAGGTCTCAGATCAAATGTCAGCTCCTTGGAGAGTGCTCCAGGGCTGCGGCCTCTGACGTGGCTCTGCCCCCTCACCGAGCCGTCCCCTATCGTATCGCCTGGTCTTATCTCATTCATACCACCTGTCACTATCTGAGTCGACTGCGTTTATTTCTGCATTTACTCGTCTCATTGGTCTCCCCCGGATCTTGTTTGTCTTGTCTATCTCTGTATTCCAGGGAAGCGAGTAGCAGGCCTGAGGCATTTACATACTACGGGATGGAGAAATATAAAGAACTATAAAATCACTTACTT
Source organism: Choloepus didactylus (assembly GCF_015220235.1). NCBI lineage: Eukaryota > Metazoa > Chordata > Mammalia > Pilosa > Megalonychidae > Choloepus > Choloepus didactylus. Next base: position 1,789,824 of record NC_051333.1, on the reverse strand, counting down.
TGTCCCTTCTCTCCAGTCAAAGACCACCAGGGACACACCTGTCATTGAACATGTTGGATTTACTACTTGCTGCAACGAGCAAGTGTACACGCATGGACAGCCAATGGGGGGTCTCAGTAAGAGGGCTCAGTGGGTTGAACCACGTCTCCTCCAAATTCAAGTCCATGGAGCCTCAGAGTCTGGCCTTGCTTGGAAGAGGACCTCTGAAGATGAAATTAGTTAAGTTAAAATGAGGTCCTAGTGGATGGCGGTATAGACCCTAAATCCAATGGCTGGTGTCTCTCTTCGTAGGAGAAAGGAGAAGAGAGATTCAGGCCCAGAGGGAGAGAGAGGAAAGAAGGCCACGCAAGACGGAGGTAGAAACGGGAGTGACGGGCTCCCAGGCAAGGATCGCCAAGGGTTGTCGGCAACCGCCAGGAGCTAGAAGAAAGGCGTGGGACGGATTCTCCCTCAGGGCTCCCAGAGGGGGCCAAAACTACCAAGACCTTGATTTCAGACTTCTGGGCTAGAATATGAGAGAATAAATTTTTGTTGTTTTTAAACTAACCAGTTTGTGGTGATTTGTTACAGCAGTCCTAGAAATAAACACAGTGTTAGACAGAAACTATATAGGATTTAGGACTTGTGTTTGTTGATTTGGGGGAAGATTTAAGGAAGTGGGACTTTACTCTTGGATTGGATTCTGTCAGGAAATGGGGGGTAATTCTATGATTAAGTAATTAATAAATTTATCTATAATGAGGGCGACTAGAGCAGTGATGAGGCTGGTTAAGAAGCAGCTGTCAGTCAAATTAGCCAGGAGAGGTGAGGTTTGGTCGCTTTTGTGGCTTGGATGATGCTCCTGTTTCGTCTGTGTCAGACGTGATTCCAGGGCGGTCTTGTCTTTGTATTGATCTGTCATTGTCATCCAATGGCCTGCTTGAGGTTGAGGTTCTGTGAAACTGTTGATGTTCAACAGAACCCCAAGGCCTGGCTGGGTGTGCCAGGTGAGCTTCCTTATGTCAGGGGATGCTTTTCTCGTTCTCAACTTAGAGTCATAAAAAGTCTTCTCACTCCAAGCCCACAAACGTTTCATAAGCTATGACAACAGGGATTTTTCTGCCCATTGTACAGATAAGGAATGCAAAGCTCAGAAAGTCTCATAATCAACCCATGGCAGAGCTGGGACTGCATCTACCAGTCCTGAGTTTTCTGTAGAACCTCTGAAGCCACCTGCTCCCTCACAGAAGTTCATATTTTGGTGGGAGGGAGGAAGAAACTCACAGCAAACATTTCCTCTAATGACTCTGAGGGCTCCAGAAAGTTTTTACCCCCACGTCCCAGCCCAATCAGCCTCTAATGAGCATTGGGTCCCTCAGTGGGTCCAGGAGCCCCGAGAGACTGCCAGGGAACTGGTGTCTTCCAATTATTCCAGCTCCCTCCCATGTACCTGGTTCTTCCTCTGCCATGGCTCAATCCATCCCCAGGTGGATTTCAGAAGAAATGTGTGGGAAACTGAAGGGGAAGTCAAAGAGAGAGGAAGAGAGATGGGGCAGACATCCTCCTTCTTAGGGATTCTGCTTGTGAAAGTGGTTGGATCCAGGCTTTGTAAATGGACCTCTTTGGAATTATTTTTTTCTTTTTTCCTAAGTTCTGCAGCATCTCAAATCCTGTTTGTGTGTGGTATCTCCAAGGAAGAATGGGTCTGAAGTTCCTGGATAAGATCGCTGCCAGTGCCAAGTATGTGGCTGGGTAATAGAGGAGGGGGGGAAGAAGATGTTCAAACTTAAACAGCTTTATCTCTCCACCCATCCATCCATCCACCC